>NC_062213.1:85318651-85631996 GCF_902686445.1 Sciurus carolinensis
AAGACAATCTTTTAAAATTTTCTGAAGAAAACTACCTTGAAAATTGTAGTTCATTCTATGATTTGATCCTTGTGAAAATGTACAATGCAAAGATTAGGGAGCCTGACCACTCATTCTTGCCAAACCATAATAAACCAGCTCTCTTGTTGGGCCCCCAAACAGCAAGAGCCTAACTATGTACATGATATGCTAATCTGTTGACATAAAAGCACATTGCTCACTCTTTTGCCTTACATTTTGCATTACCAAATATAGTCACAGACTTAATTTGGAAGTGATTTAGTAACCTGACTCAAAGGGAAAAGATCTGTTCTTACCCTCTCCTCACTCCCTCCCACAACCAGAGCTGTTTGTCACCCTTCCCTCAGACCATACTTTTCTGAGTTGGCAAGCTCAAATGTCCGTGCTCTTGTGTGCATCCTTGCTCACAGCATTCTAACTCCAGGGGCTGCAGCTGCAAAGTATGGCACACCAGCAGTCAGATCCAGTGGGACACACCACACAGATTTTGAGTATAATAATAAAATCTCAGCCCACCCCACCCCACCTCAAATGCATACAGTCCAGATTCACATGATTGAAGCCAATTTGTGCAATTCTCAGAACTCTTCAAAATTTTCTTGCACAATTGCTACCTGTGGTTTTGCTTCCACTTTTATAGTGAACAGATAGTATATGGTACACACCTATCAAGCAATCATTTAAGAACAAATGCTCTTGAGAGTACAGAACAGATCCAAAACAAGGGGGAGTGTTCATTTATCCACTATGTAAGTGACTGCTTCTAGCAGGAAGTGAAAGTGTGTGTGTAGTGTGGTATGGATGATGAGTGGAAATGTATACATGGGCATGGTGCCCATGTGTGGTATATGTTATCTGTGATGCATGTGTGTGTGAATATGATGCATGTGGGTGGTGTATGTGGTATAGATATGAGTGTCCGATGTATATGTATGAGTGTATATGCGTGTATGGTGCATGTGTATCGTATATGTCAGTGTGAATGTATGCATGACACGTGTGTAGTACATGTATATGGTGCATGGGAGTGTAGGGTGTGCATGTGTACGGTACATACCTGCGGTGAGATTGCATGGTTTGTGTATGCTTATAATGATAATGTGGGTCAACCTTGGCAATAGGGACCATACAGTCTTAAGCAAAATGTGTCCTTGACACCATTTTTTCCTTTTTTTTACTCACTCGTTGATCTATTCAATATTCATTCATTGTTATGATTTGGATGCGAAGTGTCCCCCAAAAGCTTACATGTGAGACAATGCAAGAAAGTTCAGAGGAAAAATGATTGGGTTGTAAGACTTTTAACCCAATCAGTGAATTAATTCCCTGATAGGAATTAACTGAGTGGTAACAGAAGTGGTAGGTGTGGCTGGAGTAGGTGGGAATTTGGGGAGTGGCTTTGGGGGTACATATTTGTATCTGGCCAGTGGAGACCTCTCCCTCTGCTTCCTGATCATCATGTTAGCTGCTTCCCTCTGCCACACTCTTCCTTCACGATATTCTGCTTCACCTTGAGCCCTGAGGAATGGGGCCGGCCTTCTATGGATTAAGACCTCTGAAACTGTGAGCCCCTAAATTAACCTTTCCTCCTTTACAGTTGTTCTGGTAGGGTCCTTTAGCAACGAAAAAGTTAACTCAAACATTTGGAAAATGTATATTGAATGTTTATATCACCATAAAGAAATAAAACTTATTGATCATCACATACATTTAAAGGTCTTGAACAAAATATTCGATTGAATCCTTATGACAATCCTATGAGGTAGAGCTTTTATTACTTCCATTTCACAGAAGAGAAAACAGAGAACAAACTAAATCACTTGCCAGCTAAGAGGGATAGTTTGGGGAAGAAGCAGAGACAGTAACCCTAACATGATTTCTGCTGCCTTCTCAGGCAGCCCCCAAATCCTCTCTGTGACCTAGATAGGGTCTGTGCTTCCATCTCTTTTCCTCAGGTTTAGACTCTAAACACAGGGGCACACATCCAGGGAAGTCTCTGTCTCTTGATTTGCATGTTTAATTTGGACTAATATATTCAATATTATTATTTGGGTGGTAAGTAGCCACAATACTTGTTTCTCTTCTAAAACTACCAAAAGTAAAGCTCTTGGCATTCCATGCCAGGCAGAAGACAGCCAGTCTCCAGGAGACCATGGCAACATCTGGTCAGGTGTGAAGTTCTTGTCACCAAAGGTGTGTGGTATTAAGAGAAGAAAATTAGCCGGAGTATGAAGCAAACTTTGCAAATATTATAATGAGAGAAGAGAAGGCCCATCCTGTTCCCAACCACCTCCCACACTCAAACCTATGTTCATGTACTTACACCCAGAGAACCCCTGGCACCAGTGCCCTAAGACTTGTCTAACCAAGTCAAAACGTCATCCAGGGCCAGACTAAAAGGGTAATATCATAAGGAGAGACTTTTCAGATCTGGTAGAAACTTTCCAATGACAACTAACCAGAGGTCAATTCTGACTTTAACCACGCCCTTAAACTCCTCTTTGAGCTTGGCAGCAGCTCCCAGTTGCACAGAGAATGGTCCAGAGTACCTGCAGTTGCAACCCAGGAGTGTTCATGTCCTTAACTTCTCTCCAGGCTTATTGCTCTAGGACCAACTCTCTGTGTCTTTGGTCCCACCACATCCTTCATGGTCTTCTTCACCTTGTCAGCTCCAATTCACCCCTGTGGCTTGTTTGAGCATCACTAGCTAAAGGTATGCTTGAATATTCCCTTGCCCACAGTACAGGAGCATTTTTGTGCTTGTCAATCCTGTGCATCTTAGGGTTCCTCACTGTCTGCATACAGTCGATATCTACCAGTCCCAGAGCTCCTCCAGGTCCTCTGTACACCTCAGGGACATGGTCAGCCCTGAAATGAGGAAGTACCATATTTTTCTTTTTCTTTTTTTTTTTTTTTTTTTTTTTTCCGGAGCTGGGGATTGAACCCAGGACCTTGTGCTTGCAAGGCAAGCACTCTACCAATTGAGCTATATCCCCAGTCTGAAGTACCATATTTTTAAGAGAAATTTATGATCTCAATCTTACAACTCTCACTAAATTGAGAACTCATTTTTTTGTTCTCATAAAATTAATCTCGTAAGTGCTTCATTCATACTAAACTCTAAAACTGAAGATTACCTGATTTCCACTGAGAACATCCTCTGTTTATAAAATACTGTTCAGTTTTCATCCACAGATTTAAAAGGACTCTCTATGATGAATTTTGTGACTTTTGTGCAATATGTAGTATGCTATTTCACAACAACCAATTGCAAAATGAAGTATATTTCACATTAATCTAGTCAATAGGAATACTGAATAACAACTCCAACTCTACGAAATCATCAGATTATTTGTATTATGATACTAAAAAATATAAAATTACTCAACATTTTATTTAGATGATTTTAGTATGAAGAGTGATTTTTACAGTAAAATAATCTGATAATGCACATCCTATGCCTGTCTGTGAGGTAGAACTGCTTTGGGAGATGATTTCCAAACTCCAAACAAACCTGGAAGCAACCGTGAAAACAGTTGTAGAGTAACATGTGCTATGTGATCTTAATTTTAAAAACAGAAAAGAACAAATATGCATGTAATATGAGTGTTTACACACACACGTGCACATATATACACATACATGTATGTTGGAAATAGCTCTGTGGAGGACTCCGTACCAAAAGACACACTTGATTTTTTTTTCAAGGAATAGAGTGACTAGAGGAAGGGAAGATGAGCAATTTATTCCTTATAAACCCTTTTTATTGTTTAACTTTGTGCTGCAAGAATGTAGTACTTGCGTTAACTAGGGTTATCTGATAAAATGTATGCAAACACAATAGATTTTAAAAGAATTGAAACACTAGAAACAAACAAAAAGTGAGACAGTATTAAAATTTGAAGTGACAAATTAATAGGACTGAAATTCTAGAAGAGAAATGCTTTATTTTCCTCTGTGTTTATGTGTGCAGGCCCAATTAGGCTCCAGAAACCATTCTTTCATGTCACTTCAAGTTTAGGGTCTAGAGCTTAGCAGGATATATAATTGAAAAATTATTGTTGAAGAACCTTTCTGTCCAGGGAATCTAAAATCCTGCTTACTAGGACTAGTATCTCTGATAATCATTTGTCCTGTAACATGGGGAATGGTCGAGCAATTCTACACAACGGAATGAAGCTGACATAACTTTCTTATGGACATGTATGAATATTCCACAGTAAATATCACCATTGTGTACATCCACAAGAAACTAATTAAAAATAATAACTATGGGTTAATGGCAGAAATAACAATAGAGGGAAGCAAGCAGAGTTGGGGAAAGGAAAAGGGAAGGAGAGATAACAAGGACTGCATTAGAACAAGATATGCTTTTAAAATTATGTCAAAATGGATTCTACTATCATATATAACTAAAAATAACCAATAAAGACAAATAATAAAAAACAAGGAAAATATCATCTACTATGATCTAATGAGGACACTGCCATTAAATCTAAAGATAATTTGGGCTGCTATCTACACAGACTCCAAAGCAGAATGGGTCATATTCAGTTGATTTCATTTTATTCTTTTTTATCTTTCTGCATAAGATTTGCTGGGAAGAATTAAATTCAAGGTTGAAATAAAGTTTGTTTGTGATTATTATCAATCAGGTAGTCCAGCATTTTACAAAACAGTGTTTGTTGATCCCTAGGAGCTGTGATTTATGGAATATTTTTAGTATACTTACTTTCAATTATAATCTAAAATATGTTTTGTCAGTTACAAAAGTTTCTCATTTATAGCAGAATTTTCAATTGAAAGATTTGTTTGTAGGATAAAAACATTGAGTTTCTTAAGTGTATTGCCCTCAAATTAGTTTTTTTAAAAACTTAGGCTCCTGGCCCCTGGAGATTTATGAACCATGGGTCACTCAAAATTTTGCTTTTAAAAGGAAAAATTGGGCAATATCCAAGTTTTTAAAAATATTGTAATAATGAGTATGACCTTAACGATGCAAAATGTATTCACTGAAAAAAAAAATAAAAAATTACACTGGATATTTCCAAAGGGAGCCATGGGTAATTTGTCTTATGCTATATTTTATTCAACTCTCTAAAATGTGCATGATTTACTTTCATCCTGGAAAAAATATAAACTTAAAAAAGTCAACTATGTAAAGACACCATTATGAATGACACTTTTAATTTAGCAATATAGTTATCAAGAAAAGATCTAAAATTTCCACTAACATAAAAAGCATTTAGAAAATTAGTATTTTTGGTGCAGTAATCTAAAGTTCTACAATTTATAATTTTTACATATGCAGATAGATCTGAAATTGCTTATGCTGAGAATTTTCAAAGAATTTACAAATGTTCCTCAACTTGCAGTGGAGTTACATCTAAATAAACCTTTCAAAAGTTGAAAATATTGTAAGTCAAAAATGCATTTAATATCCCTAACCAATGAAACATATTTAGTTAAGCAACACAGTACATTCTCGATGTTACTTGTTTCTTCTTTTTATTGCATGGGTAATGGGAGGCTGCAGTTAACTACCATTGCCTAGTATTATGCTATATATTACCAGCCTGGAAAAGAGCAAAATTCAAAATTCAAGTTGTACTGTATGTATCTTTACTGAATGACTATTGCTTTTGTGCATGTCCAAAAAGTGCAAGTTGAAGCACTGTAAGTGGAGATTACCTACATACTGGATTATTTAAGAAAGAGCATTAAGGAAAAAAACACTGCACATTTGTAGTACATTCTATGTGCTAAAGGCTGACATTCCTGGTGTCTGGGATACGCTTCATTACAACCAGAGCAGGAGAAGAGGGAAAGGGTAAAGTAGGTGGGACACATATGAAAAAAATTGTTGAAGCCATATGTTGGAAAAATCAGGTACATTTTACTATTATCTTTACTTTTGTGTATGTTTGAAATTTTCCATAATAAAGATATTAAAAATAGAAACACAAAACCAAACAAAATTAAACATGTAATAAGATACTATTATCCAACTACCAGAACTGCAGAGAGGGAGAGGTATACCAACCATAGTCCAGAACGTGGAGCCCTGAGAACTCCAAACACTCAAACAAACCAAGTCTGTCTAGTAGACAATCAAGTTATCCTTGTGGTGAAATTTGCATTTTTCATGCATGGATTGGATGAAAACTTTCTGGACTTATTTTCTATTCCACAGCCTAATTCTTTGTTTTTCAAGTGAATGTTCATAATCAAATCATGTGAGCATTTCAGTTGGACATTTGTGTGTGTATGTGTGAAACTAGCTACATTAAATGCTTATCCTCCTATTCCTTTCTATACATTATCACCTTGACTTAGGCCACAAACTACATAACCGTAGACTGAAACTGGCTGATATGCCTGCATTATTGATATAATTATTATTTTAACAGCAAGTCTCTGACCTTATTATCGCAGTGCACATACTACAGATTTTTAAAGATTTATATATATTAACATATCATATTTATATTAACATGTCATATAGGACATTCACACATTGAAAAAGTATATGACTCCACCCTCAACAATGATGATTTTTATATTTTTAGTCAATGTACTTAACATATAAAAGAGTCATCAGGAGTTTATTAGATTAGCTTTCATTAAAAAATATTGCCTAAGAAATAAAAGAAATGGGAGTCTAAGGCTGTACTATTATAATTCTAAAATTCATTTGTAATTATAATACATTATGAACATTTTTCTTGACCACTTATGCTATGCTATAATATTAAAATATTCCTTTCATATGATAATTTTTTTCTCAATTATCCAAAATTTTGTGTACGAATTTTATTTTCACAATCTTAAAAATATACGCCTAAACACCTGAATAGTATCTTCTTAAAAATTATGCTAAAAAATGGAAATGCAAAAACACATAGACATAGATAAACAGATAGGGTTGAGGATGGGGAAAAGATGAAGAAGGAAATGGTGATAAGGATGGGAATCGACGTGAGGATGGGGACATAGAGATGAGGATGGAGATAAGATGAGGATGGGAATGGAGAAGGGAGATGAGGATAGGATGAAGATAGGGTTGGAGATGGGGATGGGAAGAAGTCAGTGATCCAGATGGTGATGGAGATAACAACTGGATGGTGATGAAGAAAAGGATAAAGAGTGAAAATAGAAATGGAAATAGGAATGGAAATGAGGATTGGCTTGGAGGTGGGACTGGAACTGGAGAAGGAGAAGATTGGGACAGGACCAGAGATAGAGAATAAGATGGAGAACATAGATAAACAAGAGACAGAGTGAGAGGAACAATGAGAAAAACAGATGACCAGGGTAAAAACTTGATTTTACCAGCCCCTACTTCAAAAATCAAGACAGTGCTAGGATACCAGGAACTCCTGTTGTGCTTTGCCTAACCATTGTGACCTCCTGTCTCACCAGAGTAACCACAATCGTGATTTATAACACCAGTTTAAGTAAATAGAATCATACTGTACATACTCTCTTTTGTCTGACTTTTTGATTTCAACATTGTGATTCATCCTAGAGCTGAATGTAACTGTTGTTCATTCTATTTCAGTGCTTTTTGGTATTCCCTGCATGCATATGTCAGGAAACACATATCCATTTTGTTGTCAGAGATGCATACTTCCATTCAGGAGCTATTATGAATAATGTTGGTATGAATATTCTTGAGCAAGCTATCAGGGCCCATGTGAGTGCATTTCTGTGGGGCACACATGTCAAGGAGAGAAATTTGTAGGTTTTTATAGGTAATGCCAAATATGTTCCCAAGTGATTCTCATTAAAAGAAAAATGTTGAGTAACATGCCTTGCAGGCCTACGAGGACTGGGAACCTAATTTGGGAATAATTTACTGAAGAAACTAATTTGAGAATAATTTACTTAACAAACAAAATTGTATTCTATGAATATGTATTTTTCCATTGAAATTTATCACTATAAAAGAGACATTTTATAATTGAATTTTCTCCTTTTTTAGTGTGGATACAATTGAATTCTTTGCTAACCTCTGAAGTCCCCAGGAGGTTTCTAATAGGGCAAATGACGTCTTATGGCAAGCTTTGTTTTCTAAATCTTCAGAGAAATACATAAAACCACACTAGTATGAGATGTGACTGTGGTAATGAGACTATATTTAAATTTACATATCCAAATGATTACTGTTCCTTCAAATTAGCCATTTTGAGACCCTTAGGATTACCCAAAAGGGAGAGTATCAATTAAATGATGATGCATATGATCTCCACCGAAACTGACTGGCTTCACTGGGCTCTCTGCTCCCACATCTTCCCTTCCAAGAACCCTCCACACTGCCACCACAGCGATCTTCTAAAAGACTAAATTAATACCATTACTCCACTGGGCCAAACCTTTAAATGGCTTCCTTTCATCCAAGTCCAAGCTGAACCCATTTGTGAGGCCCACAAGTCTCTACAACTTGCCTCTGGCACACATTACCAAGATTGTTTT
This sequence comes from Sciurus carolinensis, assembly GCF_902686445.1. Lineage (NCBI taxonomy): Eukaryota > Metazoa > Chordata > Mammalia > Rodentia > Sciuridae > Sciurus > Sciurus carolinensis. Next base: position 85,327,148 of record NC_062213.1, read on the forward strand.
TATTCAAGGTCACTCTATAAAATTCTATGTGTCTGGCACTCTTTTGAGTGAGTTACAAGTATTAACTCATTTAATCTTCATGTAAGTTCTATGAAATGGGCATCATTATTTCTATTCCCAGTTTTACAGTTAGGAAATTGAAGTATAAGGAGAAAAATGCCTTGCCTCCAGTCACTCCCTGCTCTACGCTCAACCTGTCTGGCTCTGGTCAGGCTGGTTTTGATGGTCTATCTGTCCCCCCACTTCTCCTCACTTGTTCCTTCCTCTGCAGCTAGTCAGGTGCATGATCTATCAGTGGGTTTTGTTCCCTGGCTTTGCCCCCATACCCATGCTGGTCCCAATGACATCCCCCTTAAGCCAGTTTTGGTGCATTCTACAGCCTCTTTGGGACACCACTGTAATTTATTCTCACCTCTTTTTTAACTTGTACATTTTAATGAAATTATTATTTTCCACATTGCTTCTCTACTAAATTAGCGACTTAATGAAAGATAAATTAAGTTATTGTCCTTTTTTTTACTTCAGAGTCTGGCAAGGTGTCCAGATCACATTAGCAAATAAATAAATATTTGTAGATTTATTTGAAAGAAAGAAGGGTAAGTGAGAAAAAGAAAGAAAAAAATAGCTAATTTCTTTATTGACTAGTACAAAGGTAAGAGAGACAGAAATGCATGGGTTTGAATTCCTGCTTTAATATATATTAGCTATGAAACAAATAACAGAACCTCCCTTAAAACTTTGTTTCCCAAGTTTTGTAGATATAAAAACACCTCTTTTTTTGCTAGGTTATGGAAAGAATTAGATATATACAGTAATTTACACTTGTGATTTACACAAGATAAAATGTATTGTTATACTTCCATTGCTATTTTAAATTTGGTTCTTCATGCAAACACTATATTTATTTCTCTGGAGACCCATGTCCTGGATGATGTATAATCAACTGTCCTTACAGTTCTTTAGGAAGAATACTAGAGAAACTTCTTTATACCAGTTATCAATAAAATATGTGTCAAATGCTTTTGTACCATCACAAAAGATTCCAATTGTTCAAGTAAATGGCATTGGGAAAGGAAAAATTAGAATGACAGGCAAATGAAGACATCCAAATCTATAAGCCTTTCCCAGAAAGACACTACCTGAAGATAAGAATTGAGGACTTTTGGAAATCATTCAATATAACCCAAGACACTAGAAAACTACCACTCACAGTATCATGCACCAGTTTTCTATTAGAATCCTCCTAACCAAAGTCATAATTCTATCTGCATAAATAGATCATGCATTCAGAGAACATAGTACTGGAGTCAGCATGTAATGATGAACCAGACACCTGTCCCTCCACATCAAGGCCCTGGACAACCCCAGGGCATGAAGGATCCACAAACACTGCCCAACTGAGTATGTATTATCTTGGAACATCAAGATGTTCTTCCTACATTCTTATAAAATGAAAGCAAAGTATTCTTTTCCGGGGAACCACTGTCTAATAAGACATGTGACTACTCATGATATACTTTGTCATTTATGTGAATCCATGAGTCTCATCATTTCTTTACAACTGAAGTTCCCATTTGGCAACTGACAAGTGGGAGTAAAATACTCTTAAGTAAGGAATGTACTTGAAGTGCATCAATGCTAGTAATTATACATTTGATGCAAACATAGGCACAAATCTTTCCAGGCTTGATTTATTGTTTGTTTTTCCACCTGTGAGAGACCAGTGATTACAGGGAAAGTCCTGATATATTGTAAATACCCAGATAGGCAACTACCACAAATCTGGTGCAAAATGTTCTGCAAAGGACAGATGTGATGTTGAATCCTTGCTGTGGTAGCTGCTTTGGCAGTTTTCAAATCAAATGACTGAAAAAGTGTGTCTCACAAAAGCTAAAAGGTCTATTTAAATTACTATAAGAATCGTGAGGGGTGGGGGGGGAGGGAAAAAATAACAGAATGAATCAAACAACATTACCCTATGTAAATTTATGATTACACAAATGGTATGCCTTTACGCCATGTACAAACAGAGAAACATCATGTATCCCATTTGTTTACAATAAAAAAAAAAAAAAAGAATCGTGAGAGCAACTTTCAATCATGGGACACGGATATTGCAATGTTGGTGTGGCAATTTTGCAAAATGCATAAGCCCATTTTTGAAGCATAAATATTTCTGGAATGATGATAAACCAAATGAAATACTATTTTCTAAGGACTTTACAATTGATAATTTTGTCCAATTGACAACTACTGGCTGCATACATTGCTGATAATGATGGTTTGCTCAATGAACAGCACTTGAATTGGAGAAATACTATTTTTCATTGGGTATTTCATAAAGTCATATTTTTTTTTTGTTCAGCATCCAAATGAATATTACTTTCTGAATTGGTTTTCAAATTAAAGCTACAAAGCCACATTTGGGTGAGAAAGAGAAACTGAGGAAAATGAATAGACAGAAAAAAAGAGAGCAAACTGATAGATTATGGAGAAATGAAGGGCAGAGCCCCAGAGCAAAGGAATCCCCATCAGAGATCTTGGTGTAGCAGTACTATGGGTATCCCTGAACAAGGACACCAGTTGAGCAAAAGATCCTGACAGGAGAGTAAATTCAAGGGCACCACCTGGCAAAGATAATAGCAGCATGCTAAAATTGTAATCAAAGAGACAGGATTCAGGAAGGGAAGCATGGGTCAATTAGGAGGTAGGAAGGTCATTAGGAAAATTTTTAACCCGTGACACTCATGGAAGACTGGTTCTTATGCATTTCCTTGGATTAAAGCTCAGCTGTATAGAAAGAACCAAGAATAAGACATCCAAATTCTACCTGTAATCTGCGATTTGCTTTGGACATTAAAACCCAATGTCACTAAATTGCCAATTATCCACATTGATAGTCAAGGGAAAAAAAAAAAGGATGAATAAAGTGCTTACTTCTAGTAGTTAAAACTTAATTTGAAGTGAGGCAGAAACCACTTACATGGACAAACAAATGGCACTGCTAAGCTTCAAGCTAAGGTCTGTCCATGACAATGCCCTTTGTTAGTGTCCAGGATCGGACTATGAAGACTGCGTAAGAAGACAATTTATTATAAGCATGACTTAGAGCCCCAGTGTTGAAATGTGTGTGTTGAGTGCAGACAGGCAGCCTATTCTCATTAATTATAACAGTTGTGTTCTGTAAAGTCACCATAAACACTGAATTAGTGAATACTGAGTTACTGCTTCTATTAAAAACACAAGGTTAGGATCTGCTGAGTCTCAGATCATATTTTCATTTACTAATCAGTCTATACTGCATTTTATGTGTATTTCTTTAAAGATACTCTATTTAATATGTACTGTTGATTAAGTCATGCCTGAATAAAGCTTACCTAGGACACATATATTCTCTAGAGAACACATCACAGTCTTCTTGCATTTAGAGTACTAGAAAGCACTTCAGCATTACATTTAGGGGAGCATTTTAAACATTGAAATAACCTAGAAAAAACACAAGAATGAGAAATAAATAACAGAAAGGACACTTTTTTACAGTATGGTAGATGAAAAAGGCAGTCAGAGCAGCATCATTGGACCTTGTATTAGTCTGTTTTGGTTACAATAATGAAATACCTGAGACAGTATAACTTTATAATGAAGACAAGTTTATTTGTCTCACAGTTCTGGAGGTTCCAGGACAGGGAACCACCATCATTTCAGCTGTGGTAAAAACCCTCTTGGTTTTATTGCATCATGAACAGAAGAAAAGATTACATTGCCAAATAGAAAGCTAAAGAGAGACTGGAGTCCCATTAGCTCGATGTGCTCAGTAATTTTACTTTTTTCAATTTATATCAAAGTACCAAAATATATCATTATAAGAAGGAAGGTAAATGTTTTTCTTCTTCTTGCTAAGTCTTAATTGGTTTGATGCTACTTATTCCAGTTTGACAGACTTAATATCATAGGGCAGAATTTGATTTTTTCCTTTTACTCCACTCAGCAAAACTTGGTCATCTCTAATCATTAGGTAATGCCTAAGTTAAAAGTCCCTGTTCCCTATGCATCTGCATCCTAACATCTTACTAGCTGTAACTTGTCTATAAAACTATTACAATCTTGGTTTGCATGAGCTTTTCATCCTGTGGTTGTGCTCTGTTTACCTTGGCTTATAAAACCTCTCCTTCCACCTGCACTTTGCAAAAAGGAAGCATGTTCTTTACCCACATAAAGACAGTTGGACAAATGGCTTCCCCATTCCCTCTCCCACTCAAATATAGATTTGACACAATTGCAAAACTTCAGAGTTGGGAACTATTGCATGGCTTAAGTGATTGAATAACATCACAATAGTGTAGCAGAATAGCCTTTTCTCTCAAATAAAACAGGCCCAAAAGTGACTACCAACTATTCCAACGTACAGTAACTATGGTACTCCCTATTAAAACTAAAAATCCTTGGACATATTTAGCATGTAAAGACTCATAAAATGAAAAGAAGAAGGAATACACTATCCTGGGGACCTTGGGATTTGACAATATGGCAGTGAATTCCCTGGTTTCCTTATTGCCTGTGGTATACCCTAGGAAGGGAACTGCAGAAGCTTCCCATCCAGAACTGCCAACTATACAGATGAAAAGAATTCCAAGATAAGTTGGTTCCTCTTGGACAAATAACCAGGAAAAAGGGACCTAACAACAGAAAATCTGTTTGGTAATACCTCCCCTGCTCCAGCTAGACAGCAGTGGGAGTCCATACTCCCCTCCTTGGCTTCTTTTCCCTCCCTCTCCAGCTTTTCAGCTGGCCAAGAGGAGATTTAAATGTCTACATCCTCTTTTACTCTGCAGTACTCTGCAAGTCAGCAGGAAGCTAATCTTCAATTTCTTCCAGGGTATGTCAGCTGAGCTTCCATCCCATCCAGTACCAAGGAGACATAGTAAGTAGAATGAGTAGGAGAGACAGGAGACTGATATTCCACAACCACCTTCCCCTGGTATCAGCCCAAATGCATGAAACTTCTTCGCAGATCCAGAAGTTGAAGCTTCCTGGCCTACAGATTGTTCTTGTGCACTCTCAAGTCAGCACCAGCTGGGTCAGGGGGAGTATCAGTGGTACCATGAAAACCAGACAACTCAAAATAACACCATAAATATTCTGCATTTAAATTGCTATTGGATCTAGAGACAAAAAAAAAAAAAAAAAAGTGACTCAGGACCTGCATGCTAAGCCTAAATAGGGCAATTGCTTTATAAAACAGAAGATTTGAACAATAGGACACAGAGAATTCTAATAAACAAAATAACCAGAATGCAACCAGAAATCACCATTATAAGCTGAATGAGAAAAAATGATCAACTGATAGCAACATTGAGCTGGGTCAGATACTAGGATTAAGAATTTTAAGGTATGGGCTAGGGATTGAAGCTAAAGAAAGAGAATTTTCCTAGCATGATTGAGAACCTGGGTTCAATACACAGCACTTAAAAAAATTAAGTAAATATCATAGTAGTGTTTCAAAATGCAATTTCAAATTTATTCAACATGAATGAAAAATATAAATAAGTTATAAAACCAATGAGAGCACAATACAAATAAAAGGAGATTATAAAACTGAGAAATATAACAACTGAAATAAAAGCACACAGATGGGCTAAATAGCAGGGTGGAGATGAGGGAAAGATGAAAATCAGGGAACTGACTGACCAATCAATAGAATTTGCCTAATTTTAATAACAGAAAAAAATAGAAAAAATATGGAGTATTGGGACCCAATGAGAAAAGAGAAAGAGGTCCCACTTTTATATTTGTGGTGTTTCAGGAGAGGAGAAAAAGAAAGGACAATTAAAAAAAAAAAAAAATTCAAAGAAATAGTGAATGAAAATTTCACACTTGGAATGTCAAAGACTGAAACACATTTTCCAAAAGTTGATAAAACCCCAAATAGGAAAAACTCAGGGAAATCTAGGCCCAATACATATCATTAATTAAATATCTAAAGATAAAGGCAGAAAAAAAATTTGATAGCAGAGAGAAATGATTAGCCACCAACTGAGCACCAGTTGAGTACAAAATTGAATGGTAGTGGCTCTCTCATCTAAAACTGTGATGACCAGAAGGAATTTGTACATTTTTTAATTGTTAGAAAAAATGTAAACTGTGAATTCAGTATCCAGTTAAAATAGTCTTCAAGGATGAAGGATAAAAACATTCTCTAACACAGGAAAACTAAGAGAATCTGCTGCTTGAAAATTGCATTTTAAAAGTTGACAAAGTAATATGATTGGGTAGAACCTAAATGGTAATATGGTTTCTATACTCACTCAAAGTTTTAAAAAAATGATAACAAGAGACATGATTAATTATGCATGCATATGATTATACCTATGGCACTGCTAATTAAAATAGCAGATGTGATATATTAAGAAACACTGTAAATAAATCAAGATGGAATCCTAAAAATGATCATGTAACCTACAAAAAGGAAAGAAAACAGAAACCAATGAACGAGAAAGAAGAAACAAGCAGAAAGCAAATAATGAAGTAGAACACTTGGGCCCTAATATGTGAGTAATAGTTTTGAATTTAAACAGTCTTAAATATGCCAATTGAAAGAGATTAGCAAGAGGAGATTTAAAAATTATCCAACAATATACTACCTACAAAAATTCAGTTCAAATGAACCACACAGGTAGACTGTTATGGTTTGGATTTGGAATGTTCCCCAAAGTTCATATGCTGAAAGCATGGCCTCCAGTGCAGCAGGGTTCAGAGGCAGGGCTTTCAGGCAATGACTGGATTATAGGACTCTAACCTTATCAGAGGATAAACCCATTGATTTCTAATGTACTCCTGGGAGGTGGGAGGTGGAACCTATTTGGAGGAAGTAGGCCACTGGGGGCTGTGACCTGGAAAGGGCTTAATCTCCTCTCCAACCTCCCTCCCCTGGCATCCCCCCACCTGTGTCCTTTACAGTTGCAATGAGCTGAGCAGCGTTTTTCCACCACAACCTTACACCATAAGGTTTCTACAGTGGAGTCAGTCAATCAGATTGAGACCTATGAAACATGAGTTAAGAAAAATCTTTCCTTCTCTAAATTGTTCTTGTCATGTATTTTGGTCACAACAATAAAAGCTAACAGACTGAAAGTTAAAATGGAAAAAGATACGAATGTAACATTTTATAAAAGCAGAAGTGGCCATATTAACAATAGAGTATTCCTCATCTAATAAAGTATTCTTTGAAAAGAGAAAATTACTAGAGGCAAATAGAGGCAACATATACTTGTTATTATGGGTTGAATTATGTCTCCCAGAAAGATAACATTCAAAGTCTAATACCTGGTGCCAGTGAATTGTGATCTTTGGAAATAGGTCTTTTCAGATGTAATCAAGAAAATATATAATCTTTTGGGATTAGTGTAGGATCTAATTTAATGACTAGTGTCTTTATAAAGAAAATAAATAAAAAGAAAATAAGGAAAAAATTTGAGCGTATACAGCCATAGGGAGGATACCATGTTATAATGGAAACAGAGATTGGAATGGTGCATAAATAAGCCAAAGACCAACCAAGGATTGTTATCACCCATCAGAAGGGAAGAGGGGTGAGGCTCGATTTTTTTCTTAGACCCGTCAGAGGGAGCATGACCCGCCAAAACCTTGATTTCAGACTTCTAATATCCAGATCTGCGAAAGAATACATTTCTGTTCATTTCTACCACCCAATTTGTGAGAATTTGTTGTGCAGTCCTAGGGAACTAATACACTAGTGACAGGATCAATCGCCTAGGACACACAATGATCCTAAATATGGATGCACCAAACATTAGTTCCAAATTTATGAAGCAAAACCTCATGCAGTCTTCCATGTCTATGGTTTTCTTATTTCACGAATGACCTAAGTATTCTTATGAATAGTATGCAACCTTTTTCTGCACTCACCAATTTATCATCCAGATCCCCTTGAATCCTCTGGAGCCTGGCCTGACCACATCCTGATGTGTCAGGGAACAAAGCTACTCACCAACTCCCACACCTCCTCCTCCTTCAGTCATACAACTCTGATTTTGCTGGAAAATAAGCAACATGATTTCTCTTTGAAAACCCACTTTCAAGGATCCTGTCTGACAGAAGCACTCCAAATAGTAATTCATATGGTTATCTGGAAATACAGGGTACTCTAAGTGAATAAGCACGAAATTTTCAGGGATAAAAGTACTTTTGACTACATCAGCTGTTAGTAGTCTTTTTTTTCTTTTTTTTTTTTTGGTACCAGGCATGGATCCCAAGGGAGCTTAACCACTAAGCCACATCCCCATCTCTTTTTATTTTACTTTTTTATTTTGAGACAGAGTCTTGATAAGTTCTAGGGCCTTCCTAAGTTGCTGAGGCTGGCTTTGAACTTGAAATCCTACCTCAACCTCCCGAACAGATGGGATTATAGGTGTCCAGCAGACTTATTCTAAAACACATTTTCAAGCATATTTCCTGAAATTAAACCATAAAAAGAGTAGGTTATACATTTTAAATATGAACCTTTAAATTTTGAGGTCCCTCCTAAATGAAGCATTATAAGTTACAGGAGGGTCTTGCTGTATCGATAGAGAATAGAATTGTGGCTAACATATAATTGTGCAAATGTCCATTTGCTGAATAAAGAATGAAAATGTGACTTAGCTATCATAATATTTTTTAGGCCAGATATCATTCTTCAATCAGGCACTTAATTTGTGTTAAATTTATTTTCTTTCATTTACTAAATATAATAGATGCTTATAGGTTTTAAGTAGACTGGTTTTCATCAAAATGATTTGTGAAATAAAATAAGCATATTAATGCTTCTGATCAATAAAGATTATGAAAATCTGCTGTCTAGAGCTTACTAGATGCCATTCAGTATTCAGCACACATGTACAATATTTCATCACATTCTTACAACCATCCAAGGAAATAGACTGTCTTGCCATGCCCATTCTGTATGAGAACAGCTAGATTTAAAGATGTGAATGAATGGCAGAGTTCCAATTGAGCCCTATATTGGAAAAGCATAGAATACACAAAATGCAAAGAAAAATGGGTAAGGGCTCCAAGAGCAGTCCTAAGGCCATTTCCAGGACCTTTTAAAGTATACATAGATAAAGGCCAAGTAGGACTGGTGTCCAGGTGGATGCACTAAGGAGAAGTCATCCCAGTTAAAGTCCCTGAGGGATGAGTATCTGCCTGGTGTCCAGGCAGATCTGCCAGACATGGAGGTTTTATTCATACAGACCTGGCTCAGCAGATCTGCAGACTTGGTCTCTCTCCTACAACTACCCTCTTCAGAACATAGGTCAACAACAATATAATGGTACTTGACTTGCCTCCTGCACTTCTGCTCCTGGACCATCAGTATGGTATGGTTTCTTCTTCCAGTAGTTAAAACAGAACACCTCAAATCCAGAATTGTGAGGCAAAGCCGCTAGAAATCTTCTTTCTCACTTACTTAACTATATAACTGTAGGCCAGCTACTTATCTCTGATCAAGCCTTAGTCTACTCACCTGTAAAAAGGAGATTATAGTATTTAGTTCATAAGATCCTGTTAAGATTAAGGGTAATAATAAATGCTTACAGAGTTGCTTCAAATAAGTAAGGGAGTAAGAGTTATTATTTTCTGCTCTATTATTACTTAACAAGTATCAAAGTTTGGTGACCCAAGGGCCAAATACTATTTATAGTCTTGTTTCATTTGACCTCTACGTTATTATAAAATCACTGCAAATGCTTTCAGAAAAGTGTACACCCCATTCCCATAGGCTCTGAGACCCCTGTGGGCCTGCTCAGCCTTGTCCACAGACACCTGCTTCCTGATGAATCCTGGGTGACATATGAGTGTCAGAATCCATTCTGGTCCAATCACTCAGCTATCTTACTTTTGAAGGATAGGGAGGTAGACAGAAAGGAAACGTGATTTGCATTGCAACGTACAGGAGTTTGGAGTTTTTTCATCATCTTCAAGATCCAGTTGTGTGGAAACACACTCACAATGGGCACCTAGTCCACTGTGCTGCCAAGTCTGTAATGAGCAGACTGGTCCCATCATAGGTACTTCCAGACTCCCCAAAGTGAGGTCACGAGTTGTATGCTGTGTGTATAAAACAGTTGTGTACCCAGTGGCATTTGCTTCTGATTATCGATTTGTAGTTTCAAAACTCATGGCAGCTGCTTTCCAATATACTGACAAAGTACCTCAGTCTTTGATATCAGTTTTTTGTTGTTGTTGTTTTGTTTTGTTTTGTTTTTGCTTATGATTTGGCAGTTGTTAAAATATTGAGATGGAACAACAAACAAGGATTATGTCAAAGACCTAGGTCTGTCACTTTACCTGATAAAGTAACCTGAAATAGTGGGTTTGCAAAGCAATCTAATAAAAACTCAAAGAGAGGCCTTAGTAGCTGAAAATATTCTTTATCTTAGAAAGTTAAGTGCTTTTCTTCAGGAAAAAAAGGAACATTAGGAACTAATTTCTAATAAGAGGAAGGATAAATTTAAAAAAATAAAAATAAAAAATACTAATTTTTATTAGAAAAGCTGATAGACAAGTTGGGTCTAAACTTGAAATGACTTTTTAAGATGATCCTTCTTAAATAGGTGCCTTCTCTGTTGTGTAGCACAGGGAGTTGGTTCAAAAACCAGTGTGTACTAAAAACTCAAGGGAAAAATTCCTTTGATGGATATTATTATAGATCACCTCGATACCTGTGATTTTTGGCCTATTTATCATTTTCAAAAATTTCATGATTTTGTTTCAAATATAATGCATTTGCAAATAAAGAGAATAAATCCTAAACTATTCACAAATGATAATTAAGTTATAGTGCAGGCATTTGTGTCATTTCTTAACTTTTCTCCTTTGAATGTTTTGATCTTGACTGGTGATTTTGAGAATCTTCTTTCTGTACTATGCTATTTGGTGTTTTACAACTTGCTAAGCGAATTTACATGCATTTTGCTATTAATTGTTCTCCTTGTGCATTTGCGTTTTCTTTGGTTTCCACACTAAGAATGAGAGTCAAAGGGGAGCAACAGTAATGGCTATGCTAAAATATTTTTGCCTGCAAGAATTTATTAATATGGTAACTATTCAATTTAGAATAAAAATCCATTTGGCCGAGAGATCTAGCCTGTACTTTTAAACGAGTGTAGCAAGGGCCTTGAAAATGATTGTTGAGTTGGCTGGAAGAGAAGAAATGTGTGGTTCATGTTATTTAAATGAGTACTGAAATGTCAGGTGTTTGAGTGAGAGTGATATGCCTTTTGTGCTCATCTGTAGGACTGAAAATTATGCAGCATCCAATATTCTGAATCAACTCCCTGTGCTACACAACAGAGATGGCACCTATTTAAGGGTGTTGTCATCCAGCATCTCCTCCCAACCCTATTTCCATTAACAAAGTCATGCCACTGAAGTTGAAAGAATGAATATGGCTAAGCTTAAATCTCAAATGCTAACCGATGTTATCATCTTATCATTTGATGTGCACTATTTCTGACTGTGAGCAAAATCATCCTGTTTTTGTTTTTTTTTTTTTATCAACTAGCCATTCTTCTTTCATATCACTTTAACAAAATTACACATCTAATAGTTTGTGGTTGCCTCATATTGTTTGCTTGCTTGCTTGCTTTCAATTAAATATCATGGAGCAAAAAGAGAAAAACCTTCAAAATGAAACTTTTACTTTAAGGAGCACAGATTTTACTTAAAAGACACATGCTTTCCAAATCAAATTAATTTAATTTTTCTAATTCAACTGTTTCTCAAGTGAAAATGAAATTTAAAGCTTAGAATAATTTCAAATTTTATTCCACTAACCACACTCAGATGGCTTGGTATATTTAACTGTTTCCATTCTTGTCCTATGTGTTGCCTTGCAGTTTTAATTTTCATGTGGGACATTGCTCAAGGTGATGAGATATTAATATTGGGAAAAGGATTAAGAATGATTTTTCTGAACTGCAACTCAGTCTTAGAAAACTAACAGGCATTCAAACAAAATTGAAGATGTCAATATTAGCTAGATGTTACCTGGATTTAGAACTCTTTCATTTCTTTAATTTTATTAAATTGAGGTTAAAGTTAGGTCTTGGCCCCCAGCAATCATTAATGTGTTTTCCATCTCTACAAATTTATCATTTCAAAAATGTTACAGAAAATAAAATACAGTGTATCCTGCTTGGATTAGCTGTTTTCACAGAGAATAATTATCTAGAGTTTATAATAACTCCCTAGTAGTTCTGTGTGTAAATCATTCATTCCTTTTCATTGCTGAGTACTGAATGGTCCAGTTTGTTTAGTCATTCATCACTGAAGGATCTCTGGGTTATTACCTTTTGGTTATTGAAAATAAATTTGGGTACAAACATTTAGATATATATTTTGTGTGAATTCAAATATTCATTTCTCTGAGATACATGCTCAAGAGGACAATTGTTGGGTTGCATAGTAGTTGTGTTAATTTTTTTAGCAATGGCTGAATTTTCTGCAAAGTGACTTTATCATTTCACATCCCCACCAACAATGAGTATGGTTGGTCCAGTTTATCCATGTAATTGCCAGCATTTGATGTTGTCATTTTTTTATTCTAACCTTTCTAAGAAGTTTGTAGTGATATCTTACTAGTGCTATTGAAATCTTCTTGTGTACTTATTTTCCATCTGTATATTCTTTTCATTAGAATTATCTGCTCAACTCTTTTATTTCATTTTATTGATTTTTTGGTTGTTCTTGGGATTGAGCCCAGGGTCCTGAACATGCTAGGCAAGTGCTCCACTATTGAACTACATCCCCAGTCCTGCTTGTCTTTTATCAACTGCCAAACTGGATTAACTTTTTTACTGCTGAATTTTGAGAGTTATTTGTATATTCTAAGTACTAATCCTTTGTTAAATATGTAGTTTTCAAATATTTCCTCTGAGTTGGTAGCCTGCCTTCACATGCTTTTCAGAGTCTTTCACTGGGGGAAAGTTTTAATTTTGAAAATCTAATTTATCAATTACATATTGATTTCTTGATAGTGATTGTTTAGGGTATAATGTATATTTTTCTTAGTGGTTGCTGTAGATAATTATATACAACATGTTATCAGTGTCTGCTGGTGTCAACATTCTACCAGTTCTAGTGAAGTGTGGAAACCATACTTCCATTTAAGTTTCTTTATGCTTCCATTTTCTCAATTAAATTTCCTTAGGTATTTCTTCAACACGTAGTGAGTACCACATCATATGGTGTATAAATCTTGCTTTCATCATCAAACAAAGTGATTCAAATAAGTTGCAAGAAGAAGAATCTCTCATACTTATTCCTATTTTTACTCACTTTTATGATTCTTTTCTTGACAAACTTCTGAGCATTACTTAGTATGTTAGTATTCCATTACTGTCACAAAATGCCTGAGAAAATCAACTTATTAAGAGGAAAGGCATATTTTGTCTCACAGTTTTGGAAAATCTCAGTCCATGATCAATTATTGCTTTTGGACGTGTGGCAAGGCAGTAAGTACATTACAGAAGGGAATACAAAGTAGAGCAAAGCTGCTCACCTTGCAACAGTTAGGAAGGGAGAAAGAGAAGGAGGAAGGGGCCAGTGTTCCAATATTGCCTTGCAGCTCCTCCAAACCTGGGTCCAAGGACTGGGAGCAGGCTCCTTTCCTCTTGACTGGAAGATATCCTACTAGGCCCCTGCTCTTAAGTGTTTACTGCCTCCACTAGTTTCAAGCTGGGGATCAAGTCTTTAACACATGGATCTTTTGGGATATTTAGGATTCAAGCTACAGCCCTTAATACCATTTTCTTTCTGCTTACAGAACTTCTACACTCATTTTCTACAAACTGGTTTGCTAGCAGGAAATACTCTTAGTTTTATTTTTTTCCTCCTTCATTCCTGAAGGATAGTTTTGCTAGTTAAAGAATTTGTAGTTCCAGTTCTTTACCTTCAGCTCTAACAAAAGATTATGCCTCCTCTTTCTGGCACCCATGTTTTCAGATAAGAAGTCAGCCATCATTCACCTTGGTGTTCCTGTATATGCAATGAATCGTCTCCCTCTGACTGCTTTCAAAATTTTTTTTCTTTGCTTTTAGTTACAGACATTTAATTATATGTGCATTGGCATGGATTCCATGGGTTTTTCCCATTTGGGGTTTGCTCAACTTTTGGATAATGCAGGTTTATCTCTTTCTTCTTTCAAATTTGGGGAGATTTGCAAGTATTCTTTCCTCAAATATCCTTTTGGACCCACTCTTTTCCTTCTCTTTCTACAACTCTGATACTGTGAAAGTTGAACCTTTTTCTATTTTCTCTACAGTTCCTAAGACCCTTTTTATATTTTTCCTATATATTTATGCCATTTTTTTTTAATGTAAGTTATATTCTATAGGTCTGTCATTAAGCTCACTGCTCCTAACTTCTGTTGTCTCCACTTTGCTGCTGAACCCATCCAGTGTGTTCATTCCTGGATCAATACTTCCTGTTGGCTGGGCCTGTTAAGGCCCTGCTCTGTGCAGCTTCTTGCATCCTGGTTCCTGGGTGTAGTATCAGGCTCCTTTCCTCTTTGCACTTTAGAGCTCATCTGTGGGTACCTCTGGGTTATTTCCAGAGCTTATAATTGTGCCTGTGGAGATGAGCAGAGATGAGTCAATGCTCTCTGGTCTAGACTGGATATCCAATTTTGAGCATTGTATTCAAATCTTCAAGCTGAACATGGCTACACTGGTGGAGATGTCAAAATTGCTGCAAAGAAGAGGAAATAGGGCAGGGATTCTCTGTGACACAGAGAATAAAACTTTGGGAATTATTAGCATAGAGGTAATGCTGAAGCCATGCAAATATAAAATATCCCTTATTTGCTAATGAAAAGATGGGGCACTGTGAGACACAAATGCAATATGGTAAAATAGTGAAAAGCTGGTGAAATAATAATTAATGGGCATGGACATTGTTTTAAAGTACATTTGTTAGATATAGTAAGTATGTCATAGTTCATGTAATCAGAAAATAACAAGGTAACTATTTTACAGAAAACATGTGGAACACAAGAAAAGTGAGCATGTTTTCCTATACATGTCCCCATTATTAGACAAGTACCAAGGGAGACAGGAGCTATTTCCTTTTCCTGGTGAACATCTCTGATTAAGCCTGGACTATGAGCGGCAAGCGAACAGAAAAAAATCAGGTCTACCAGATGAAATAAAGTCAAAGTGAAGTCCATTCTGTGTTTGTCTCTTCCTAGGAATTCAGTCATTTCTTCTTTCTTCAGGGTGGGAAGATTTTATTCAGAAAACAACAGCTATAAAGTAAGCAATAAAAAGTAAGCACATTTCCAAATACATTCATCCTTCATGTCCTGTCTATTGGCTTACCCTGGCTGTGTGCCCTCAGACTGACTAAGAGATGTGGCCACCATGTCAGCTGACATTTGCAAATACAGCCTTCTCATTCGCCCCTGAGAAACTAGACATTTATGAGCTAAGACTGTAGTCTGGTCCCTAGCAGAGATCCTACTTCATCAGAACAATTCAAGCTTTAAGATCCCCTTATCTGACAAGTCTGCGTTCCAGTGCCTCCCAGCCCAAGTCAGTGGAGGTAAATCTGACGAAAAGTACAAGCACACTGAAGCTCACACACACACACATCTCACAGAGTGTCTCACAGAGCGTATCCCATGCTCTCAAAGCTATATGGAAATTTTCAGATATCTTCTTTGTTATTACTCATAAGAGTCAGAAGCATCCATTGTCAAGATTTACATACAATGAGGAACAAAGCATCATTTCTGCACATATCCAACCCCGTCCTCTGATTCTCATATCATTATCTAACAATCAAGAGTAAGAGAAGAAATGATAGTATAATAATAAGAAATAATAGTATAATAATAGTAATTATTATAGAACTCCTCTAAAAGCAGTGTTAAAATATGCTTGACCATTTACATTTCTTAAGGATTCTGCTTTAATGTCCTAAGAAGCACATTTTCCCCTTTCCCTTATCTTTTTTCAGATTTTGGCTGAGAGAGCTGGGATACATGCAGATATCACAGCCCCCGCGACCCCCACCTCCGCACTCTTCCCTCCCCTGCTTCAGAAGGGTGCTCTTTGAAGGGGGGAGGGCAAGGCGGAGGAAGGAAACTGTCTCCTGGTTTTACTGGAGTCAGTGCGTTTCTGCTGTGGTTTGCACGAAGGTAAACTCCTCAGTCAACCTGTGCAGGGGCTCTGTTTCCAGCGCTCACTTCACGCAAGGAAATCATTAAAGGAAGACCTGTCGAGCATTTGTTTTGGAAACAGAATGACACAGCTAACCACTCCAGGCGAGCGCCCCTCAGACACTGAGCTCTTTATTTACCTGTGGCTCTGACTAACCAGAGGCGAGGTGCTGCCCACTTTACAATAAGATGACTAACGGGCGTCCTGCCTGGACTTGAAGCCTCAGACCTGTTTTCCCTTCTCGCATACTTCTGCGCCCCCCGCCCACCCCACCCGCACGCTAGGCCTCGGGTGGATGTGCTGCAAGGCAGGATGCTCATTGGAGGAGCAGGCGGAAACAAAGCCTGCTCAGAGAGGACCGCCGCCCGGGGCCAGCCTCATTACAAGTCCCTGCACTGCCTGACGTTCCTCAGCTGACATGCCCGAACCCTGCAGAGACCTTGCAGTGAACCGCTGCTGAGCCCAGCGCCGTCACATGGCTGCGGAGCAGCTGCCGCCCGCAGGCCGAGTCCCATGCGCCCCTCGCGCTGCTGCGGAACAAAGGGCCCCTGTAGATGTCACGCCAGAGGCTGGAGAGCCCGGGGCGACAGGAGGGGCGGACCCAGGATGCAGAAAAACTTTCACTAGGAGGTCTATCTTTGCCCATGCTTGGATCCCATTAGCTCTGGTAGAAACCTGGGCCACGTGTTTGTAACACGCGTTTAAATTCTTTCAAATGAACCCTCCTTAATGCTAGAAGTCATTGTAGCAATTTGCACTTGCCTTCTTGCTCTCTCTCTGTACTTCTCCATACACATTTTTATACACAGCAGATATGCCCTTTGGAACTGAGAGTTAAAGCAAAATTATCTGTTAAAATATATGGACCAACCAACAACGTCAGGAAAATGTTTATCCTTTTCAATTTTTTTTTTTTTTTTTTTGGAAACATCATGAGAACTAACTAGAGGATAGAAACGGAGCAGTTGGTTAACCAAACTCGTCCTGCATTTATTAATTAAAGTCTAAATAATATTTTCTTAATATTTTGGCCTTAATAGGAGCTACACATATTCCTTTAAAAACATACTTAATTATTTATTTATTGTTTAGGTCTTCACAGGATTTCTGTGAGTTGTTTTGCAGGCCAAGAACAGGTATTATCTCATTTATGAATGAAGAAACTGAGATTCAAAGAGGTTGAACATTTTTGCCCTACATGCTTATTAAAGGTAGGAGTGAAAAATCTTTCTCTTTGATGCACTCCAGAATCTGAATACAACATGGGGGTTGTTGACTATGTCCTACTACAGTTGAGTGGAGAAAGTGGACATTGACAATTGAAGAGCTCTGCTGCAACTGGACAGTATAACCAATGCCTATAGTCCCAGCTATTTAGGAGGCTGAAGCAGGAGGATCCCAAGTGTGAGACCAGTGTGAGCAATTTAGAAACATTCTGTCTCAAAATTAAAAAAAAAAAAAAAAAAAAAAATGTAAAAAAGGACTCAGGATGTAGCTTAATGCTAGAGTACTCTTGGGTTCAATCTGCAGTGCTCCCCCTGGAAAAAGAGTTCTGTTGTGGAGTATTTGACTTAGAAATAAGGTGCATCATCCAAACTTCCCTGTAGCCCTCCTGTTTCCTTCTCCCAGATACCCACATCACCTTGTCATTGTGACCCATATATTGTTTTCTGGCTAGGGTCATCTGTGGGGTAAAGGGTCTCCCCTTTGACTGATGAAATGTCCCTATAGGTGGGTCTGTCATCCCTGGTTACTCTCAGAGTCCCCATTATGGGTGCCACCTCCCCACTTGGCTTCTGGAGGGATCCCATCCTAGGATTGATTGGAGAGTTGCATGTCTCCCAAAATATCCACCTAATCCCACCCATACCTGCTGGAGGTGTCAGGACTCAGAAGACTGGGATCAGAGGAATATGGGAGCCCTTAACTACCACTGGAAATACAGTCTCTCTATGCTGTGGATTCAATAGGAATTTATTGGCTAACTTGGAAGTACAACTGCAGTCAATATTATCATTTCTATGAGAAAATGAATCCTTATTCCAAAAGACAACTTAGAAATTAACTTTGGGATCTGAATGAGTTCATATATTGTGAGTCTCTGTGATAGAAACTGAATAAACAACTATGTTGTCTCAGAAGAGTTGACCACTTATTAAAAATTACTTGCTGGGAAGAAGGCCCTGCCCTGAAGAAGACAAGTAGCATGGGTATAGTTTATGTGCTAATTCTTATTTATTTTTACCTTTTTCTCATGAAACCAGAACTCTGTGACTCTGTTTCCCCCTGTCTTCTTAGACTGAAATATCAACTGCTTGGTGTTGATTTGAAAACTTATGAGAAGCCAACTTGTATATTACACAGGTTGGGCATATCGGTATATTTATTAGTCAGAGACAGATAAGATAAGCTTAAATATGTCTGGAAATGCAAAGTCCCCTTACTGGTATTTTTTTTTTAAGAGCTTGACTTGAATATTCATGTGAAGATTTTGCCCTGAAAATCCTACAAAGTCTCTTCTGTTAAGTAATCACACATGTGATATAATCCAGAGGTCTGTTGAATTTCAGGAGGATTCTCCCTAACTACAGAAAATAAAAATGGCTGCAGAATCACTGATGTGAGAATCCAAGGGCAAATTACAGTCTGGCAGGCACATTTTCCTGCTGACCTAAAAGCCACCTATTTATTGGGACCTGGCAGGAAAGCATTTTGGAGACTCCAGTTGAGCTGATGAAGACTAAGGATCTATTCTATCTGAATGAATTCTAGCAGTTTCCTATAGCCAGATGATTTTTACAGGACATGAATCTAGTACAAGCCTAAGGAAATTAACTGTGATGTTATTAAAGAAAAGCATACACAAAAAAGTATTTTAATTCTTCCAATACTTGTCAAATGTAAAGGGAATGCAAACTAATTTTTAGACATTTACAGAGAGGCTTGTTCCCCTGCTGCCCATTACAATAAGAGACAACATGTCCAGCTGACACTAATATCATTAGCACTGCTGTACAGCTCTGTACCAACAATGCTAATTTGTCACTTATTAAAAACTCCAATCACTTCTTCACCAGTATGCTTCCACTTCCCATCTAGGTGTGCTCTTGCAGACATGAATTAAAGGGATTTCTGTAAGGAGGAAGGTCTTGGTGTATTCAATCATCTGTGGGTTTCTTTTTAACATAAAGCTTGATCTTAGTGTCACTATTTAGAAAATAACTTTTAGCAACATATGGGCACAGCTGTTTGTGTTTGATATAGTTTTGAACTTGAAGTGAATTACACTTTCCTCTGAAAGGGAGCAACTCTCTGCTCCTCTGTTAATGCAGAAGTCAAATAATTACAAATTGATAATAAACATGTCTAGAACTTTCTTCTCCAACTTAAAAAACAAGAGATACTGTCCCTGACCTCTGCTCTTATTTAGTCTTCAATTTTTTAGGAGAGAACTTTCATCTGTTCCCAAGTATGAACTTACTGCATAAGTGCATTTTAGGTTTTGACACTCTTCATTTAGTTTGATAAAAAAGGAAAAAGGAATTAAAATGTTCCCCAAATTTGAATAGTTTTTCTATGATCATAAAAAATTGCTATAAGCAACTTATTTATTGTGCAACAATGAAAATGAAAGTGAGTATATGAATGTACCTTGTCTAGGGAAATGTGTTTCCCACTTTTAAAAGATATATATTCTTTAAAAATATAGCAATGCCGTTCAATAGAACACTTTGGAAATTTTGTAAAAACTCTTGTAATCTCTACCACCCACTACGTTAGCCACTAGCTGCCTGAGGCTGCTGAACACAGGAAATGTGGCTAGACCAACTGAGGAATTAAAGTTTTAATTTTATTGCATTTTAACTTATTTAAAGTTAAATGGCTACCATATTGGAGAATTCTTCTATATAGTATAATGGAGTAACAAAAGTTAAAGTGTGATTGGTCTAAATGTCACAAAATTATATACAGAAGAAACAGAAAACAGGAGGTGTAGGGAGAATGCAAATAGAGTAAAATCAAATTAACAAACACTTCTTGAATGCTTACTCTGAATGAGGACAGACTCTGCCCTGAAGTACAACAACCAAAAGATGGTATTTTTTTAGTGCACAGCTTAATTAAGAAGTCAAAGGAATGAAAAATCACAAGATGCATTAGCTTCCCATCATGGTGACAAAAATACCTAAGATAATCAACTTACACCAAGGAAAGTCTATTTTGGATCACTGTTTCAGAAGTTTCAGTCCATAGTCAGTTGGCTCCGTTACCCTTAAGCTTGTGGTAAAGCACAAGAGATCTGTTCATTTCATGGTGGCCAGGAAGCAAAGAGATAGACAGGGAAGGGGCAGGGTCCCAGTATCTCCCTCAAGGGCATGACCTCAATGGCCTGACTTCTTTCCACTAGGTTCTGCCTCCTAAAGGTTCCATCACCTCCCAGCCGTTCCACAAGCTGGCAACCAGACCTTCAACACATAAGACTTTGAGGAGTCTTTAAAATCTAACACAAGGAAATGCCTTGTAATTTGCCAAACAAAATAAGTAGGCAGAAAAGAAACCAGGATCACTTTGGGCTTAAAAAAAAAAAAAAAAAAAAAAAAACTCAGAAAAGGAAAGGAGAACATGAGGAAGGAAGATGTGAAGGGAGTGGGGACTTCAGACCAGTAGAACAAAGGCATTTGAGCACAGGAGGTCAGGGGAAGGCTCTTGAAGAGAAAGGTGGGCTAGCAGTACAGGGCCTAGGGTGCCAAGCTGGGCAATTGGATGTTTCTTCTATAGCCATTTGAAAGGCATCCAGATCTAACTTTGGATAAATGTGTATCCAATATCATAACTGCCAGTAGATTTATAGAAAGTGAAAAGGTGTTTCTTGTTACAAGCTGTCTGAGACGCTGGTTTCCTATTATCTCTTATTTTACAAATTAAAAATGGCATAATGCCCTCGGATAAAAGAAATCATTGTCTTTCAGGGTGTGACCAATCCCTACAAAAACGCTCTTTTCTTTTCCCCATGGTCTTCCTGCTCTTAGAGACTCCCCTTTACCACTTTCTCCATTGTATAATTGATGACCTGTTTTAAATCTGTTTGGGTTGCTATGATACTATGATTTTGTTGTTGGAATGGGCAATGTGGAAAGAAGCTTTTTACACATAAAATTGTGACAGTTACCATATACCAAGCACCTACCCACCTATCCACAAAGTTATAGATGCTGTGTCCCACATGGCAAAATGTGAATGCTGCTTCAAAAATGAAAACATGATGAGGAAATACCCTCCCTTATTTAAAAGAAATGAACAGCTTGTCCAAGGACATGGAGCTCATTAGTAGTAAAGCTGGAACTGAAACTCAAATTAATTGGGTAGATTCCACTGCTATGTAAACTTCAGCAAAGGGTTTAACCTCTACCATAGCTCACTTCGATGATCAACGTAACATAAACCTAGAAATGCTGGTATTAGCACACTTACCACTCACATACCACAAAAAAGACTTCAAAGATCCATCAAAACAGGTGCTACCCAATGGCTCTCTCTGGGCTCTGGCTTCCAGAAAGATGGGTGAATGGTAAAATGCAAGGGTATACAATTTATGGAAATTCAAATGTTTCCCATGAAAGGTAACTATTTTTATTCTAATGTTATCAATTTTTTTAATTTTTCAAAATATATACTGGAACAATCTATCTACTGAGTGAAAGTAACTCAGTGCTTTGTGATAGGTATCTGCTGAATCACCACCATTTATGTATCTTCCTGCACAAGTGGAATGTGAGACTGAGCTGCTTCCCTACACCCTCCCTTCCCTGAAACAGAGCAGTAGGGCTAGTGTCCCTTTCCAAAGGTCTAATCAGACCTGGAGAATGCCAGGCCCACACACTGAGCAAGGACAAAGGAGCTCCCTACAGCAGGAGCTGCTGGCCTGCTGGTGAAGTCACACAAGAAGACTGACACATCTCAGAGTAGAAACAGAAAAGCAAGTCACTGATCCTGCAGGTTGAAGGGTGTGCCCCTCAAGACTTGGAGTTGGGACCCTGCCTTGGACAGGAGGGCAGGTAAGTCACTGGTACCTACAGTTGTGGATTGTGTTGCCCCAGACTGGCCCCATCCATTAGGAGGAAGAAGCGTCCTTCTTTTCTGACCTGCTGGTCAAAAGAAGTGAATGTGACTGATGGGATGATAATCTCTTGTTTGTTTGATGCCATAATGCATATTTAGGAAGCCCTGCTCCCTCCAAGCAGTTGTTCCTCCTTCCAAGGGGTCTGAGCCTAAGGGCCTAATCTTTTTAGTAAATGGTAAGGGTAGAGCAAAAGTAAAAGAGATGAAATTGCAGCATTACTGTATGTTTCAATTTACTTCTCAAATACCTTCATGACCAAGTAATTCCAGTGAAAAGAAATATATATGTATACACACATACAGACAAATATACAGAGGCACAGACATATACATGTACATGCATATGCACATATGTAAGCATACCCATGTATAAATATGCATATATACACACATGTATATATATGCCTGCATAAACCCATGCTTGCATACACATACATATGCACATCCATAGGCATATATAAAACATGCCTGTATACATAATACACATATATGAACACACATACACCTGCAAACTCACATATACATATAATACACACTTGCCTGAATAATCAATCCATATGCAGATACATATATAAAAACATATACACCTGCATACACAGGTACGTACACATATACACATATGTGCACGAGCACATGTATGCACAAATATATTATACATAAACTCACCAACCACTCACACACATACTGCAAATGTATATGAAGACCTTGTACAGCCCCAGCTGCACTTCCCAAAGATGCTATTGCTTGTAGGGTGGAGGAAAACAGGATCACTGGGTGAGGGATAGGATGGAGAATATGATGGAAACACCCTTCTAAGAGCAAGATGAAGCAGGGGAGGGCAGGGAAGACCTTCTCAGTGGGCATACCTGACCACTGCACATCACAGGATGTTTGACCCAGTGGCACACAGTTCCCAGACTCAGAGCTAAAGTGTGGGTAGAATACACTGGCTCCAGTTGCTTATTGTCCCTGCAGCTGGAGCGAAGGTCACTTGGATAGTGCTATTGTGATGGTGCTGGGGACCCTGCAGCACCTCCAGTCTTTCACACCCACCTTCAAGCTGACCCTCTAAGTAGCACTGCCCACCAGGCTACATGTAGACTCTTCATTGTCTCCCCAGTCCTTGCTAGCAACATAACCTTTTTGTGAACTTCAGTGTTGCTTTACTTTTCATTTTTTTCTCAGCGATTTCTTGAACAAATCATTATGCTGGTAAAATGTCAAATGCTGTTTTCCTTGGCAGATACAGAGTGTGGGGGTGGGGGAGAAAGAACATTCCTACCACCCCTTTTAAACATTGCAGGGGATAACTGGGACATGAAACAAGACAGTCACTTAGTGGGGACCCTAAGGGGTGCTGTCAGCCACAGCAGGCACGTTTCCCTGTCACTCAGGACAGCCAGGGCTTGCTTCCTTCCTTCATTGCAACATGACTCCTCAGGGAAGTGGCGACCCTACCCAGAATCGTCAGGCCTTTGCCTCCGCCATTTGGAATTAAAAAAAAAAAAACTCTTAAATCACTGGGATCCAAAACCAAAAGCAGGTTTTAAAAGTGGCCAAGAGGAATGGAGCTTTCGTCCTATTCTAAGTGGCCCTGGAAAACTCTGGCATTGATGTCCTACCCTGGGGCAGTGTGGATTTTTCTGGGCATTTGCCTGTTTGTGGAAGAAGTCAGGGCATTGTCTGAGTGCTCAGCACAGTCCCATGTCTTGCTCACCATAGGATTAGTTACCCTGTTCAAGGAATTGCACTAAATTCTTGGCCTTCAGTTCTTTTGCAGGAACCCTTGCTATTGGAATTTGCACTTGATACATACCTCTCAGAAATCTCAATGGAAAAATCCCCTCGATTCCCCTTTAAGAAGTCAAATACCAAGTCAGCCATTAAATATGATGAAAGACTTTTATGAATAACTTCCACTATAGACAGTACACATTATCTGCCACCTAAAGACAGGCTCTTTTCTTCACATGCACCTTTTGGAGGAGGTTAAAGGGAACTGAGGACAAGGCTTGGTTCTGCACCACCACTCTTTACTTCAACAGACCAAAGTATTTGCCAGGAGAATCCGTCTCAGTCCCACTTCTCAATCACCATGTGGAGCAGGTTAGGTGGATAACCAGAGGGTTAAATTCATTTTGCAAGATGGCCATAGGGAAGTAGGGCATTGAATGTGACCTTAGCATGGCCACCTGCATGGGAAGCAAAGCTGAGGACATCATAGTAAACAGCAGAGTTCTTGGGGACCCAAGAAAAAATTTTCAAAAATGCTGTAGTGCACCTCTCAAAAATTTATGAGCATGAGACTGATGCTACCAAGTAGAACCATGAGACATATGTGCTCATGAATGAACCGTGTTCCTCGGGAGGCAGGTTTCTCTTTTATGACATCTGTTCTGGGGTATCAGAAGTTATTTTCTTTGTCTTCTATAGAGAACTGAAAACTCGGAAAAGAAGTGGGGAAAAAAACACTGGGACCCTCCTCATGGAACAAGGATTTGTTGAGTTCCCTAAGAGCATGTGTAGAATCAACATTGAATTCTTCAGAACATACAAAGCAAGGTCACAAGCACCTCATTCTGCAGCACTTTAGAATTCACCATCTATCTCCTTCTTCCTTGCTGTTTCTTCAGCCTAGATACCAGGGTAGGTGGGTGGGAAGCCCTAAGTAGTTTCAACATTCTTTCCAAGGGGCTGATTGCAGTGGTAAAAGATCATGAACATTTTTCTTTGCCAGTTGTTCACTGTGCATCCTCAAACAGGTACTTCAACTACTTGACCTTTCTGCATGCAGACATAATTACAACAGGGCTAACTTAATCATTTCATACAGGACCCTGGTAAGTACAATGCAGAAATGCTTTTGTGACTCCATCACTGGTTATCTACATACTTGTGAATCAGTGGGCTCTACAGGGTAGGGGAACAAACAACAACTGAATTATCCAACCCTGAGATCTAGCAGCTATGTGCACTGTGGTACCAACCAGGATGTCCAGTCCTGTGATCCACACCCTGCTTATCTTAGATGGTTCATGGGAAAGCAAGAAGGAATTGCCAGGGATATACCACATTGTGCTATAGCCAGTCAGTCTCAAGAGCACCATTCAAGATACATACATTGTACACTTTACAGCCCCAACTAGTGTCATACGGGATGCCCAACTGGATTCTACACCCTGCTCTCTGTGACCACAGAAAAGCAGCCCAGTCCTGGGAATAAACAACATCAGGATCGCCTGGAACATCAAGAACTGTGGTCTATGCAGACAATAAACACATTCAGTCCATAGATGCCATAATGGGTATGGAACAGCTTATACAAATCTATGCTATTCAATCAGAAATGCACAGTATGATTCATAGGCTTAAATTACACGCATCAGTAAACAGTAAACACTGTGAACTACACCCCAATTCCTCACAAGATCCTTTTTGGATGAGTAGCCCCAACATCTATAGGTATTCAACTCTATTTCACACCCTACCCCTCACAAGGTACCCTATGCAAAGCAGCATCCACATCCTTGAAGACCCCACAGTTCACCCTACCACTCCCAATGTGCCCCTGATACTGCAACATCAAACCATGAAAAGACAAAGACATGAGGAACTTTAGATGCATATTGCTAAGTGAAAGAAGTCAATCTGAAAAAAAATTGTATACTTTATGATCATGACATTGATACCATCATTCACCGGTGATGAGTTCTGCTTCCTCAGGTGTGGAAGTGTGAACATCAAAGAAGCACACCAAGGCAAGCATATTAAGCAGGTTTTATTTAAAAATAATACAGACTTCTCCCAGGAGGGAGAAGGGGGCCATGACTGATGTTCTAGAGTTCCAAGAAGTGAGCCCGCCCTACGTCTTTTATAGGTAAAGGTCTCTTTTGTTCTCCAGTTCTCCCATTTTTTGCAGGTGAGAAGCGGATGGGCAGGGGGAGCAAAGTGATTCAGCCAGGTAAGGGCCCAGGGGGCATTAATTAGCAGCTCCTTGCCTGTAGTCCCTGAAAGGCAGGTAAATTTGGTAATCAATGGGCTCTGGAGATCTTTGACATTCTATTCTCCCAGGGGCAGTCTCCAATTTCCAGAGGCAGATGGCTTTCTTGGCCTTCATTTCCTCGATTTGACCTGATCCCCTATTTCTACACTAACTGCCTGTCCCCAATTCTAGTTTCAACATGACACTCTGGAAAAGGCAAGAATATGGAGAAGTCAAAAGATCAGTGGTTGTCAGGGATTATGGGGGACGAAGGGATAAATAGGTGACACAAATATTTTAGGGCAATGAAAATACCCTGTATGATACTATAAATGTGGGCACATGTCATTATGCAGACAAAGTCCAAACTTTTAGAATGTACACTGGAAGTAAGCCCTAAACTATAGATTCAGTGGTTATATTGTGTCAGAGGAGGTTCATCATTTGTAAGAAATGAGACTTCCTGGTAAGGAATGTTGGTAATAGGGGAGGCTGTGCATTTAGAGGGAGGGGAACAAGGCATATATAATAAATTTCTCTACCTTCTGCTCAATTTTTCTATGAACCTAAAGTTGCTCTTGAAAATAAAGTATATTTAAAAATGCAGGAGAGTTTTGTATTAGCCAACTTGCCTTCACTAAGATGGAGCTGGTAATAATAGCTAATGATTTTTGAGTCTTTATGTACTAAGCCCTGTTCCATTAACTGTATGGGATAGGTAATACTCTTATCTGCAGATTACAGATGGGAAACCTTGCATACAGAGAGTTAAGTAATTTCCCCAAAGCCACACAATATTAAGTGACAGAGCACGTATTTTATTCTATTTCATTTCATTTCATTTCATTTTGTATTTTCAGTCAGAGCTAAGTTAAGGCTTGGATTGGTTGAGCTCGCAGCTTCATTTCAGAAAACTCAAAAGCTTAGAAGAGAGAAAAGCAAGTCTATTCCAGAATCAAGAACACTGTCCTTAAACTGTGAAGATTTTTGTCCCTAATAAAGTCCCTTGTCTTACCTGTTTTTTGTTGATATAACTCAATACCACAGAATAGGAACTTATAAAAAAAATGGAATGCATTTCTTACAGATCTGGAAGGTTGTAAATCCAAAATCAAGGCAGGGGTGAATCTAGTCAAAGTCTTCTTACTGGTGGGAATTCTGCAAATCCTAAGGTGTTGCAGGGCATCACAGGCTGAGACAGAACAGGGTATCCAGAGAGAGCTTGCATTTATAACAAAGCCACTCCCTTGAAAACCCATTAATCCATTAAGCCATGAATGGATTAATCCATTCATGAGGGCAGAGCCCTCATGACCCATACCTCTTAATGGCCCCACCTGGAATCACCTCCTAATACCTTTTTAAAGGGATTAAATTTCAACATGAGTTGAAACTCCAAGAGAAATTTGCCTAGAGTGAGAATTGGGAATGAGGATGTTCATACACAGTCCCCATGTGGTATATCCACCCTTCACATTCAGAGCACACAAGCTGGCTACACTGGCACACTCCTACACCCTCTCACCCTTACATGCATCCTTACACACTGATCTTCACCAGCATCCATGGTCCAAATTCACAGAATCACAGAAGCTGTGCATTCCTTCCTCCACCTTTATACATACACAACTAGATTACATGTTCTCACTCAAGCTGCACTTTCATAGCCCCTACCCTTCACTCCTATACACACACACACACATACACACACACCTACACACAGTGTCCTAAATGGTCATGTACAATCTCTCTGCTTATTCACACTTATTCTCCCACATGCATTTACAAGCTCCCTATAATACATTCCACATATTCACATACTTAACCAATTTCATTCTCTCTCTCTTTCCCCATCACTCTTCCCCAAATCCCCAGGGAATGGACAATTATCCTCAGATAACAGTTGGAATAAGAGGAGTTCCAAAAGAGTTAGCCTCTAGGAGGTCAACCTTGTGGGTGTGTTGGGGAGCTCAAAAGATAATCATTTCAAAGCAACAATTGGTAGACACCACTATGCATTCAGTACTTCTCTGAGCACTCTACATGTATCTTCTTGTTTAACATGCACAACACATTATGAAATAGGAATCATTAACCCCTTATTAAGGACTGAAAATTGGAGACACAGAAAGGTTAGGTCACTTGTCTGAGACCACCCAGCTAGTAAGTGATAGAGACAGATGACCCCATGTGTCTAACCAATGATTTTATGTTTTTCTTCTCCATTTTTGAGGTATACTTGATATATATATATATATATATATATATATATATATATATATTTAACAGCGTAACATTCCAGTATCTTTGTGTTATGAAATGATTGCCACAGTCAAGCTGATTAATATATCCATCACCTCATCTTACATAGTTATCATTTTTATGCATGTGCTAAGAACACTAAAGACTCAGCAAATTTCAATTGTACAATACAATATTATTAACTATAGTCACTATGGTGTGCATTAGTTGTCCAGAAAAATACTTAACACAGTTAGCTGAATTGTTGTGTCCTTTGACATATATTCCCCTCCCCCAGGCTCTCATGACCCCCATGCCATTTCTGACTCCTTCAGCTGGGCTTTTCTAGATCTGCATGTAAGTGGAAGCTATGTCTGGTCCATCTCACTTAGCACAATGACCTCCTGGCTCATTTGTATTGTTGAAAAGCAGCCTTTCCTTCTTTTTCATGGCAGAATAATAACCCATTATTATATAAGCACATCTTCTTCATTGTCCATCCATCCATAGACACAATGTCTTGGCCATTGTGAAAAGTGCTTCAATAAACACAGGAATGCAGGTGTCTCTGCAATATACTGATTTCAGTTTCTTTGGTTCTATACCCAGAAGTGAAATTACTTGCTCATATGGTAGTTCTATATTTTATTTTTCTCTTTTCCAAAATGGCTATATCAATATGCATTTCCAGGAACAATGCAAAAATGCTCTCTTTACTCCATATCTTTGCCAGCCTTTGCTGTCTTTTGTTGTTTTGACAGTATTCATTTTCACTGGAGTAATATAGCACCTCATTGTGATTTTGATTTGCATGTCCCTGTTGATTAGTGGTATTAAGCACATTTTCATATACCTATTGGCCATCCGTGTGTCCTCTTCTGATAAATGGCATTTTATTTTTTAATTACTATAAAATTCATACACATACATGTACCAAATTGGTGCAAAAGTCTTACAGAGAAAAATAACAGATTCCTGTCAGACACTGCCTTCATCACCCCGACCTCATTATTAAGGTCAACTATTTAAAATGTTTCCTGTTCTTCTTATTTTTTATTTCTCTTGATGGTTATCTCCACAAACCTAGATAATATACACATTCCTGTTTCTTGATTTATAACTTTAGACGATGTTTATTGACTTTCCTGTAAGACATGAGAATTAAGCTCATTTATGCTCCTATCTCCTTCTCAATTCTGAAATGTGTACGTTAGTTCTACTGACTATCTGTATTTACATGTCCATTTCTTTTTTCATCATATAGGCCATATTTCCTGACTTTTCTTCTACACAAAAGAATAAGTGTCAATGTACCTAACATTCCCCCACCCATTTCTTCCCCACTCTGTGCCTATAATATAGTTCTTTTATATTTACTTCTATATCAAAATTTAAGTGCTCGCTTCGGCAGCACATATACTAAAATTGGAACGATACAGAGAAGATTAGCATGGCCCCTGCGCAAGGATGACACGCAAATTCGTGAAGCGTTCCATATTTTTAACATTACCCTATGTAAATTTACGATTACACAAATGGTATGCCTTTACGCCATGTACAAACAGAGAAACAACATGTATCCCATTTGTTTACAATAAAAAAAAAATTTTAAAAATTTAATATTGACTTATTTGTCCATGGTTGACTCATGGATTGAAAATGAACAAACAGCATTTACAGTATTAAAATTGTATAAATATTTCTTATGGAAGCAACTAGTAGGCCAGAAATTCTTTCTCTGAATCTAGTGTCTCAACATCTGGGCCACTCAAATTATACTGCTTCTGTCTCTAAGATAAAATGGATTCTCTCTTCTCAGAGCATTCCCTTCATGAACATTCCATATTTGCATTCACTCCATATGTAAGCAATAAGTCTCTCATATAGGTTTTCTTTATCTTGCATTACTTGCCGTTAGTATAGCTGCACATTTGTTTAAGTTCAAACCATACTCTATTTTATTAAGTTTCTTTCTCTCCTAGACATTTCCCTACTGATGTTTCTTCTTCCTACTCTCGTCATGGAGGATGCCTTTTGAGTTTGAAGATCAGTATCTTTGACTCTTCCTGTTCCTGTACTTCTGAGCTAGGTCTACTATTTCTTGCAGATGATGTTTTTCTCTTCCTTCATTTTTCTTATTTCGTGGAAGTTCATCTTCAGCCGACTTCTTAAGAGATAATGGATTCAACATAGAGTGTAACATTTCTAAATACTTGAATATTGAAAAAAGTTATTCTGCCCTGATACTTGATTCATACTTTAATATGAAAGTATTTTAAAACATAACCTATGTATTTTTTTCTCCTGATAGTTACATTTTGTCCTAAAATTTTTCTTCCATTAAAACAAGATGTTCTGCCTAGGGTTTATTTTCCCTGTGAAAGGAGGATATGAAAAAAGAAAATGCAATGAAAAAAGGTCAAATTCCCGGCTTTGGTTTCACATCTATTTGGAAACCCAATTTCAAAAATTTGTCTTTTTCTTTCTTTGCACATACACACACACACACACACACACACACACACACACACAAACCCACACATACTCATGCATTATATATGCATTTATACAAATACATGTATGCAATATTTTATGTACGTGTGCAAATATGAATACACATGTATACTATATATAAGTATATGTACCACACACACATATACACAAGAGGCAATGACAATGATCTTAAAGCAATATTTTCTATTAAAAGTAGCAGGCAGGCAGTATCCACAGGTTCAGAAATCTTGTGTGTGGCTGCTCAGTTTCCTTTTCTACCGCTTGAGTACTAGGGCTGAGTGACTGATGACTTGGAACTGAGTTCCTCCAGAACCTTGTGGTGAGGCTGCATTGCCTGCCCATTCCCACCTGCTTTTCTCATGGTAATGTATTGAGATTACTTAGTCACAGGTGAGTTTATCTGCCTCCTGCCCTGTTCCTCTTATCATAGCCAGTATCAGTGGATTCCTCATGCCCTCCTCTGCTGTCACTTTCCTGGGGTCTTAGAAAGAGTAGAAAGTAAGACCATGTAGAGATTTTTGTACATATCAAGAGATCAATCTCAGGGCTGGGGAGATAGCTCAGCTGGTAGAGTGCTTGCCTCGCAAGCACAAGGCCCTGAGTTCGATCCCCAGTACCAAAAAAAAAAAAAAAGAGATCAATCTCAATCTTTCACAACTGCGGAAAAATAAATAAATAAATAAATAAAATTTCAAAGTATTCACATTAATTTTTATCTTATCTTTCAACTCTTCAAT
Organism: Sciurus carolinensis; assembly: GCF_902686445.1. NCBI lineage: Eukaryota > Metazoa > Chordata > Mammalia > Rodentia > Sciuridae > Sciurus > Sciurus carolinensis. Next base: position 85,358,962 of record NC_062213.1, read on the forward strand.
TAAATTACACATTAGTACTAACTACATATGAGCAGTTAGTGCTAGTTCCCAGTAGAATATCTTATCTGTTAATAACATTTTAGATTGGTTAGTGTGCAAATCTCTATGAATTACTTATGACTAGGTATGAACATTACATAGTGAGAGAAGATAAGATTTGTATGTATAGTTTGGAAATCAAGTAAAATAAAGTGATTAAGTACAAGTTGTCCCATAAATATGAAATTTTAAAAATATAAACAAACTTGATCTTTAATATTACAAGATCTAAAAGTTGACAGCATAGAATGAACTTTGGAGAAGGCCACACAGCATTATATTAATGTGACATTGCAGAATAGACTTGCAATCCAGGACTGGTTACCACAGAGAAATAATAGCAAAATAATATTAAGAACTAGGCCTTTCTGAGTATTAAACTGGGTTTTTCTTCCTAAGATCTAGATACTCTTATTTTGCCCATTTTGCAGATAAGGACACTGAAGCATAGATAGGGTTAAGTAACTTGTTTAAAGTTCCATAGCCAATAAAAGGGAGATTTTGCTTATGTCTAAGTCTAACAATTGAAATGCTGGTTGTATGGGAAGGACTTGAAATGGAATCATCCCAGGGAAGAGTTGTATTAGTAGACTAGACATGGTTTGAGACCAGGAGCTATTCTTTCTCTGGTAATTCCAGCTGTTCTGAGTTGCTGAGAGCCATTTGGATGGATGCTCCTGGTCTTGGCTTTGATACTTCTATCCACATGCATGGTGTTTCATCTTCCAACTTCTTTGAGGACAATGCTATAATATGCATCAGTTCAATTTGAGACAACCTGGGTCAGTGACAAGTTTCCCATTAGGTCCCTGAGTCAATAATAACAGCATGCCAAACACTAAAAGATATTTTGGAAAGGGATTGTTAGTAGCAAGGCATAGTTTGCTGAAACAAACACTTCATAATCGACTATGGCACAGAATGTGAGGGTCTACTCAAAGCACCCTGTCAAGATATCCTGGCTCGTTCAGCACCAGGTGTGAGCCACTACACCCAACAAAGATGGCTGGATTCTAAGGGTTGTATCTGTCAGAGGTTACCTTCTGTGTTCCTTTGGCCCTAGGTTAGGAACATTAGTTCTATTTAGGAAAAACTCAGATACTAAGTGTGCATATTAAAAAAAAAAAAAAATTCCCAAGAAGAAATTTGCTTACTAAAACCATTTTCAGCTCTACCAATCAGCTTGCCAAACTTTGCATTAGTTAGTACAAAGTTCAGGTTAGTTAGTACAATTGATATAAAATCATTGCTTGAAGAAAACACATAATGACATGAATGGGCAATATATAGAATATACTTAAAGTGAAAATTAAATATACATATATAAATAGCTTAGGGCTATTAGGAAAACTCAACTCTTAAGATTAGGGTTAACAATACCTTTCAAGATGATCTCCAACCCATCCTATATAAAGATTGAAAGTGAGTTACAAATGCCCCAAACACCACATTGCATTTTTGTCTGACTCGGGTCTTATCCTAACCAGTCAACCCCTTCCAAAATTTATTCTTTATTTTTGAAGAGTCAGAACAACCCTTTTAATATCAAGTTAAATACACTCTACTTTCTTTAAGTAGTCACACATAAATCTTGCCTTGCTAAAGACATACTATGCTCTTTATGGACAAGAACTATAATTTTTACTCTCCTTCATAGTGAATACAGGGCCTACAGTTGACGTATTTAAAAAATGCTTATTTAACTGAAATAAACAGAGGAGTCTGTGTTCCCTCTGTGATCTGAACCAGAAAGAGAAAATTACACTGAATACCTGGAGACATCAGTTTTAAGCTGTCTAGTGGTAGTTCCCTGAAAAAGATTTAAGAAATAAAGCCTCTTATATATTCCTAGCTGAAGGAACTGAGATATCTACAGATCACTTTAAGAATCAAATGATGAAAGTTCATTTTCAGAGTGAGAACAATGATGGAAATTTTGTTTTAGATCATTCTAAGAGTATGCTTAGATTGACAGAAAAACATAGGCCACACACACACACATACACTCAGAGATTTAAAACACCAAATAAGCACATCATGATTTATTTACATTCCTCTTACTCTCTAGGCAATACAGTAAAATAACTATTTGCGTGGCATTTATATTATATTAGCTATCATAAGTAGTCCTGAGATTAAAAGACAAAAGAGGATATACATAGGTTATATGCAAATACTATGCTGCCCATATAAAGGACTTCAGCATCTTGAGGTTATGTTATCCTTGAGGGAGTCCTGAAATTATACACAGTGACTGCCAAAGGATGACTGTATATGAAGTGAGGGATACATTAATTCTACTATATGTGTGTGTGTGTGTGTGTGTCTGTGTGTGTGTGTATCAAAACATCATATTCTACCTAGTAAATGCATACAATTGCTATTGGTCAATAAAAAGCAAAATTTTTTTAAAAGTTTAAATATATACATTTAGACTTCAATAACTTATATAAATAGTATTTTCCCCTAAGTACAAGATTTGACCCCACTGCTGTTACTTCTATCGTCAAAGAGTAAAATCTTTCAGATAATTGTGCTTTTTCAGGATGTGGATACTGTAACATAGCTACTAAACCTACAACTCAATCCTTGTACCCAACTCAACAAGATCCATCATGCCTACCTGGTGGACATCATGCAGTTCAGATTTGCGAAACACTTGATTAGAACAAATGACTATTCTTTCCCTTTGCATCTCGTGGTGCAGTTAATTATCACTTCTTGGAACATTGTCTCCCTTAGCACTAAAAAGAATTCAAATGATTTTATTAAATCAGAGAAGTCCAAAATGATTCTTATCCTTCAAATTGGGAGGCTTTCTTAAAAAGAAAAGTATAGAGGAATTAAAAAATGTTAACATTCTCATATATATTTCTCACATCTCACCGATATAGTAAATCATATCCTGTTCTCTAGAAAAATAACAGAAATCTTCAGCACTCCACACTGTCAATAGATATTTATAGCCTCACCTGGAATCAATGAAGAAAACATACACATGGTAACAGGTACCCAGGAATATTGACCAATTTGCAGATAAGAGATAGGGACAGAGAGAAAAATGCACTGAAAATTAGAGCTATCCTATTTACTTTTAGTTCTTCCCCTTGTAGAATTATACTCCTGACTCTCTATTGGCTGCATGAGACCACATAATTGTTCTACCCTACAAGTTGTGAATGGGATTGATTTGTCACTTCCTGGCCAAATGGTAATTGCTAATGCAAGACTCTCCAGATTTCTCTCAGCGAGCCACAGCTGGCAACTTTCAAGGTGACAGCTTCCTTAACTTGGTTTCTGAGCAAAAAAAATAAGCAGAGCCATGCTCAACTGCCTGGGCATACAGCACATCTGAGAAGCATACAGCAGGTCTGAGAATAGACTGCTGTTCCCAGTATTAAGGTCTCTGCTAGGGACTGGTTATGGTAGCAGAGTTCAGTCTATCCTATCCAATATAAGGCTGCACTAGAACACTGCTGGGCTGCATCCCCAAGTCTAACCTGACACAAGGTGAGAACAAGAATATAATTGGGACTTCCAGAAGCAACTGTGTGTGTGTGTGTGTGTGTGTGTGTGTGTGTGCATGTGGCAGTGGGTGAGGGGGTGTCCCAGTCAGCCACCTCCACCCCCATCCAAAGTGAGCTTTTAGCCACTTGGCTAACAGGGACTGGGCTTGGCTTTAATTATCAAAGTAAACATCTTACAGCTTATTACAAGGGCAGCCTTAAGCTAGGCAGAGGAGTTTGGTTCTTTGTAAGAACATATCTGCAAGAGCTGGGCAGAAGTGTTTTTTCCTCTTTTACCAGTGAGGGTTGGTAGCTGTTCATCCTTTCATTTACCAAGAAAAGAAACTCAGTGATTTGAGTTTCTAATTCCTTCATTCTGAAGAGAGAGAGAGAGAGAGAGAGAGAGAGAGAGAGAAGACCATATCCCTCTCTCTACAAACAAGACTCCAACTAAACTACTTCAGAGAGTCGACAACCATAAAAATATATGAAGAAAGATTTCACAACACTTCTTGGCAAGCTATTTAACAACCTTGATAGCCAGTAAACTCTTCTTAATGTCTGACTTAAATCTCTTCTGCTATAATTTAAAGCCATTTACTCGTATACTGGATTTTATGCAATTTAAAGGTGCTCTAAATACTATCTGAATCTATTAATTCTATGCTACTCTTAAAAGACTATAAAGAGATTTACAAAATTATATAATACACTTTTTAAATGAATAATGGAGGAACAGAAAAGATTAAAAAGAGAACTGAGAAGAATGAGTTAAATGATCCCACAAGGGTATTGCCTTGAATGTACTTATTAGAAGTGGAGCAGAAATAAGACTGAAATTCTTGGCATCCCCTTGGCAAGGAAAACCTGTCCAGGTCTTACTCCATGTGAAGGGGTCTCAGAAACCAGTGTAAATGCTTTTTACACTGTCAAGTCAAGTCAGTCAGGTAATGTATCTACACATCATGTCAGGCAGGGGAAGTGTCTGGTCTTGGACTCACCTGGTCTCAGATCACATCCCACCCACAAAAGAAACTTTCTGTGGTATGGCCCTTAGCACAAATACCCCACTCTCCTCCCCTAAATACATAATAAAGAAATCTCTGGAAGGAAGAGAAACATATATACACACCTCAACAGTGAAGGGGGCTCTCTTCAGAGCAAAAGTTTGCTTAGAGCCCAAACAGCTTACTTCTTCACATCTTCTCACTTACTTATGGGCTATACAATCTCTCCTTTCTGCAGTTCAGAAATTACAGGTTTATTTTTCCTCCATTCTGACTTACAAATCAATCAGAAAAAAGTCAAATGAAACAAAACGCAGAACATACATTGAAACCTAAATCAAACCTGTGTTAATCCTCAAAATAATGACACATAATCTCTTCCCCACAATTTGAAAAAAACAAAAAAAAGTTGCCTTTAATATGCTCAGTGTTCAATGAATATTCTATCAATAAAAAAATTGAATGAATGAAAGTTGGGAACTACTTTAGTCTCTTTACACATAACACACTTTTTGGAATACTCACTCTGACTGAATGTCAGTCAGTGAGTGAGCATACCAGCTATTTGCATGGAAGCTTGTGGAGGTTTTAATTAGGGATCCTATATTATACTATCTTATCCAAGACACCCATAGAGCTCTGGTTATACGGTAAATTCCTTTGCAAGATGCATTTGTAAAACATAGTTTATAAATTATTGAAAACAATCTATTTGGAAAAAATTCAACTGCCATTTTGTTTAAAGATGGAGCACTCAAGCTAAAATCAAGTCTAAACTCAATCCAAACATCCTTTAATAGAGTACCAGTGCTTTGCCCAAGTCAATCAACTTCTTTCTAAGTTGCCACAGATCAGGGAAAAATATTAAACACTGAGCAGATGAGTGAAATCAGGACCTTCCTCTGTCCTTATCTGAAAGATGATGCAACTAGAAGTTGACAATATGTTGATGACAGTGTCTTAATTTGGGATCTCCCAGAAGCAAACCCTGAGACAAGGATTTAAATGCACTACTTTAGAAGTGATTCTACCAGTAACAGTCTGAGAGAGGAATTGGATGGGTAAGAATGGAAAGTCAATAATAAAAAAATAAATGGAAGGTGGCTGTTATGGATTGATCTTGTGGAAGTCATCAGGATTGTCCCTTCGATAGGCAGGCAAGCTGAATACTTGTATGCAGACTCTCTTTTCTCACTTATGAGGGTCCTCCTCAGTTGAGGGTCACACCCATCCTCAGTGTGATTGTCCCTCAGTCTTCCCAGGCAGACATAGGCAGCTGCCAGCTTTGCAGTGAACCCAGGGTGTGGATATGAAATGATACCCACAACCTCCCCTCCAAGCACTAGAAAGAAACTAGTCTGCAGAGATAAAAAGGGTAGTTGTTCCAGGTTCCTCATGAATAAAAACTCCACATGATTTTCTCCGGTCCAATAATAAAGCAATCATTATTCAACAGCATCAACCTCTCCTTCATTCATTCCTTCATTTTTGCAATTAAAAGTTTCTTCTTATAAAAATAAATAGTCCAATCTTTATCTAAGTATTGTCATAAACATCTTCAAAATTGAACAGAAAATATTCTACTCCAGCTATTTCCTCCTGTGTCCCAAGTGTTTGCTGATGGATGCAGGTTGACGGGGGAGAGTCATCCATTTCTGAGGTATGGAAGATGATAATCCTGCCCTGATCACCTTGAGAGTACAATCACCTTTTTTTTGACTCCTATTTTTCACTCCTGAGGATGCATGTACACCCTTACATTTTTATTCCACTCTCTGATATTTATTCTTCCCCATTATGTAAAACAGAATTAGGACTTATAAAAATATTATGGCATATTTACATGGAACATTTCATGTTTAAACATGTCAGGTAAAGCAAGAGGACCCTGTTATCTTCCTATGAAGATAAGTCTGAATGATAAACTAGGTAGGTACAAAATCTACCTTACAGTTATAAAAACAGACACCAAAAATTAGGCAAAACCCCATGCCTGTGCTGAGACTACTAAACACTCTACTCACCAGCAATTCCTACCAACCACTTAAGAGAGAAATCATGTCAATTTTCACACTGATTTTTCAAGAACTAGAAAACAAGAGAATAACAACCAACTAATTTTGTGAAGGCAACATAAATTTCATATCAAACATGACAAGCATATTCCAACAAGGGAAATTTACAAACCAGAGTTTTTTCACAGACATGGATATAAAGATTTGAATAACATATTAAAAAGCTAAATACATGATACAAAGTGTAATCCTTATACTACCCACACAACATGTTTTTTTCTTTTCCTCTCTTCAAAGTTTAGATTTGTTACTGTGTCGATAAGCTACTAAGGGAAATATTACAATTCATACCCTCTGTTTTGACTTCTCCAATATATCCTATAATATATCCTTGATTAAGGGCAAGTGTTTAAATGATATTTCAAATCTTGACCACTTTCTCTATCAATTCATGCAACAAGCCACAAAGATTAGACTGTTCACCAATGAATGATACACCTGATACCAGACCCATTCAACCTAGCTTTTCACTTGAATAAACATTTAAAATCATTTTAGCTTCTTTTTATTATAGATGACACAATCTGCAGCAAGTGAAATATTCTTTCCATGTTCAGACCAAATTTCTCAAATGCTTATTCAATTAACTCTGTTGATTTTCATATATTGACTAATTTGCATCTGTTATGTCTCCCTTGTTTTTGACAAAGCTCCCAGGAACCACTTCTCCTCTCCTTTGACCATGCCCAAGGCCCCCCATCCCACCAGCCAGGTAAACCATATGTCTGACCTTTTTGCCCCTTGATGGCTTATAAGTTGATGAAGAGCAATTTGGTTGAAAGACTGGTCTCTAGTTAAGCTTTAATTTTTAAAACAGAAGTCCAGGTATCCCTCTTTCTCTCTCACTGCCTTATAAAAACACTTTGATTCTCAATAATTAGTTAGTGTGTGATTGTTAACTATTTTGTAGATATTTTAAAGTATAGGGCACAACTTTTTTCAGCCGTAGGAAGGAAGTACCATGCTGAATTACCTGCAATTTTCTAATGGTTCATGAAAATGCCACATTCAGATGGATGAAATGACATCAAATATTTTGTTGGCTAATTAGAAGAAATTTTACAGACTTTCCTCAGGGGAACTGTGCAGGACTAATATGCCCCAATCACAGACTCCTGAATTTTATTATCCATGATCAAAAACTCCAAAGCAGGATTTGTTACCAAAGAAAAAGTTATTTTAAACTATTCTTATGTGTAAGTTACTTATGTGTTTTGCTCTTGACCACTGTCCCATTATTGTGAGAATTTTATTTATAAACACATATATTATTTTGAGATGATTACGGAAAATTCAGTAGGCCATGGGATATGCAAACACTTTTGTTCTATAATTCAATTTTTCTAAATTGATTTAGTGGGTTATCATAAAAAGTTAAACCCTACCTATATCAGGTAGCATTGATAAGATGCGGCTCATCTGTACGAATATACTGGTTATAAATATCAGTCACATAATGGAAATTTCAACACCAAAGACATATAAAAACAATTCATAATATATATGGTATCCCTACATATGACAAGCACAGAGAATGAGATTTATATTTATATTTATATTTATATTTGAGGAAACTACAGAGAAGTCTAAAATATAAGACCACAACTGTTTCTCCAAGACCAAAACAAATCTACAGAAAATGTTTGCAAAACAGGTTTGTATAAAGTGATTCCATTTCTATGAAACTGCCTAGTCTAAGTAAATCTAAAATTTAACATATTCCCATTAAAACTACAAACAGAATGAAGTATTTTTGAATAAAATGAGTTTATAAAAAAAAAAGAAAAGAAAAACAGAATGCCAAGAACAGAGAAAAGAAAAGAAGTAAGAAAACATGAAAACTTCCAGAAAATGAGCATAAAATAAAATTGTGGTAATTAAATTAATGTGGTTATGATATAAGAATAAATAGCCATAAATCCAAAACTCAGGCATACACCCAAAAATGCCTTGAAATGTTATATATAAGACTTATCTAATATTGAAAGAGAAAAAAAAAGAGTATTCAGTAAGGAACACTGTACAAGAAAATAGCCATAAATAGCCAAGTGGTGGGGGTTGGGGGGTGGAATGTGAGACTCACCCAATTATTAACATGAAATACATGGATCATTTAAACAGAAAAAAATTAAAAAGTACAATGAGAAGCTTTGAGTGAAATTATTTTATAATCCTAGAAAATTGGAGGCATTTATAAGTATGCAACAAATTCAGAAGTCATAAGAAAATATTGGTAAATGTGAGAACATAAAAATAAAGTGTCAATATCAAAAATCATCATAAGCAAAAACAAAAGGCAAGGGACAAGCTAGAAAAAAAAACATGAAACTCACACCATAGGGAAAAAATTAATTTTCCTAGGATTGGAAGGAATTCTATAAATTGATGGGAAAGTGGATAGAGTGTATGAAGAGTTAACAAAAGATGAAATTCAAATGGTTCTTAAACATGAAAAGATTCTTAATATCTTGGTGAGAGAAATACAAATAAAAACTACATAGAAATTCAATATTTCACCTATATTAACAAAATGTTTGCTAGTACGGAATTCATCAAGTATATGCACGAACTGATGCTTGGTGAAAATGTGACTGGTCCAAGAGTCCGGAGAGCAATTTGTCCATATCAGTGCAAATTAAAACTAATATATTCACTGATCCCAAAAAGCCCACTTTTAGACATGTATCTTATAGATAGACACACAAATGGAATACATCAAGATTATTCATGGAAACACTGGCTCTAGTAGCAAAATATTGAAAATAATAAATATTATTTTAAATAAATGTCCATCAAGAGGAAATGCTTTTTTCCCCCATTGGTGCATTATAATTACAAAGAATAGTGGAATTTGTAGCTACATATTTGTACATGAACACAATGTATGACAATATAATCTGGCCAATGCTCCTCCCTCCCACTTTCCTTCCCAATCCTCTTCCTCCATTTCTCCTTTCCCTTTTTATGAAATGTTTTAGTGAATTGTTTTATACCAGAAAAATGTGATACATTTCATCCATGTGAAGGGAAAAGAGAATAAAACTTTTTATATGTACATAAGGCAGAAGGTGCAAGAAATACTGTAAAGTGGAAGTAGAGAAAAGTTAGCAACTGTCACAGTAGCATGTGTAGAATGCATTTACCTGTATTAAAGGAAGGGAAGATAGAATAAGGTGTGTGTGAGTGTGTGTGTGTGTGTGTGTGCGCGTGCGCGTGCACGTGCATGCACATGCATACACACATGCACATTTGTTTTATGTTCCAAGTGTTTCTGTGGAGACACCCTGACACAAATAAATGGAACCAGTTGGGTTTGTTGGATCCATCCCAGCTAAGTAGCTGCTGAGCTGTGACTAAAGAGATTCACTGTACAGCATTTTCTACTGTTCAAATTTCCAAACGTGAATGAACACTTATTCAATAGTAAGCCTCTTAAATACATTAGTTTTTGTATAACCAATTCTCTTATTATTAATGTTCTAAACTCCTTCTTTAAAAAAAAGTCAATATCTTTACATTTATACTGCTATAGAAGACAGAACTTGAAGTAAAATAACAAAATAGTATCTATTCCAACAGCAAAAGTCACAGGATAACATGGTCATTTACTAATTTGACAACTATTTACTGAAGGTCTCCCATGTTCCAGTCATTGCTTCAGCTTTCAGGCAAGCGAGATCCCTCATACTCCAGGTTATAACATCTCCCTGTTTTCCCTACCCCAACCCCAACCAGCTGCTCCTTTGAAGGGTCCTTCTCCTCTACCTGATAAATGCAGCTGTACTTGGAATCCATGCCTTGGTACTTTGCTCTGCTCTGTGACTACTTCCCTCTGTGATTTCATCTGGTCTCAGTGCTTTAACTTTGACCTATATATTACAAATACCATATTTTTTTCCAGCCCACTATTCTAAATTCCAGACTCTTACACCGTTTGCCATTTCCATTTTGATGTTGCATTTGTTTGCTATGGCTGCCAGAACAACTGGCCTCAATCGGGCCAAGAACAAGAACAAGAACAAGAACAAGAACAGAAGTAACAGAACTTAACTACAGGACAAGAACAGAAGTATCTTGTCTTGTAGTTCTAGAACTAAAAGTCTGAGATTAAGATGTAATTAAGAGTTTTGATGGAGACTGTCCCATGCCCCTCCACTACTATCTGATGGTTTTCTGGTATCACTCTCATTTCTTGCCTTCAACTTCACATTGTATTCTCCCTGTGTGTGTGTCTATGCCCATATTTCCCTTTTTATAATGACTCTAGTCATACTGAATAGGGGCCCCATCATTTCATAATGACTTCTTAACTAATGACATCTGTAGTCCCCTATTTCCAAACAAGGCTACAACCTGAGGTATTGGGGTACTATGAATTAAGACTTCAACATTTGAATTTCTGTGGGTCACAACTCAACCCATAACAGACACAGCAAACTTAACATGTCCAAAACCAACTGCTTTCCTGTCCCCAGCCCTGCATATTTCTCCACCCTAAGGTTTCCACTTCTCAATGGAAGCAATTCTGCTCTGCCAGACTGAAACAAATCTTAGAGCTAGTTCTGACTCTTCTTTTAAAGGTAAAAAGGAACAGATGTTTAGATACATTAAAATACCTGCGTGATCACTGAATCATTGATTCCATTTTAATTCTACTCTAAAAATATGTTTGGGCTGCAATAAAAGCATTGCACAAACAAGAGCAGGCTTCAAATTCAATATGCTATCTTACGGATAGGTGGTCCTGTGGTCCTCACTTTATAGCTTATAAAATAACTTCTACGTAAGTTATATCTTTTAAAAATTGTTTCACTCTAGCAAATATTTACAAGTGGGCACACTAGTGGGCATGGGGAATACAAGTGGGGGAAAATCAGACATAGTCTCTTTTCTTCAGAAAACTATGTTCTGGTTCTAAAACATTGAGCAGTCTTTTAAAAATCACGTCTCTGAATATTTGGATATGGAATCTGTCAATGTGGTAGAACAAGGTCGATCAAAGAAAAAAATTAATAATTCTATACAGACCAGTTATTAGCACCAAATGTTCACTAAAGAAAAGTGATTTGAAAACTCAGGAAAAGTCAAAAGCTGACTTCTCTTACCAGTAAGTACCATGCAAGATGGAACACATCCACAGAGTGATGTGAAAACCAGAGGAAAGAACAGGGAGCCATGAGTGCAGAGAATAGGGCAGACACGCCATTGGATAGAACCTGTCTGACAGAAAGAGCAACACGGATCCTCAGCTATATGAAGGATGGAGAGGAGTGAGAGGACCCATTTTGATCTGGAAGATGGAATGATGGTGATAGATAAGCATGGAGAGTTTGTTTTCACCATCAAAGAAAGACATTAGGGGAGGAATATTAATTGTTGAGTTCTCATTCTCTTCCTTCTTTCCTCAAGTTGTGAAGGAACTGTGGAACTCTGAGCATACTTAGACCTTTAAGAATGGCTTCTGCAGCAAGTTACACAAGTGAGCACAGATGGAGATGTCCCTCGGTGACACTGTCCTGCCAGGGGCTTCTCAGGTCTACTCCATACTGAAAATTTTGACATTAACTATTAAAACCAAAGTTCTATACTTTTCAAGTCCTTCTGCATGCACTGTCTTTGTTAGAGCTTCCCAGTTCCCTTTTCTCATATAAAGAAATGAATGTTCAATGTCTTTAGATAGATACTCCCTGGAGTCACAGGTGTGAACATCAAAGGGCTACACAATCTTGGTTAGATTAGTGAATATCAGGACAAAACATGAGTGCTTTCCCTTCTCCAGTGTTGGGGCATGTGATGAATAATGATGTTAGGGGCCACCCTCCTTGGCTCTATAACTATACTAGGGCCAGATTTGGTGTTTTGGGATCGTTTTATTTGAAAGCCAGGATGATGTTCTAAGGCCTGGGAGTTGACAAGGAAAGGAGAAGGGATTTTTATTCACCCTGCAGTTCAGTTGTTATCCATTAGGTGTATTTGAGTTGATTCCTTCCTGAGCTCTAAGCACTCTTGTCTGTCTGGCTCCAGAGCCATCCAAAATCTCATTAAAGCAGAGGTAACAGGAGGCTCAGTCCAGCCTTTCAAAGGCGAAGACTTTCAAACATACAGGAAGTGGAATATCATTTGATTTTGTAACCTAGCTTGGATTATTTTTTAATACCTCTGCTGTTTTTTTTTTTTTTTTTTCTCCTCCTCTTTACAGTTAGTCATTCATGCTGCTGCGTTTAAATTACATGAATTAAGAATTATCTGGCTGCATTCCATTCTGAAAAGCCTGTGGCAGGGCATCATTTAAAAGCATATATTAGGACCAGTGCCATGATCTGCAAACATGCCTGACAGTTTGGTTCAGGCTTTTTCATGTTTCAGCTTACAAGGTTAATTGCTTTGAAGAGTGCAGTGCGCTGAGGAAATGCCCAGTGGGCTGATCATGCGCCCAGGGGAGAGCTTTTCCCTACAAACAATTCAGAGGAAACCACCAGGACAAGGGGGAATTTAAAAACTGGAGCACTGAATATAGCAAATAATAACAATAAGGAAACAACTTACTTGGTCTCCATTAAAGTATTAGCCTTTAGGACTTATTTCCTGAACAACTGTATGCAAGTAATCAATAGGTTCACAAACTGTTAGGAATTCCCTCTAGATCCAAAACTGTGAAAAATATCATAAGCAACACAGAATTTCCCTTTAATTAGTGGAATCCTGCATTTTCTGAAGCAGCATGGCTTTAAGAATGGTGCCTATAATCCCAGCAACTCAGGAGGCTGAGGCAAGTGGATTGCAGGTTCAAGGCCAATCTTCAGCAACTTAGTGAGGCCCAGAGCAACTTAGCAAGACCGTCTCTCAAAATAAAAAATAAAATATATGGTTGGGGATGTGGCTCAGAGGTTAAGCACCTTGGGTTCAATCCCTTGGTACCCAAAAAAAAAAACAACAACAACAACAAAAAAAAAAAAAACCCACAAAATGCCAAGAAAGAATCAACTCTTTCTTTCTTATAGTTTTTAATTGTTTGCAAAATGCTCCTAGCTGCAGAATAGAAGAATTCAATGAGTACCACAATATTTGAGTTTGTTAATAGTTTCTAAGTAGCTAGAGAAGATCCAGTGTATATCATAACAGAGAATATTAAATAGTCCATATATGAGGGGCATAAATGCCTAATGTACATTCCAATGAAAAAGATTTTCAGAATTAGCAAAATAAACACTTTTCTTTGTCTTCCTTTCAAGGTCATCCCACTACAGAATTCAGAGAAAACTGATGATCTATTTACCACTGTGCTATCTTTAATGTGATATTGAGTATAATTTTTGAGTTAGAATATTTCACTTACAAGTAACTAAGATTTCTGGGATGACTGGAGTTCAAGCTGTAATCATCGGTTTTCAGTCAATATGAAAGTGGAAGTGGAAGCATAGGATTTCTGCCACCCCTCACTTCATGTCTTAAATATGGAATCTCTGTCCCATGAGACAGTGATGACTATAGAACTCATTGACCCACCTTGGACACAAACTCTGTAACAAATCAACTCCGTTGTATTAGTCATGAACCTTTCATGCAACTTGCATAGCTTGCAATATCTTGACTGGTACATCACCACAGTGTAATTAATTGAGATACTGTGACTGGAACAAGATTCGATTAAATTAGGTAGATTAGATATTACTTTGGGGATAGCCTTACTGCACTATAGAAATGACATGTGTGCTAATTGTAAGAGACCAATGTAAACATAAACCTTTTTCTCACCTTTCAAATGTTCAGTCCTTTCCTGTCTTACCAACTTTTGCTCTATGCTCTCTATCCCCTTTGCATAACATTTTCCCATCCCCTCTCACCAAACAACTGCTTTAACAAGAAATTTTGTCTTTTACCCCCATTCCCTCTAAACCCCTATCCTTCTTGGTGTAGCGTCTATTTCGCCCTCTTTCCCAGTCATTCACCATGCTACTTTCTCACCAGTAGTAGAAGAGATAGAATGGGGAGGGTGCTGCTGGATGAAGAGTAAAGTCAAATGTCCTTCACAAGGATCAGGTGAGAGGCTGATCCAGGTTTAAAGTTTCAGGCATGGAAGCAACAACAGAAAGATGGTCATTATGAGAAATTTTCGGGGAGTCAGATAAAGTTATACTTGACAGATAAGTCAATTCTTGTTTTTTACATCAACCAATGAATGCCATCAGGTCCAATATTGTGCATTGCCAATGATTTAAAATCTCCTGGAGTATTAAAATGAATTTAATATAAAAATACAGATTTGGATTTGGCTAGCCTAGTACCTGGCATATAGCAGGTACTCAAGAAACGTTAAATGAGTGGATGAGTTTCCATTCCAGTATCTGCCTATAGCCTTGCACAGTCATCTGAGGTACAATATCTCTAAGGACACTTTGTCTTGATGTCCCTGGAATGGTCACACCAAGCATACAGTAGGTACTCACTGAATGCTTTTTGACTTTAATCAAGGCCCCTTCCATCTTTTTTTTATGTTCTGCCTATAATAAATACCACACCCCAAACAATTTTATCCTCATTTTGACACCATTAGCAAGGGAAAGATAGCAGGAAGTGACTATTCTATAAATAACTGTCCCTACCACACTCGAAGTCTCAAATTTATCAACATTTGAACATACTGTGGCTTGAATACTATTGCGCATTTATTGTTGGCAAGATAATGTCAGATGCTTCATAACATTCAAAACAGTAGAAGAAATTTCTCTCCATTGCTCATTAGAAAATATATAAAACTCAATGTTATTACAATTATTAATCGCTTACATCTAAGAGATAAATCTAATGGAAAAATATACAGTAGAAAAAAGAGAAGCCACTTGCTTAACATCACACAGATAAAGTATTCTTTTCATAGAACTTTGAGATTGAATTATAGTTATTCAGGAGAACTTTAAAACATTCTTTGTTTTTACAAAGATGAGAATTTTTCAGTGACTCCTATGTTTAATTGTTCATACTTTTATAAAGAGAGATAATCAAGGTACAGGGATAAAAGTGGGGGAGTAATTTCTGTGGAACTTGACTTAACTCTGTTTCATTTTCAAGAGATACTCAGGCAGACAGCAGCAGGAAAGAAGGCTGCCCCTTCTTGCCCTGTAAACAAACTTACTCAAAGCAAGGGATTTTCTGAATTGGGAGCAGGTTCTGGCTCTGCAAATCCCACCCATATCGAGGGAAGGGATTCCTGAGGGAAGTCATCCTGAGATGCTAGATGCCTCTCCCAATGCCCATTGTTTTTGTGTCTGCACTTGCAAATACACATTAACTCCCAGGATCTGCCATTACTTACCTATAAAACCACCCTTTCAGATGAGCAGGTACCTCGCTTTTCCCCTCCAGGTGATAGCACTAACATCAAGAAGAAAGGCATCTGATTCACCCACTCCTGCAAAGGAGGAAACTGAGACCCAGAAAACTTCCAGAAAGTGACAAAGCAACAGAGCTCATTAGGAGAAGAACTGGCATCGGCACTTGTATTCTTTATGCCCCAGTTCCTCTTCAGAAAGCCTTCTTCCTTTTGGGGTAATCACCCCAATTCACATTGACTGTGTGTGTCTTATATACAAGCACTGCTTTCCTTGAGGGCACCAAGAACTCTCTGACCTATACTTTACCATCCTCTCAAGATTTCATTAGACCAAGTTGACAACCATAACCTTGAAATCCCCGGCTTGGCAAAACCCAGGTAAAAACCACCAATGGTTATGCCGCCTTTGACTGAGGAACCAGGCACAAAGCATATAAGGTTTTTTAATGCCTATTTTAAAAGCTGTTTCATTTTATGTGGCACATTCTTGGCTCCGAAAAGAAAGCACAGCAGCCCACGAGGCCAGGTTGGAGGCTGCCTGGTGCATTATGCAGGATCCTCCAGTGCAAGAACAAGCTCCAACAGCAGAAATCTCCACAGATGGAAGGTGGGGCCACTTCAGAAAATCACAGCTCACAATCTCCATTTCACCCCACTTTGCACCAGAGTCAAGGTGTGAGTCCATCAATGGATGCAGCCTTGGTAGCCTGAAGATCCCAGGACAGCCTTGAGACACCTGCATCCTTCTCAATATGGAGTGGCCTGGGAGGGCTACAGTTAATACTTTTTAATGCCACTTCGCCTCCTGAGCAGGCCAGGAAAATGTTCACACAGCAGGGTGGAGCACAGAGGAGGCATGGAAATTCTACCTAAGTATAAAAGCACTTTGAGACAAGCTGTCTGCTTGCCACCCTGGGACATGGCCGTGAGACTGGCCCTCCCTTTGCACCTTCAACTTAAACAGCCTCCCAACCTTCTATTATCTGTCCAGGTGTGCTTCTTGCTCATTTGGCCTCTCTCCTAGGGGTTCCATACCCTCTAATTCTGCTCCCACTAATCCAACTGCTCCTTGCTCCTCATCCCTCCTATAAATTGCTATCCCTCTCTCTTTACTCTTTATCTGTATACTGGGGTCCAGTGCTGAAAAGAGTTGCAAATAATTGTGGGTGTGTGTGTGTGTGTGTGTGTGTGTGTGCATGAGAGAGAGAGAGAGAGAGAGAGAGAGAGAGAGAGAGAGAGAAAGAGAGAGATTGCTTAATATTTTAAATAATAGTTCTTATGGAATGAAGAATCACTACACTTGGTTCCCCTGCCCCAGCAGTAAAGCTGTCCCCAAATACTCTTTATCTGTGATATTTGCACCTCCTGAACCTGACAGGCCAAGTCCCATTCTAAGACAAAGCCCAGCATCTGGGTAGGCAGCACGTAGCATATTTATGGAGTGAGGTGGGGAAATGCCCTATCTCCCTTCCTGATTCTGGGGGTCAGAGCCAAGTGTCAATCTAGTTAGGAAGCTCCAGAGGGAAGAGCCCCATTCCCTACCTCACCTCAAAAAGGTGAAAATAACATGCTGGAGAGATAAATGTTTCTTTCCAAGAGATGGCTCCTCAGAGAGTTCAAATCATGGTATAAGCACCTGCATGAAAGGGATAACAAGCACAGAATCCAAGTTAGAAATGTAGAATAATCTCCCTTGCCAATTGTTTAGGACATACCCAGAGTTGAGTCATTTTATATAATTGGCCCTCCATATCCAAACGTTCTGCCTCCATTAATTCAATCAATCTCAGATTGAAAATATTGGGGAAAAAAATCCATACTGAACACATACATTTTTACTGTCATTGTTCCCTGAAAATACAGTTTAACAACTATTTGCAGTGTATTGGGTATTATAAGTAAACTAGAGATGATTTAATATATATGAGAAGATGCATGCAAGCTCCATTTTATGTAAGAGATTTGGCATCCACAAATGCAGATATTGGTATCCTGGGGGGTTCTGAAACAAGTCTCCCATGAACATGGAGGATATGGAGGGATGATAGTATTAACTTACAGCTAAGAGGATGGACTGTTTGAGGTCATAGGTGGCCCAGAATATTTTGTGCCAAGTTGTAGAGCCTGGCACTATATCCAAAGTCAGTCTATTTTAGTCAGCTTTTTGTCACTGTATCCAAAAGACTTGACAAGAATAACTTAGAAGAGGAAGAGTTTATTTTGGATCATGGTTTCAGAGGTTCAGTCCTTGGTCTGCCAATTCCATAGCTCTGGACCTGAGATGAGGGAGAACATCATGGCAGAAGGATGTAGCAGAGGAAAGCAGCTCAGGACTGGGTATTAAGAAAGCAAAAAGACAGACAGCTCTGCTCACCAAACACAACATAAACCCAAAGGCATACCCCCAGTGACTTATTTCCTCCAGCCACAGCCTGTTTGAAGTTATTGTCCAGTTAATCCATATTAGTAGATTAATCCAATGATTTGTTTATACATCTCATAATCTAATCATATCACCTCTGAAAATTCTTGCATCATTTCACACATGAGCTTCTGGGGGGGAGAGTGACCTCATATTATAAACCATAACAGAGCCTAAATTCTTTCTTCTGCAACTCAGGACAGAGTCTCTAACCTAGTCAGATTGCAACTCCTATATGTGGCAACATAAGGATGTCAGGACAGACTGAAATTTCAAAAAGCTGATGATGAAGAATTCCTAAAATAGACTGCTTTTATCTCACATTTTTCCCTCAGTACCTTAGTCATTTTTAACCTTTATTAGTAAAACTTATCAATCAAGCTCTGATTATATTAACACAAATAAACTATCCAGAAATGCCTTCAATAATTTGCTCTGAGATTTTCCAGAATATTTTCTTAGGTATATGGCATACTTAAGTGACATGACAGGGATTTCAATCAGAGTTCCTTGATTTATCAGAGGAAAATAGAAAAACTTAAGTTTATGATTTAAACATATTACCAGGTGAGAAAAAATTTTATTGCTTTTCTTAGCTAGATTTTAATAAGCTCTGATCTTTTAGATAACTGAGTATTTTAGTCAGCATTTTTTATCATTGTGACAAAAAGACCTGACAAGAACAATACAAAGCAGGAAAAGTATTTTTGGTGCTTACAGTTTCAGAGGTCTCTCTCAGTCCATAGATGACCAAATTCATTGCTCTGGGGAGAACAACATGATGGAAGGGTTTGGTGGAGGAAAGCAACTCAGGAGATGACAACAGGAAGAAGAAAGAGAGCTCCACTCACCAGGGACAAAATATATACACAAAGGCACACCCTCAGTGACCTACCTCTTCCAGTCACACCCCGTCTGCCTATAGTTACCACCCAATTGATCCATTCAAGTGGATTAATGCTCTGATTAGGTTAAGGCTCTCATAACACAAATATTTCACCTCTGAATTTTCTTGCATTGGTTCATACATGAGCTTTTGGGGGACACCACACATCCAAATCATAACACTGAGAATAATCTTAGTATTTATTTGAACTATATAACTGTAAAACTTGCTTAAAGTTAACTTCATTATTACAAATATTATCAGATTAAAAAACAGCCTTTTCTCCCCAAATTTCACTGTCCCAAAATGCTCCAGGAATATTGCTGAAAAAGAAGAGCTACATCATATCCAGAGGCTGATGGTAATGCACAGATTTGTTCTTCTCAGATTCCATTTTCACTTGAAGTACATTGTCCCATGAAACCTCCTCTATCAAATGCAGATTTCCCCTTTGAAATGTAAACACTGTTCATTGTGCATAAATGGAAGTAAATAGTTAGGGAATATACTTCCTGAATTAAATTTCAGAAAAAAACAAATGAATTGTAAAATATAATTACATCAGTTTCTTGTCTTAAATTGCTTATTCAGAGACAAGAAAATAAAAGTGATGACTTTCTATTTCAAAATTAAAAGAGAAAAAAATCTTTAAAAAGTGTATTTGAAAAGGAAGTAAAAATAAAGAAGAGGAGATATTTGTCCAGTTAATCATTCAATAAATATTGAATGTCTATTTTTTTTTGTGAGTCAAATTTCCATTACTGTGAGAAAATACTTGAAATATTCAACTTATAAGAAGAAGGTTTGTTTTGATTCATACTTTTAGAGGTTTCAGTTCATGGTCACTTGGTCATGTTGCGTTGGGTCTGTGGCAGCACAGTATACTATGACAGCAGCACCTGGTAGAGAAGACTGCTCACCATGATCACCAGGAAGTGAAAGAGAGGGGAAAGGGGCTTGGGTCGAATATCCCCTTCAAGGGCATGACCCCCAATGGCCTACTCCCTCTCACTAGGTCCCATGTCCTAAAGATTCCAGTACCTCCCAATAGTGCCAGACTGGAGACCAAACCTTCAACACATGGACCTTTGGGGACATTTAAGATTCATACCATAAAACATTTTAAAGATTTTGGGAATAGGAGATTATATGAATCATAATTTCTGCCTTCAAAAGAACTTAGTGACTAAAAAGGCAATTATAAGATAGCCGAAACATTATAATGGCAATGATTGACATGGAGTCAGCTCTGTAGAAATGGTCACATTAGAGAATTTGGAAACAGACAAAAGAGTAAGACATTAGGAAAACCCCTCACTGTCCTGCAAGGATTAGGAAGGCCTCCATTTGACAGGTAGAGAGACTGTGCCTCTCTATTTGTTAAAGGTGAGTCAAAATTTGCCAGGAAAAAACAGTAAAGAATAAACTAATGGGTAGAGGAAAACAGAATGAATGACTTTGAGGGAGGACCGCAGAAGCTGGACATACAAGTTAGAAGTAGATGAAGGCACCCCATGACTATTAGCCTGGAGAATCTCATCTTGGTGGTTCAGCAGAAAGTTGAAGCCTCATTATGGAAGAAGTGAAGACTTTCAGCTAACATCTGAAGGAAAGACATTTAGATTTCCAGCTGTTATCATAATCCCAAGATGAGCAATATAAGCTGAGTCAGACAGTAGGCTAGGAGTAGAGAGAGACAGATTGAAGAATGTTTGAAAGAATTCTCACCCGGTGATTGTTAGATTTAGAAATTGAGGAATTAAGGCAGCTTTGCAAATTTCTGATATCATTTGAGATCAAATGATAGATAGGTCCCTTCTTGCTGTTCCTGTTTGCCCCACAAAGCACAACTCCAAAAACAGGTCAGTGCACAAAGCAGCCCCCTGGGATCTACAAGACAAAGTGAGAGGAAGGCAGATGTGTCCAGACAGCACAGCACTGGGTCTCAGTCTCTCCCTGCAGAGGAAGGCCACCAAGTAAGGAACCCTCGCTAGCCACTAGCTGGTGCTAAGATAAACTCATCATCCAGATGGAATAGGATTTATCCCAAATGGTAGGTTAAGCCACCAGTAGGAGCCCATAAGAGCCCCAAAAGAAATAAGTGGCCTGTGAGATCTTCCCACTGGGCCTGAGATCCACTTTCTTGCCAAGACACATGGGAACCATAGCTGGAGCCAGAAAGAGGACTCTAGCCATAGTGAGCAACTGGTCAGGGAGACTCCATTGCAAAAGACCTGGGGAATCTCCTGCCTTATGTGTAAAAATCTGGCAGTCTAGAAGACAGATTCATGGATTCTACCACACTCTTCTTCCACCAAGAGACATCTGATGACCAGCCTGGGGAAGCCCACTCTAACTTCAGGTCACACTAGGGATTCTTGAGATCTCCATGGAACCAGGAAAACCAAATAAACCAAAGCAATACAGCAAAGTCTCTGAAAATTAAACTGCCATTGGAACCTCAGTCCACAAAAATAACCCAGGATAGTATGCTAAACCTAAACAAGGTTACTGCCTGCTAAAATATAAAATTTATATAGGACACAAAGAATCCTAGCATAATATCAGAATCAGGACACAATTGAAAATCACCTGTCACACCAAAACCCAGAAAAATTGTAACTTTTCAGAATAAAAGACAATAAATCAATACTAATTGTGATATTAATCAAATGGTGGGATTATCTAACAAGGGATTTGAAATCAATCATCAAAAAAATCTTTAATAGCTCCATACACATCATCTTGAAATAAATGAAAATGTATAAAATATTTACAAAGAAATAAAATTTATAAAAATTCAAATAGAAACTATGAAGTAAAAAATACAATAACAATTAAATACCTGCTAGATGAATTAAGCAATAGAGTAGGAATTATAGTATGGATAATCAGTGAACATGAGGAAATAGCAAAGAATTTGACAAAACTGAATACAAATCAAGCAGATTTATAAAAGTGAACATAGGTTTAGAGACCTGGGTGACAAAAATAAAAATCCAATATTTCATATCAGTTTTCTAGGAGAAGAAACAGAAATTGGGACTGAAGGCATACTTAAAGAAACAATAGCTGAAAACTTCTGGAATCAGTGAAAGATACGAACTCACCTACCAAAGAAGCCAAGCAAGTGCCAAATACTATGAACAAAGAAATGCAAACCAAAATACATCATGGTCAAACTTTTGAAAACTAAAAGCAATGACTAAATCTTGGAAGAAGAGGAAAATGACATATTACCAATAGAGAAATACTAATTAAAACAATAACAGATTTCACATTTGAAAATGTGGAAGACAGATGGAAGTGGCACAATAATGTTGTGCTTAAAGAGAAGAACTGTAAACTGCTACTTTTCTATATGACAACACTGTTTCAGCAATGAAGGGAATATAAAAAATTCTCAAATAAATAAAGAAAAAGACTGTATAGTTCCTACACCTTCCCTACAAAAATGGTTAAAAAGTGCTTCCAACATAAGGGAAATGATAAAATAGACAGTCTTGGACCATTAGAAAGGAAGGAGAAAGGAAATGATGAGAAATATAATAGACTATCCTATTCTTCATGAGTTTTTTGAATCATAATTGATGACTGGAACAAAATTTATGTAGCATCTAATATTCAAGACAATGATCTTGAAAGTGGAAATGGCAGAAGGACCAAGAGTTGTCAGGTTTTTGAAATGTTCTCAAGGGTTCTAATTTGGACCAGCAACACATTTGTTATTCTAAGCAACAAGTGAAGATGCAGCAACGTATTCTAGAAAGAGCCTAAAGTGGAGTTTCTCTTGGGATCTTTTAGATCTCTTGTTTAAAAGCAAGTAGAACTGCCCATTGTTCAGTTGCTCTGCCATCTTTAATCTTGTTTAATAGAAATAGGTCAGGGATTCAATAATATAGAAATAGCAAATTCACATGCTCTTATATGCTGGCCTTTTTTAGAGTGCATTTTTCTATTTTTTTTTTTATTGTATACAAATGGGATACATGTTGTTTCTCTATTTGTACATAGAGTCAAGGCATACCATTTGTGTAATCATACGTTTACATAGGGCAATGATGTTTATTTTTTTTCCCTTCCCCCCACCCCTCCCACCCCTCTTTTCCCTCTATACAGTCCTTCTTTCCTTCATTCTTACTGCTCTCCTTATCCCTAACCCTAAACCTAACCCTAAACCTAATGCTAACCCCTGCCACCCCCCATTATATGTCCTCATCCGCTTATCAGCGAGATCATTCGTCCTTTAGTTTTTTGAGATTGGCTTATCTCACTTAGCATGATATTCTCCAATTTCATCCATTTGCCTACAAATGCCATAATTTTATCATTCTTCATTGCGGAGTAATATTCCATTGTATATATATGCCACAGTTTCTTTATCCACTCATCAACTGAAGGGCATCTAGGTTGGTTCCACAATCTGGCTATGGTGAATTGAGCAGCAATGAACATTGATGTGGCTGTATCTCTGTAGTATGCTGATTTTGAGTGCATTTTTCTAAATTCAGATTCTCATGAAAATTAAAGCAGAAACTAGGACTAAATCTACATTATATTGGACACAGATTATCTAACATAAAAATAATAAGAAAATATTTCAAGGCCTCAAAAATTCACAAGGCACATGACTACTTTCAACTCTGTTTCAGTTTTGTCACTACCATGACCAAAAGACCCAACAAGAACAATTAGAAGAGGAAAAGTTTATTAGGGGCCTCATGGTTTCATAGGTCTTAGCCTGGCTGAATTCATTCCCCAGGACCTAAAGTAAGAAAGAACGTCATGGCAGAAGGGTGTGGCCAAAGAAATCAGGTCTGGACACGATACCAGGAAAGAGAGAGAAAGCTTCACTCAACAAGGACAAAATATGTACCCTAAAGGTACACCCCCAGGGAACCACCTCCTCCAGTCACATCTCATCTGCCTACAGTTGTCATGCAATTTGTCCCAATCAGAGGAATAACACGATGATTAAGTTAAGACTCTCAAAACCCAATCGTTTCACCTCTAAACTTTCTTGCATTGTCTCATACATGTCTCATATTTTTGGGGGATATCTTACATTTAAATCATAACAAACTCCCTTTTTTTCCCATTATTATTTATAATTTACAAAGATAATCCAAAACTTTCCCAAAACTTTATTTTTATAATGAATGGTTTACATAAAATTGAAGGTATCTCATTCAGTGTAACTTGCCAACCAAGATATGTAAAAGTCTATAATGTTACACATTTTGTTGTAAATATTTCTTTAGTTTGGGGCCCAGCTGTTAAATTTTCTGTCAAGTCTTCAATTTCTTGTTTTATTTTGCAATCTTTACCAATTAATTTGCCACAGATCATGTAATGAAAAGTCATTTATTATGTCTTAGTACAGTCATGGGCCACATAATACCATTTCAGTCAATGATGGACTGCAAATATGACGGGGCCCCATGAGGTTATAATGAAGCTGAAAAGTCCATATCTCCTAGGGCTGTCATAACCATTGGAGCTATTATAGCATCATTGAAAAACGCATTACTTCTGTGTTTGTGCTGAGCTGCTGCAAACAAACCTACTCCACTGACCGTCATAAAAATCTAAAAAACATACAATAATGTATAGTACCTCACATTTAATAACAATAATAAATGGCCACTTTGTTGGTTTATGTTTATTAGACAAGTTTTTCATTATTTAAAATGTACTCTGTGTTACCCTGGCAGCAGCCTCATACATTTCATGTTTAGCACTTCTCTTAATTGTCTCATTAACTCTTGTGCTTTAATCTCATGTTATTTTGATCATCATGGCCCTAGGGACAATGGACTATATCATTTACATATTCATACATGTAGATGTGTATGTGTAAAAATATACAATATGAATCTATATATGTATATATGTGGTTTGTGTTATATGTTACATATACACAAATGCTTACATACCACATGGCATAGGTGTGTAGAAGCTGAACCACCTAGATTTGCACCTGTACACTCTGTGTGGTGAACTTGCCTAACTCTGCATTTTTCAGAGCATATCCCTTCTATTGAGGGATGTGTGACTCAATCTTCATTTTTTAGGACAATGGCAATGTTTGCCTAGATTTCTCATTCAACTCAATGATTATGTCTTCACTTACAGCAGTTTTGGTTGCTTTATTTGCCTGCCCTAAAGAGGATGACATATGAGAAGGGAAACTTAAAAGTGGCCACAGTAACTGTGTCTTGCCACCTGTCTTAGAAGGTAAGCTTGGAAGGAGCCTTTATTCTTGATAAACCTTGTCTCCAGTCCCAAGAAACGTTTTAAGATATTTAAGTTAGAAATAACCATGCTGTCCATGGAGCACCAACCACCCCCCAGTCAAACTTGAGGCAGCCTCCCTCCCGTGGCCTCCCACGCATAGCACTATCTCCCCTTGTGTGGAACATCAACTGCAACATGACTGTCTCCTTCCTTTGAAATCCAACCTGCTTTGCTGGGAGAAATTAAACTGTAGGGTTGTTTTTTTGGTTTTTTTTTTTTATCTTCCATCTATCACCCCAAAAATTCCTAGCCCTAGAATTTTACATGAAAATCTGTGCTCAGAGTCTAAAATTTTATGTAAGTGATTTAGCATACACTTAAAGATTCTTTTAGAAAAATATCCCAGTGTTATTGCATTTTGAATGACACTTAAAGGTTTAAATAATAGTCTCCTTCAAAGAATTTCCAGGGGACATGTAGAAATGATAGTTTTGAGTGTCAAGAACCCCTTCCCAATGGCTTTGATGTCCCATCAGACTCACGGATACCTCCCAAACCCAAACAACGTGTCAGTGTTCTTCACAGTAAAAGGAAGAACCATTTCAATATCTCAGTATCCCCAGAGTTATAACCCGATTTCATTTCTCTGAGCTTAGAAACACTGGATGATTTTTAACTTTGAATGAAAATAAAGTGATGGAAAGGAAATCCAGCAAGAGGTGAATATTTTTGTATAATGAGCTAATGAAAACTCTCGTCCTGCATACTCTGAGATATGCATGCTTATTTCCTTTCTTGGGATTTTAAACAATCCCTCCTTGTTTCTTTCCCTGAGGGGCTCCACACTGCTGCTCACTATCATATTGCTTTCACACATTCCCCTTTTCTTTTACAATCTCTGCCACCTGTTACAAGATGCTGTTTGATTTTGGTCCAGTCAGCACTTCTTTCAACTCCAAACTAACAAATAAAAATATTAGAAAAAATTTTGATTCTAAGCTCATTCTTTCTTTCCTTCCTTCCTTCCTTCCTTCCTTCCTTCCTTCCTTCCTTCCTTCCTTCCTTCTTTCTTTCTTTCTTTCTTTCTTTCTCTTTCTTTCTTTCTTCTTTCTTTCTTTCTTTCTTTCTTTCTTTTTTCCTTCCTTTCTTTCTGTAAAGAATTTCCACCCATCTTAGAAATTCAAATTCCAGATTTGAAAAATGTAACAGAGATCTACATGGAGTTCCTGAAGTTCCTCTCATCTAACCACTGTGTGTTTTTGCATTCTTATCTTCTGTCTTTGAGCTGTTACCTTTTGCCTTCTAATCATCGTCTTGCATCTATTACAATTCAGGCTATACCTAAATTTACAATTGATTTGGGAGTTTTAACTGAACTGACTGTATTGGATAAGTTTCATAAGACAAGTTATTATTATTATATAAAGCAAGTAGTGTGGTTAGACTTCTTACTAAATGAAACAGGAGTCAGAAAATTCTGAAAATAAAAGAAAGAAATGTTGAAGTCTCCACCACTTCAAACTGATATTTTTTATTGTATTATTCATACAAACTCAGATCCTCTCAAATTTAAGTTTCCATCACTTTATTTCTCCTAATGCTTATAGAGAAATCATCCAACATTTCTGGACATGGGGATAGAAAGAGTTTCTGGAGTCCAGAGGAACCCAGAGTGCTGTATTTTTTTCTTTATCTCTTTCTGTTTAAATGAACAGAAAAATAACATTGATGGAAAATGACTTCAGCTGAATACAAAATAAAGCCTAGAGATCCAATTTACTTTAAGAGGGATCAGAGTTAAAAGGTTTATGAAATAGTGTGTTAGTCAGCTTTCCATTACTGTGAAAAAACACCAGAGATAATCAACTTAAAAGGAGGAAGGGTTTATTTTGGTTCACAGTTTCACATAGTAAAATGCTTTATCAACTTAAGATATGCTTTCCATCCATGGTCATTTTACCCTGCTACTTTGGGCCTGTGACAGAAGCATGTGCTAAAGGAAGGCTGTTTACCTCATAGCAGTCAGGAAGCAAAGAAAGATAGAGTAAGGATCAGGCTCCCAATATCCCCTCAAGGGCACCTTCCCAATGACCTAACTTCCTCTGGCCCTGTACATTCAACCACCTCCCAATCGCATAATAGGCTGGTGACCAAACCTTTAATCCATAGGCTTTGGGAAGAAGGCATTCAATATCCAAACTTTGGCAAATAGTTTCTTAATGGATGGAAATAGGACTATTGTGACTGTGGTGAAGCAGAAAATATAGCTAATAAAGAGAAAATAAAAGCAAAAATTTAAAAATCACCAGGAAGTACATATTATGGTCCTGAATGTGTATTGTCCTGAATGTATTATGGTCCTGAATTATCCTCTGCATGCAGGATAATGCAGAGACACACAGTAGCTGCTCAGTTGACTCAAGCCAATTATGTTTTCACCAGGAGACTTGGCTTTGGTCAGTGGTCTCTCCCAAGCCCCACTATGTGCCATGGACACACTGGACCTTGGATTACAGAATCATTCCAAAAAATAAAACATTGCAGGTGAGAGAATAAGAAGAGTCTTGCCATCTAAATAATACTAGGGAAGTGGAAAAATCAGTTCAGCAACTTAACTTCCCACACATTTCCAGGCACAAAGATAAACACTGCTGGTTTCCTATTGGTGGAAAATTCTCACTTAGCAAGAGCTGAGTCAAAATAACTCTCAAACATTACTGATGGGTACACTGGATTAGCACCTGAGAAAGAAGCACCTTGGAGAAATCATATTAGGGACTATACAGAGAAAATCATTTTCTTTCTCTTGCTTTTTCCAGAGTAGAAATTAAAAGAAGCTGGAAGCTTCAAGGAATGGTTATGCAAATTTCTTTTGGATGAATCTGAGGGAGTATTCCCTAGATGTGTACAAACATCAAGTATAGGGCATCATAAAGAGCCCAGGGAAGCTCTCAGTGGGTCTGACTGAGAATCCACATCCATGTGTTCAGTAGAACTAAGAAAGTCTGGACAGATGGAAAGTGGTGCATCTAATTCACAATCCAGTCCTCTAATTCTTCCCCAAGAGGTTCAGAAAATGATCCCATTTTAGGTTGATCCTGATTGGTCTAAGCCAGAGTTTTTAACCTTGACACTAGCCATGTTTGGGGCAGGGTATCACAGCATATCCTACACATTGTGGTGCATTTAGCAGTGTACCATAAGGCTTACCATCAATAGCTGTGATTACCCAAAATGTCTCCAGAAAATGCCAGCACACCAAAGGACAGAATCACTCTGGTTAAGAATCTCTCCCTAAGCCGACAGTTATATCCACTGTCCAGTATTGTCCTGCAGATAATCCCATGGGGCCTCATCTCTCCTTTCTCCCTCTAAAGTGAAGAAGACTGCAGTCCACATGGTAACCAGTAGTCATCCTGCCACTACAGACAGAATCAGCCCATTTCATCATACCAGGTAGTGACACTGGTAGAACAAAATTGGCAAAAAAAAAACGCAAACTGGGGTATAATAACTTAATAACATTGTCCAGTCAGTGATGGTCCAGTTATAAGAGGTGATAACATTTCTTCTTTAGGTCAGTTTGAGTAAGGATGTCCTGTCACTTGCTGGCAAAGTCATTCTGATAGAGTATGAGCATTCAAAGAAAGATCATGTTTTTCATGGATCTGTGTAAACCCAATGGCAACCGAAAGACTGAATTCACCCAAGGTTCTGCATCCAGATCCTACCTACAAAATAACAAATGTCAACAGTGAATTCATCCCAAACTTTTGCCAACATGCATGCCTACCCCAACAGAGTTACTTTCAGCTCAATAAACAGCATTTACCATGGCCAGGTGCTCAAGCCAAAATACTATGGAGAAAACCATGACCCGACCCTAACTCATTTCCATTTATGTATGACTCCATCTTCATCTTCAAAATGTATCTAGCATCTTTCTACCTCCTGCCACCTTCACTGCTTCACAACTGAACTATCTTCACTGGTTGGACTCTTGTCCAAGCCAACTTTGGTTGACACTGTTTCTATAGCCCATAAACAGTCTTCCTTCATCCACAGGTGCCCTGCCTTTCTCTCTCCTTAAGAGAGCAGGTTGAGGGATTCTGTTAAAATCATGTCCCTGATTTTTAACATGGTATTCCAGAGTGATGTCAAAACAGAAAAAGGAATCCTCTTGAAAAACCCAGTGGAATCTGATTAATGTCTATGATTTTGTTTTCACATTGTACCAATGTTAATTTCCTAGGTTTGAAAAAAGTACTATGCATATGTAAGATATTAACATTAGGGAATCTGAGTGAAGGGTTTGTGGGAACTCTGTATACTTTCTTTGTAACTTTTCCATAAATATAAAATTGTTTCCAAATAATCTTTTAAAAATACAAAAAATTTACAAATTAAAAATGTATGTTACATAATGGCATTTCTTTACTTAGAATTCTCCAATTATACCTCATTTTTTTGAGAAACCAACACTGAAACCCTTACAATCACTCCCAAAACCTCCAAGTGATGTGTCCTTTGTGTCCTTTCTGATCTCATCTCCCAACACCTGCTTCTCTGCTGCTCCTAGATGAGTAGCCACCTCCTGCATTTTGATACCTCAAGCATATTTCTGCCTCTGGACCTTTGCATTTGACATCCCACTCACAGATACTCACATGGCTCTCTCTTTCTCTCTCACTGTCCAAAAGTAAAGACTTCAATGTCAAAGAGACTTCCTGGTCATCCTATCCAAAATAACAGCCCCACTCCAGCACTTTATTTCTCTCCCTTTGCTTCATTTTGATTCATAGTGTGCATCACTATTTAATTTTCTATACATTTTCAGATTTATTGTGATTATTGTCTGATTATTGTCTGTCTCATCCACTAGAATTCAGCTCTATAAGGGAAGGCAATTTTGTTTGTCTTGTTTATTTCTACCTGGAATCTAGAATAGTGCCTGGTTCTCAGAAGCCTTATTTGTTGAATGAATGAATGAATGAATGAATGAATGAATGAATATGTGTGCAATATTTGGCTAACTAAACTTGGTATCACAATTATGAGGTAAAACTATAAGTCCTATATTCACCATATAATGTGAAATTCTGGGATAAGGGAACTTCACCTGCCTACAGTACAAAAACTCAATCGCCTGGAGAAATTTATGTAAAAAATTTTCATGGGTGTTATGTGGGCTGATGCCCTTCTAAGCATATGCTCCATACCTTGGTATAAAGATCAGACAATTGTATTTTATTTATTTTTTAAAATATAATTATCTTCAAGATTAGTATACAGAATTGTAATTCTAAGATGCAAAGATATGTGATCTCTTGGCCATTCTGTAAGTATTTGGGAATAAAATATTTCTCTAGTATAAGAAGAAATCTGATCTAATTTCATTAAAAAAGAATAGTTACTTTACTTTAGGTAGATGGGAGTGAAGAGAGGGTAAGGGTATGGGAAGGAAGGATAGTAGAATTAAACGCATTATTACCCTATGTACATATATAACTGCATGACCCATGTGATCCCACAATGTACAATCAGAAAAATGAGGAATTATACTTCATTTATGTATGATTTATCAAAATGTATAAATGGATTCTACTGTCATGTATAACTAATTAGAACAAATAAAAAATTTTTTAAAGAAAAAAATAGAAGACCATAGATACAGATAGTTATTGTGTACTGGATATTGCAAAGAGCTAGAAGAAAGGATTTTTAATGTTTTTCCATAAATAAATGAATGGGCAAGGAGGTAGATATGATTAACCTGATTATACAATGTATATATGGATTGAAACATCACAGGTACAATTTTTTGTACTTTCATGTCATTTAAAAATAAACATCTTTAAAAAGTAAAAAAAAAAGCTTAAAATCAACCCAAGTGTTTGGAAATTGCAAACAGAACCTTGATTTTCCTGAACTCTGCAAGTGAAATACAATAAAGGGAAAATATATATGAACAATGGGATTTATGCTTCTATGAGGGATTATCTTTGCCTGCCCCTCTTGGCCTGTCCTCTTTCTCTAAGGGAGCGCTCTACTCCATCTGTCATAGACACTGTATTTTCTCTTCCTTTCCTCCTTTCTGGCCATGTGAGCTTATATTCCTCCAAATTACATTCAAGCACTGTGCAAACCTGAGTAACAGTGGCAAACCATAGTAATTCTGAAATCCCTTTTATGCATTTTAAACGGTCTATCTCACAGATTGAGGGAGCTGGGTCAAAAACTTAAATGTGACAGGATGCCACAAGGAAATGAAATCCTTTCTTTACCATCTTGACTGTGGCCCTGTGATCCCATCTTTTAAATAGAAAGGAAGTTGGGAGACAAGACACAGATGAGTCTGTAGACCCCCAACAATGGAATGAAATCTCAAAGTGTCCAGGTTGCAGATCTGAGTGTCAGAAACTCACATCAATTCTAGAGTATACTGATGGGGAGGTGGACATATGGCAGGGAAACCTGGAGAATCTAGGCTCTAGTAGAACTGAATCTTTGTTAAATTAACCCTAATTTCTTTCTTTCCCCGAGAAATCCAAAGAGATTCACCTACTTCCCTTTGTTTCTCAGAATAGGCATGCACTGGGACTGATCTCTAGCCTGCACGTGCCTTTCTCTTGACAGACCTCTCCTCATGTTACTGTATCCCCTTTTGACCTCTGGTTTCCATCTTCTAATTTTCCTCTACGTATCCCCTCACTGACTTGCAGCATACACATGTTCCTGCCTGATCTGTGGTAAAGCACGCAGTATTGTCCTCCAAAGGAATTAGGGTGGCCATGAAGCTTCAGAGAATATAAGTCACTTGAAAACTATGCAGCATCCTGCAAAGCAAGGTGTTATTAACATCTTTGCTCATTTTACCCTCCCAGAGAGCGTCATCCCCAACAAGCATGCTCAAAAAGAGAGTGTAACCCGAGAAGATGGTATTCTGCTGGAGGTCACCCAGGTAAGCACTTACAACAAATTTTCATTCTCCAGGCAGGTGCCTTTGGGTCAGACATGTGATGCAGAAATGACATTTTCTCTGATTTATATGGAAAGCTCTTGTGTAATCAACTGATTCCCAAACGTCGGTGGGCTTCCCAGTCTTCATCCCTGAGGGTGTGTGATGTAGAGGTAGCATAATTTTCACTTTTCCATCCCACTGTGAAAGCCAAAGCAAAATTCCTGAAGACACAGGTACCTCAGGTAAGATAATATTTTCACTTTTCATTATCAGAGACATCAGAATAACATCTCTTTCCTTTCTTAAGCATCATCATTAGGTTATTTTCCTTTGTCATAATATATTTCACATGCATTCCTATACAAAAGAAGCATGATAATTTAACATAAAGTGATTGAACTGGATACATAAGCTCATTTATTTCACAAACTAAATCTGGGCAGTCAAGAAAAAATGTCCAGGAAGCATCAAGATTTGTTCTCACTGTTCTTTGTTTTCCAAATTTTATTCTCTTTATGGTTCCATTTATCTTTAATGTTTCTGAAATCACTGTGTTCTAATTTCTGGGGAGATTATTAGGAGAATAGTTGTCCAAACTAGTCCCTCTGTGATCAGTGATGACTATGCGACTTCTGCAGGTGCATGTTCTTTATCTAGGCACCATCTCCACTTGGTGGGAACAAGGGCTAGTTTTTTGCCATATATCATCAGGTACAGGTCTTGGACCTGGCATCAATGAAGCTTGTCCAGCTTTAGGGACAGCCTAGAATGCTTATCTCCCAGCTCCAAATTGAAGTTTGAATATGTGGTTAAGTGTGCAAGTGTGAACTTTGGTCTTTACTCCCAGCATTGCTCTGAAAGCGGTAGCCTTTGTCTCAGTTTACCTGGTCTCAGTCTTACTTTGCTTTTTTGTTTTCTTTTGGAAAATGGAGCTCAACTTCTCTCACCTTCTCTTCAGATTCAACCACAGGGCATCTCCACTTGCAGAATAAACAGCACCTGTAGTGTAGTATGTTCATGAAACCATCATGCAGGCTCACTTTCTAGGAAGTCAAACACTGTCTCCCACCTTTGATGCAGGTGATCAGAGGTCCTGGCCTACTTGGTTTTCATTTATTGATCAATAAACAAGGGCCAACATTTTTTGTTCTGTCATTAATTCTTCTCTCCTGAGATTGTTTCCTGCTGAGACCTATAGAGGACAGCATTCTTCTAAGCATATCATGTCCTTAAGGTGTATGGTAGTGAGCAGACTCATTGGTGTTACATGTGGTCGTTGGGATCCTCTTCCACCTGGGCCCTCAGAAACAAACTTTTATTTACAAAATATTTTCTAAGTTTTATTTATTTTTCTTGAAGAGCTAACACTCCTTACAAGTAAGTGTCTAGAAAATGTATAAAAAAATGAAAGAATTTTTCCCATGAGAAACATTGTTTGATATCTCCTCTACTTTTTAAATTTCCTTTGTCATAATTAAAGATGGATATAGAAGAAATGACTGAGAACATTCACCAAGTCCAGCTCCTTCCACCCTCCTGAAAAGGAGCAGATGACCTGCAAGCAATTGGGTCAGCCTGAATACTTCCCATTTACATTGCAGCAAAACCTGAAGACCTTTTGTGCCCTAGTGTACTGCAATTGCCATAACCTTTCCTAGGTTGTTTTTTTTTTTTTTTTTTTTTTTTTGGTGTTTCTTCTAATATTTATCAATGACAGGAGTTATAAATTGAAAAGCTTTTCAAAACTTCACAATTTCGTTGGAACACAGTAATCCACCAGGAGAAATGGTGGGGACCTATTCTTATCATAGCTTCAAGTGGGGTTCAGGGACAGAACTAGCAACTTGAGACCTGAATCAGTGCAAAATACCACTCAAGATTCCACATGTATTGGGGGCTCATGGATTTATTAAGGTTGAGTCTCTTTCCCTCTGTCTTTCTCACTCCTTCTTCAGTGTTGCACAAAACTAATTTAATGACTAGGAGAAAGGTTTGCAAAGTTGCATGGGTTCAAGTACTAATCTCTGAATATAAACTCCTATCTTATGCAAAAGAGGAGAAGGAAAGAAGGGATACTTCTCTGCCTTCTTAACTAATTGATCACAACAATAAGTTCAAGTAAATACAAAACAGAGTCTAAATACAAAAAAATATTCAGACAGTACTGGTTACAGAGGACAAATGTCTTTAAAATTGGGGGAGGGATAGAGATTGTTTCTGTTCCATTTAAAATGCAAACTTGAATCTACAAGGACATCCTAAGATAGACACTAACTATCATCCCAGGCACCATCACTGATAGGCCCCATATCCCTCCCAGGATCATAGGTGCTATCCTGGGTGCTATCTGTTTCACACAGGCTGAGCCCTCAGGCTGTGGCTGCTGTGTTCTTCTCCATAGTACCTGTGCATTCCCCCATGCTGTGCTCTAATCTCCCTTGCAGTCTCTGATTTATTGCCCTATGACTAACTTTTCCAGTTGCAGAGCCTGCTGTGCATGTGGGTCCAATTCTTTCTCTGAAAACTGTCTTTCTTTTCACTCTGCCCTGGAGTATGTCCCATCCTTTCAATGGTGAAGTCTGACGTTGGAATCCTTTCTCTGTCACATTCTCAAGTACAAGTCTCAGTTTCTGCATCTGTAAAATGGACTAATACAAACCTCACCAGACTTAAAGGAATTAAATACATTGCAGGTAAAACATCGAGAATACTTTGACTTACAGCAAATGTTTGTTCTCCTCTGTACAACAGCCCAGTCAATCTCATTCATCCTGACCAGTTTCTTCCACCTCCCTGACCCCAGGATTGACTCTACCACCATCCTCACCCATTACTTCTCCTTCCTATTCTGTTGGTTCCGTCATGTTTCATGAGGAAATGAGGACATTAGGGAAGCCCCTGCGGGTCACAGTGCTAAAGAGCACAGCTAACTAAACGACAAAGGACGGAGCTCCTCTTGACTCAGACTCTGACCTGAGCTGTCCTTAGCCCTCCAGCATCCGACACTTGTCTTCTTTGAGCCAGAGATTCAGTGCCTCTGGTAAGACTGGGGTTTCTTCTATCCCAAAATTGGCATAAAGATGGAACAAGTTAGAATAAAAATGGAAGCAGATCATACAGAATAAACACCGTACAAATGTTCCAATTTTTTTTCAATTACCTCTTCCTCCTAAGAGTAAAGCAGGAGGGTGGTTGTGTCATACGACTATTGAGGTGAAGCAGGAAGAACATTTCAGTGCTGTATGACTCCAAACTCTGAGTCCAGCCCCATCCCCACCCGAGTGTGTATTTGAGTGTGTATCTCAGGCTGTACCTCACCTCCCCAGATGCGCCCCAGCAGACATCACGGCCCTGTGCAAGTGACCAGACCACTCCAGCAGCGTGTCAGCTGAGCCAGGATTCCCTTCAAGTCCCTGGCTCCAAGCTGGTGATCTTACCACATTATCAGAGCGTTTATCTCTATGCCACTCACTATCACCTCATTACATGCTAAGTGAAGCGTTTCATTCCATTCAAAACACGTCAGTGGGGGATGCCCAGTTTTGACTCCTCCCTTCCCATGCTAATCTGATTCTTTGGAGTGATTTGCTTCCCTTTGCCTTTTTTTTTTTTTCTTTTTTTTTTCACTTTGAAAATCATACCAAGAAAAAGAAATCCAAAAGTGTTCATTTTAGAGTGAATATACTTTCAGCCATCCCAAGCCATTTCCTTTCAAAACAGATCAATAACCCTGAAAGAACAGATTGTACTTTGGCACTTCTGGGTTCCACATGCTACAAAGAGCACATGTAGCCATACAGGGTCAAAGAGCTCTGGCCTGCCTTTCCCAGTCTTTCCCCCTGCTACCCTCCCCACTGCTCCAAATTTCTACCCATATCTCGTGGCTGCTGTACCGCCCATTGTCCCATGTCCCCACCCATGTCTCCCTGCCTGCTGCCCCACCCACCTGCCCCTTGTCTATCTATCTTCTCCATCTGCTCTGCCACCTGCTGTGAGTCTGTGGCCTCTTCCTGCTACCCAGCCCACCTGTCGGTTCCTGACTGCCCCTTCTGTTCTCTCCTCTCCCACTAGGTCATGACGGAGATTGTTTTCAGGTCTGACTCATTTGCCTCCCTGTCTGCAGACACTGCCTGGCTGAGCTCCACTGGGAAGCAACATTCACCCACCACTCTCCATCATCCCAGCACATCCACCCAGTCCCAGTCCTGCTTTCACTGAGTTGCCTGACATGGTGATTTGGTGCTGCCAGGAGAATCTACCACCTGCTTCAGGCTTGAGCTTCCCAGTCAGCTGTTTGTTCCATCTGCTAAGAAATCCTGGTTCTGCTCACAATGGAATTCTCTCCCATGTCACAGCGTGTAATCCCAACGTCAGGGCTATGGCTCAAGCCCAGAGTCTAAACCACTGGATATTGGATGCCCTGTGAAAATAAAGAAAAAAGTAGAACTTTGGGAGGTTTAGGACATAAACCTGCCTGGGCACAGTAGGATTGGATCTTTTCACATTCATTCAGAAGGTACCCAAAGAAATACCAGCTGGCCAAGATGTAAAGGAAGAAGAAACTGATTTCATAATCACAGAAAAGAAAGAAGTTAAAAAAGAAAGAAATTCCAACTTCAGAGAATAATAGTAAGCAAGAGTAGGGAGTGATATATGTGACTAGAAGGAATTTAATTCAGGGGCTATTATTTTAAAATAAAATACATGAATTTCAGGGGACTTCCCAGTTTCTAATGCAATTTAAAGCAAAAAAAAAATGTATGAGAACATTGAATTTATTGACTTCATAATGCTAAATGATATTCCTATACTCCAGTTTAAAAAAAAAGGAATCACTGGCAAAGAAAGTAAACATATAATTTTATCTTCATAGTGTGATTTCTCCCTTGGTTCATACTCAGATAAGTAGAAAACTTGCTATTAAACCCCACAATTCTGGGTGCTACTATGGGATTCTTCTCTGTGACCTGGGCTCAACACCTACACAGGAACATCACAATGCAAACACAGCCTCAAGGAGGTCATAAAGGTGTCTTCTATATGTTGAATGAATGGCAAGCTTCTCAGGAATCAGAGCACCTGCCAGCAAACTCAATCACCTTAGCCCTACGCCCAGAGTCATCCCACTGACTAAACATTTATGGGCTCAAAGAAGCCAATGTAATCAATCACAAGAGAGAAGAGAATATACTGGTTTTTCTCACACTAGAGCAGAGAGTCCAACACTTCCCTAGCATATGAATGTGTCACAGTGCTCAAGCTGCAGACTGAAACAGCTAACCACTGGTTGTGTCACCACCACTGTACATAAGCAGTAGCTTATAGCTGGAATGCTCCAGAATGCATGCAAAGGAGCAACAGCTGGAAAAGTCATTGAAATATAATACCGATCCCAAAATAGTCATATTTTATTGTTGGAGACTTATAAATGGTTAAAGAAATGGAATCTACCTTTGGGAAATAATGTTTCTTTATGTCTCATCATATCCTATTTTCCCCCTAAAGATTAAAATAAATAGTGCTGTGGTGGTAAATCATGTTCGTCAGCTTTGAGCAGTCCTGGAGTTCTCTTCTTCGGACCATTGGAGCAGACAAATCATCCCCTGCTTGTGAAGGGGCTGTCAGTCAATGGGCTTCAGAAAGGAAGCAGGAAAGATGACGTTTGGGGCTGAGAAGCAATGGCAGTTCACAAGAATGGGACCATGGCTGTCTTGGGGGTAGCAGTCTGAGTTATGGGTCTATGAGGGTCCAGTGAGGATCCTTTTCTATTGGGCAGAGTCACACTCTCTGGACATGCCCAGGTGATCAAATTCAGGGATGTCGGCATTCTCTCCTATGTGGACAAACTAGGAATTCTTCATCCTTAAAGAATTATGGGAGCTTCTTTGCTCTTAACTCTACCAAATGTTTTTCCGTCATTTAAGAAATAAATAACTGAGTTTATCCTGAATGGATTAATCCATTGTTTCTAGGGAATATTGATTCAGCAGGTATTTATCGGGTTCCTGTCACAAGTCATGCACTTGCCAGGTACTGGTACACATACAATGGACAAAAATGGACATCATTTCTTGCAATGGAGCAGGGGACAAAAATATTTACTTTTTAAAAATGATTCAAATGCTTATACCTGGTATGAGTGTTTCACTTCAAAAACTGCTCTAAAAATATAAACCAAAGTCTTCTCACTTGACTTGAGAGGTTCATGAATGGCTTCCCTAGATAGCAACTTTTAAACTAAGGCTTGGAACAAGAGGAAGAGGAGGTATTGGTCAGACTAGGAGGTGGTTACAGGGATGAGGATGAGATGGGAAATAAGAATACTTTCCACATAGAGGCAGAAACCCTGTAAAGACCTGGAGATGGACCTAGAGCAAGCATAGAACAAAGACCGGTGTGCATGGGAGGTTCACCTGACACCACTAGGAAGAGTCTCTACCCAACTTTCATTGTCCACACTGGGAATAACAACCTCTCCCTGCAGAAGAGTTCAGCCAGAGTGGAATGAATGGGAAGGCAGGGATCAGATTATGTGGAATTTTGGGGTTCATCAGGAATGTGTTCAGCAGTAAGGAAGAGGCATCTTAAATATTAATTTATTTCTCAAAAATAAAAAGTCAATCATTAGGCTGTCCAGAACTGACTCAACAAAGTCCTTCAAAAATCACCCTCTTTCTTCTTTCCCTGCTCTACTACTGTTTTCATATTAACCCTTTGTCCATGGCACCACCTTGGCTTATGTATCTCCAGGTGCTTCCTCATTCCAGGCAAGTAAAGGAGCTGAGGAAAAAGGAGGGAGGTTGTGGGTCATACAGTCAAGTCTACCTTATTTTTCTCAGAAAACCACAAGTTTTCTGGAGGTAGCATTCAGGGAAAGTGCCTGAGGAAAAAGGCTTGTGAATGGGTTTGAGTTGATCAATCAACAGCCTCTGCCACAACCTCACTGGCCATGTTAGGGATCTGAAGATTCGAAGGTCTTAATCCAATTTAGTAATATGACTCTCAAGCAAATCATTCTAGTACCACATTTCTTATAGCCCCAGATTCTACTTCCCCTTAGGGGTCTTTTCTTGAAGTCACACAGGAAGGGTCCAAGTCTCCTTCTCATTTGTGCCCCCAGCATCCAGCACCCAGCACCATGCTGGATGTCACTCTCCAATATGTGCCACATATGGTTCTATGTGTAGGGTGTTTATTGTTGAGGCATTCATTTAGGCACTGTTTGGGGGAGGCATAGCACTCTCCATAAACAGTTCAAACTTACTCCACTCTTTCATGCTGGCAGTCAACTGATTAAAATTTCTCTATGGCAATGGTGTTAGAGGCAAGAAACTTCCTCCTGCATCTTGAAGGACTGACTATGAATGAAGAACACATAAAACAGGATTTAAAAGAAAAAAATAAACTGACATTTCTGTTAAAGCTGACATTTTCCTTTTTGTGAGGCTGATGAGCAGGGACATATTACATACTCATGATTATTTTTCCTCTTTTTGACATACAGCAGAATCATAATTGGTTTAGATTAAACATGTATTATTATGCACTCTGAGAAATTATATTCTCTAATAAATAGAGGGAATATCAAATCCTTACCTCCTCCACTTGCTTCTAAACCCTTGATAGAACTAATAAATTTTCTCCAAAATGCAGACAAATATCAATTTCCACCTGTGAACATTCACAAAGCAATGATGGACAGCTCTCCGTGGCCATAAACCATAAGCCTGCACAAGAGAATAAATGAAACTAGCTGAATGGGAAGCACATTTTTTAAAAATTTTTAGTAGTATATAAAATGGAAGTATTATGTGTCTTGAGAAAATATGAAATTATACCAGAGTAATGCAGTAGAAAGTCAATCTCTAAATTGTTTGACCAACACACTTTACCATTCCCCAGCTAGTTTTTCTGTTTCCAGTAAGATAGCAATTAAATTCATGGTTCACCTGAAAAAAATATGCAAGTTGTGACTAAAATGAAAATTACAAATCTACTTAAAGCTGGAATAAAATCAGATGAAACAACCCATGATTTAGATAAAATTACTAAAACATCATGGTCAGTAATATCAACAAAGAAAACATAAAATAAGGTTCTTTTGCTAACATTAATTGATTTGGTACAAATAATTAAAAACAAACCAATTCTACTACTCTATATAAGGATAATAATAGTAATGAAAACCATGAGTACTAGATATCTCCTTTCATCCATCCTTATAGTAATCCAATCATACATTCTAGTAACCACTGTCTGAAACTTACACTATCAGTTAACTTACAAAATGTCATGTGGTTGGTAGAGAGAAGAGTCATTCTTGAACATGTTTTTTTCAGCTCAACTCTAGTGATATACTACAATTTCAAAGAAGAAATATTCCAGTTTTGTTTCTCATTTTTTCATAGTTGATAAAATAGTAATAAATGATAATTTTAAAACAATTCTACAATAAAGAAGTGTGATTTTTTCTAATAAAAACTAAGAATGCTATGTTCATTATACAGAACACTATACTTATGAAATTAGCAGTGACATTTCAGGAAGAATATTACTTCAAACTGCAATGACATAATGCATCAACATTCTC
This sequence comes from Sciurus carolinensis, assembly GCF_902686445.1. Classification (NCBI taxonomy): domain Eukaryota; kingdom Metazoa; phylum Chordata; class Mammalia; order Rodentia; family Sciuridae; genus Sciurus; species Sciurus carolinensis. The sequence continues at coordinate 85,400,016 of NC_062213.1, forward strand.
TTTGATGCATGTGTCTTTACGGATCAAAATGTGAAAGTAGAATCAAGTTTCAATTCTTCCTCAAGCTATCTTGATTCAATCTTACCATTGCAGGAATCCAATCCATCATAAGAGGCACAAATGAATAATTATGAAATCTAAAAATACGAGTTATTTTATAAAGAGACTGTAGCTTGTAAAACTTTGTTAAAGTGTAAAAACTGTGTGTGTGTGTGTGTGTGTGTGTGTGTGTGTGTGTGTAAGTACATGCATGTATTGGTGTATTGGTTTTAGGGGAAGGGCCAATTTAACTTCAAATAAATATGGCCTAAACAGCCTTTTTTCCAGCCAGACTCTGAATGTAAACCAATCCTACAATCCATTTCCACTTATCCCTCACCTAATAATAATATTCAGCATCTTTTGATTAAAGGGGACTACATATCTTTTGAAGTCTGTCTCTCTTTAAAGACCAGTCATCTTGCTGTCAGAGCCAGCAGTCATTATGCCAAGAGCACATAGCCCTGGTGTGGTATGACCCTGAATCCTTGTAACAACCTTGGAGATCAAAGAATTCTCCAGTACATACATGTGTGTACATACAACAAGTGCACACGCTCATGAGCACACACGTACACACACACACAAACACACACACACACAAAGTGGCTTCTGTAAGATTGAAGTAGTAGAAGTATCTTGTGCAAATTCTTGAAGTCAAAGAAATTCTAGTCTAAAAACATTTTCTAAAGATGTAAAGTCAAAAAATATGCCTAAAACACAGTAGGTATAGAAAGACAACTGAGACTAATTTTACTGTTCAATTTTTGCAAAAAAAGAAAAAGTCTGGATTTTTTCCCCAGAAGCACATAGAAGAAAAAGTGGTTTTAGATCTCTTCAACAAGAGAAACATACCGTGTGACTATCAGCAATATAGTGGTAAAATTGAAAACAAATGGCAAATGCATTTCTTTATTGTTTGAATTATCTATATCTAATGATCCAAACAATAACATAAATTGCTGAATAATTTACAAATCATGTTCTGATGTCCACTCCATGTGATAACATCTGTACAACACAAAACTTGGGGTGTAGGGAAAACAACATCACAATCTCTAATCCATGGCTGAGTATCTGAGGCTTGGGAAGAATGAGACAGCAATCCGTGACCTGCAGACCTTCACAACTCAGTGTTCTTTCTGCTGTTCTACACTACAGAAGGGAAAACAAAACAACGACAACAACAAAAAAAAAAGCACACAGAAATCAACTCTTTTACGAAACTGAAAACCTCCAAGTTAGTTACATTTCTTGCTCCTATATAGCAGAAATGAGAAACCATTCTTCAGATACTATCAAAGACAATGAAAGAGCTGAAATTATGTGGCTCAATTAAATCCCAGACATTCGCCTCAAGGAATAATGATTTGAAAGATTTTATAGCAAATGAGAATAAGGAATGCTGAAACATTCAAGGCAGACCCATGCACTGACCAAAAGGCTCAAGAGAGTCAAATTGATTCTATCCAACAGTCAGGTTCCTTTTACTGCAATCAGCAACTGCTTCTTGCTTGCACTGTGCTTCTGTGTCTGGAATTCAAGCTCTCATTCATACATTAGGTCTCTCAAACTTTATCTGATGTCTGGATTTTATCTCCAAATGTGTGAATTCTCCCTGAGGTTTTATGGGCACACTTGCTTCCCATTTCCTTCCCTTTGCCTCCTTTCATTCCTCCTCCTTCCTCATTCTTCTCTCTTTTCCACATACCACATCAACTTTAGGGCAGTAAAACAAAGCCAAGTTCCAAAGAAATGCCTTATAGAAGAATCTGTTACAGCCCAGTAACACAAAAATGCACCCACATGACTTGTTAATACACAAAACACTGAAGGACTGCATAGATTTTTAGTCCACAGCTACATTCACCATCTGAAAGATTTTCTATCACCAAACGAGGTCTACCCAAGTAAAAAACTTTTCAATCTTCTTCAGGAATGAATTTGACTAGATCAATTTTCCTAAAAACAACAGAGTAGCCCTTGAGAAATGTCAATTTAATGTATTTAGTAACATGTAATGATGGTGATGATGGCAGTAATGAACTATCAGCATCATCAACTGATACTTTTTGCCAAGCACCTTTCATATATTAGTATGCTGAAGTTTTCACACAGTCTCATGAGATTGGCATAACCATAGCCCACATTTAATAGACAAGGAAACTGAAGTTCTGAAAACTAACTGACTTACCCAAGCTTATCTCATAAGGAGTGGTACTGGGATTCATAGTCAATGGTTAGAAGAATCTTGAGTTAAAAGATAAGAAGAAGGAACTAAAAAGAAAATTTTCACAGGCTATGGATAAGGGAAGACAGGTATTAGTCATCACAATTCAGAAGTCAAGAACTCATGTCCTCAATCTGCAAAGTATTAGCAAATCCTCTGAGAATAAAATTCTTTATCTTTAGAGCAAACAGAATAGTATTATTCTTTGTACTGCCTTTGGTCTGTTTTTGATATCAGGGAAATACTAGCTTCATGAAATGAATTGAAAAAAGCTCATACTTCCATTTTCAGGAAAAGAATGCACAGAATTGGTGTTAATTCTTTTTTGGTAGAATTTTGGTAGAATTAGTTAAATCATCTGGGCCTACAGATGATTTGGGGGCAATAATTACAAATTGAATTTTCTTGATAGTCTTAGAACTAGTCAAAGCATTTCAAGCTAATTGATTGAGTTGTGGTAGTTTGGTTTTTGCTTTTCAAGGAATAGGAACACCTCATTGCATTGTCAAATTCCTTTTTATTCTTTCGATGACTTTAGAGTCTACAGTTTGTCCGTTTCATTGTCAGGAATAAATATCAATATATGTAGTTTATGTCTTCTGTCCTTTTTCTTTTGTCAGTCTTTCTACAGATTTGTCAATTTGATTAACATTTTCAAAGAACAAGTTTTTGTGTAATTAATTTTCTCCATTCTTTTAAGTTTATTAATTACTGTTGCTATTCCTATCATTTCCCTCCTTTCACTTTGTGTTTATGTGTCTCTTCTTTGTCTCATATATTGAGATGGGAATCTAACATTATTAAGATTTTATTCTTTTCTAATGTAAGTATTTAGGGCTATAGATTTTCCTCTCACCACTGCTTTAGCTATGTCTAACAAATTTTGATATTTTGTACTTTCATATTTACTCAGTTCAATGTATTTTCTTTCAGAATTCTTTGACCATAAATTATTTAGAAGGGTATTGTTTAGTTTTCAAATATCAGATAATTTCTTCTTTTCTTTCTGTTATTCATTTCTATTTTTTATTCTATATGGTTATAAACACACTCTCATCATTGCAGCTTTTTTTGAAAATAATGTTTTATCCACTCCCCAGGATATGGTTTACTTTGATAAAGTATCCATGGATGTTTGAAAAAAAAAATATATATATATATATATTGTTTTGTACCATAAATGTTAATTAGATCATTTTGGTTGCTTATTTAGCATTTTTCTTTATCCTGATGATTTTCCAGCTAGTTGTTTTATTCAATGTTAAGAGAAGAGCATTGAAATTTCCAAATATAATTGTGAATTTAGCTATTTCTTCCTATATTTCTATCAGTTTTTGAATCTCTGTTGTTTGGTGCACAGCATGCATGTTTAAAATTGATATGTTTTCTTGATGTATTGACTCTCTCATCATTAAAGAATAAATCAATCTAAAACTGATCATTTTCTTTACTCTGAAGTCCACTTTATCTGATATTAATATAACCACTCCTCATTATTTTGATTGATATTTTCATGATATATCCTTTATATGATTTTCCTTTCAATTTCTTGTTTTGTATATTTGAAGTGAGGTTTTTGAGTATAATACACATTAGGGTTATATTTTTGAATCTGCCAACCCATTTCTGTCTGGTTAGTGTGTTTAAACAAGTTACCTATATGTAACTATTAGTACATAAGTTAGGACTTAAGGTTGACGTTTAATTATTTTCCATTTGTTCTTTTTATTTCTGTTTTCTTTTTTCTGTCTTCCTGTGAGTTATGTGAATATTTTTTAAATGTATTTCTTTATCTGTAGTGTTTTTGAACATATCTCTGCATATGGCCTTTTTAGTGGCTCTTATGATAACCCCTGCAATTTACTGGTGTCATCTTGTTACCAGTTCATTGACATAGAAACTTCATTTCACTTTATTTCCACTTACTGTTCCCTATGTATAATGTTTTAACATATTTTATCTACATAAATATAGATTCACAACACACAGTGTTAAAGTTTTGGATTTAACCCTCAAACATAGTTTAGAAAACTCAAAATTAGAAGGAAAGTCTACTGATATTTAAGAAACGAGCAATGGTAAGACAATGAAGCAAAGATAGTCTTTTCAACAAATGGTGTTGGAAAACTGCACCCCTTTTCAAAAAAAAAATACTGACTCTAGACATAGACATTACACAATTAGAAAACCACTCATGATGGGTAATAGAATTAAATATAAACCATAATAATATAAAATTCCTAGAAGACAACATAGGAGAAAATATTGGTGACTTTGAATTTAATGTTGACATTTCAGATATGACATCAAAAAGGCATGATCCATTTGATAAAGAGTACCTAGATGCCCTTCAACAGATGAATGGATAAAGAAACTGTGATATATATACACAATGGAATATTACTCAGTCATAAAGAATAATATTATGGCATTTGCAAATATATGGATGGAATTGGAGAATATCATGCTAAGCAAAATAAGCCAATTCCAAAAAACCAAAGGTAGAATGTATTCCCTGTTAAGTGGAAAATGATATATAATGAGGGTTGGCAGTGTGGGGAGTGAGAGAAGAATGCAAGAACTTTGGATTATGTAAAAGCAAATGAGAGGGAGTGGGAGTATGAAAAATGGTGGAATGAGACAGACATCATTACCCTATGTACATGTATGATTACAAAAATGGTATGAATCTACATTGTATGCAACCATAGAAACGAAATTATGTACCCCATTTGTGTACAATGAATCAAAATGCAGTCTGTAAAAAATTTGAAAAATAAATAATTAAATAAAAAAGAGTTAATAGGCTATACTTCATTAAAATTAAAAACTTCTGCTCTGTGAAAGACACCATTAAAGGAATGAGAAAACATTCCACACACTGTAAATAAGCATTTGCAAAACATAATATCTGTTAAAGGACTATCACCCAAAATATACAGAGACCCTTAATATTCAACACTAAGAAAATGAACAACCTGATTACAAAAGGCAAAATACCTAAACAGACATATCTCCAAAGAAGATGACAATACATTGTATAAAAACAGGCTCAATAGTATGTCAATAAGAAGTTGTAAATTAAAACAACAATCAGATACCACATCATATCTATTCAAATGGCCAAAATCCAAAATTCTGACTCTATCAAGTGCTGGTAGGATGTCAAACAATAGGAAATCTGATTCATTGCTGGTGTGAATGGAAAATGGGTTATAGCCACTTTGGGGAAATTTGGAAATTTCTTACAAAACTAAACATATTTTTACCATTTGATCTAGAAATAAAATTCCTTTCTATTTACCTAAAGAAGTTTAAAACTACTTTCACATAAAAACCTGCACATGGATATTTATAGCAGTTTTATTTATAATTACCAAAACCTGGAAGCAACCAAGCTATCCTTCAGGAAATGTAGACAGATAATTGTGTTGCAGCCAGACACTGGAATATTATTCCATGCTAAAAATAAATAAGCTATAAAGCCATGAAAAGACATAAAATAATTTCAGATGCATATTACTAAGTAAAAGAAGACAATCTGAAAAAGACTACATACTCTATGATTGCCATTATATAATATTCTAGAAAAGTCAATACTATGGAGAGAGTAAAAAGATAGTGGTTACTAGGGATTAGGATGAGGCATAGGTTAAGTAGGCAAAGCACAGATTTTTTAGGACAATAAAACTATTCTGCATGATACTATAATGATGGATACATGTCATTAACATACATGTGTCCAAACCCATAGAATTTACAATACCAAAAATAACTCCAATGTAAACTATGGACTCTGGGTGTCAATGTGGATTCATCAATTTTAACACATGTAGCACCCTAGTAGAGGATGTAGATAGTAGGGGAGGCTGTGTATATGTTGATGAAGATAGTGTATGTGGGAAATATGTTTACTTTATGCTCAACTTTCTTGTGAATCTAAAAAGGTTCTGAAAAAGAAAATCTTTAAAAATCAGTTCAGCTTATCTTAGTGGGTCTGTTTGGTGTTTTCTGTCTGCCTTTTACTTACTACCTTTCCCTACTTTGGTTATTTCCAGGGTTTGTAGTTGCATTTAGTGGAAAAGAAACTGTTCTATATCATCCTACTGGGACCAGAAGCTTACTTATCTAAGTTTTGAGCATATAGATGTAAGTTAGATATTAAAGAAACCCGCTTTGTGTGATCACTGGTACATCTTTGTAATGTGCTTTTTGAAAATGTACATACTGATTTCCTCTGTGAATCCAAACATGCCTTAGCTTCTACAGGATTTTATTCATCTATGAAATTAAGTCCAATAAACAAAAATAATGAAAAATAACTGTCATGGGTTTAATGAGATGTGTTGGAATATTTCTTTTGTCCAAATAGTGTCAGACACAGCATTGCTTTATTTTCTTAAAAGACTGCTATGTGTCAGGTTGAAGGACTTCAGCTGTTTGGGGGTGGAATGGAGAAGGCAATGATGGGGGTGAGTCAAGAGTTTCCCCAACACAGTATCTACAGTGCCTCCCAGGAATATGCCCAAATAGGACACTTGGTCACACCTGTACTTGAAATCAGACAGGAGCTTGAAGACTGAAGTAATGAGAGAAGCACTCAACTTTGATGGTAAAGGACATGTCAGGGCAGGACAAGGATACTGATCTTGTATTTGGTCCTTCTGGTTTAAAATAACGGTAAAGTCTATTCATATTTAATAAGCATTTGCTAGATTTTCAATACAATTATGCCCATTGTGCTCATTTTCACATATTTGATATTTCAAATTAGTTTTATACAAGCTTTTTGAAAACTAAAATATTTAATTATGAAGAACAAGACACAAAACAAACATACATTAAGAATAAATAGATTGCATAAGTCATTATATAGTGACCCCATCATAATCACCACCAGGTCTGAAAGCTGCAGAAGGTCCTGTATTCCCCCCCACCTCCTGAAGGATCCCATGTAGGGTCACCCATCCTGCTATTCTGAATAATTCTCACATATATGTATGCATTTAAACACTCCATTTCATTTAGTTCATTTATGAACTTTATATAAATGAAGTCAGTCATACAGCATGTGTTATTTTGTGCCTTCTTTTTTTTTTTTTTTTTTTTTTACACATCCCTATATATCCATATTGCTTTAGTTGATCTAAATTTAGTGCTTATATAAAAAGGTCATACCCACAAAGAGAAAGACTAGATTTCGGCAAAGGTGCATGCAGGAGAATGGCAGGACACATAATTGTGTAAAAGATGTGAAAGAACCAAGGCAACAAAACTTAGGAAAACTTAAATACATGAATAATTTTATGAATCACCACTTGGGGGGCACCCACCAGAGACAGATCATATTTCCTCTAACTCTGTAGTGACCTCATAAGATAGCCTCATTATCCACAATTTTTAGGCAGAGGATGGCAGGCCACAGAAGCCAAAGACAAGTTCTTATCCACATAAACTATCATAAAGGCTATCCTTCAAGAACCAAAGAGCAAGGCAAAGATGGTTGTGCTGCCAGAGGTTAATGGTGAGATGATGTTGGATGATAAACAGAAGTCAGAACTCAGCTCCTGTGTTAATTCAGTCTTTTCTGCTAAATCAAATCACTTTAGAGAGAAAAGATAAAACAAATATTGTTAAGAGGAAAAAAAAAAAACCCAAGGAGATCAGAAGAGAAAATTTGACTCACTTCAGTGCTGTTCTAGATGGAATCTGAATCTCCTGTCCCAAGTAACTTGTACAACAAAATAGACACACTGTCACATGTGTGCTGAATGTGTGAGTGATCAGGTTCCACTGTGGGTTACTGTTGGAGTCTGGAGAGTAGGGAAGGGACAAGAAAATCAATGTTGAGAGGAGAAAGGTAGGGAGTGAGTTTTCGGTTTAACTAGAGCCTCTATAACTTTCTATAGAACTTGAACAAGCTGGGCACGGTGAAGCATGCCTATAATCCCAGTGGCTTGGAAGACTGAGACAGGAGGACCACAAGTTCAAAGCCAGACTCAGCAACTCAAGGAAGCCCTAAGAAACTTAGCAAGACCCTGTCTCAAAATTAAGGAAAAATAAATTCGAAAGGGCTAGGGATGTGGCTCAGTGGTTAAGCACCTCTTGGTTCAAAAAAAAAAAAATTAGAGAGAACTTGAGCAAGAGTCCAAAAATGACCTCTGAATGCTACTTAGGAAGAAATGATGACCACCGACTACTTGGTTGTGGTCTACTTGTCCTCTGAGTTCTTATAAGATACCATCTTTAGTTCTAACATTGTAAACATATCCTAAAGAGTGTTCCTAATGGTCTGTGGATTTATAAACATCATATGAAGTGACAACTGCAACCTGTCCTTGGTTTCAGGTCTTGATTCCCATTTTGTAACTCTGTGTTCTCAGTAAAGTAGCTACTCAATAAATAGTCTTTAAATTGGTGCTACTGATGAGGGTAACAAAAGAATAACTGTGATATTAGGTGAAATTGATAGAGATACAACATCCAGACATGGGATATTACTGTGAGTTCGGACTGGGGCACTGGACAGGGAAGGAGGTACTGGGTTAGATATCAATGGGTAAACTGGAATTGTAAGAGGAACAATACAAAAAACCAGAAAATTTGTCTGTTTTCTTGTTGCTGTTTTGTTTGGATGAAAAATAGAAGACTTGGGAGCAGAGAAAAGTGAGATGGATATGATTTCCATGTGAACCATTTGGAGGACTTTCACATGAAGGAGGAATTTTCCTTACTCTTTTGTTCACTAGTGGGAAAACCAAGTGGAAAACATATACATATAGAATTAACTTTGATAAGGAAGAACTATCTAACAATTAGAAACAAACAAATGATAGAACATAGTGTCTCAGTAAATCATCAGTCCCTTCTATGATCTTCAGATAATTGGAATAACCTATATAGTTGGCACTATCAATTGAACCAGGGCTTACTGTAAAACAAAGTCATATGACAGCCTTTCCCCATAGAGTAATACAGAAGTTATAATGCATGAACCTATAATGATATTTCATTAGTACCCAAAGTCTGTAATTTATACTGGACTTAGTGCTATGCATTCTACAGATTTTGACAAATGTCAAAGAGGTCTGTGGCTATAGTACTTTTTTCTTTGAATGCAATAAATATCTAGTTGTCCCAATACCATTTGTTGAAAAGAAACTTTTTATTCCATTATATTGCCTTTGTTTCTTTGTCAAAGATTAGTTGACTAGATTTATGTAGATCTATTTCTGGGTTCTCTATTCTATTCCATTGATATCCTTTTTATTTATTTTCTGAATTTATTGTACTACCTAGGGCTTCCAATCTGATGCTGAAAAGTACTGGTAGCTGAAAAATAGTGTCTCGGCCAAGCAGTCAGGGTAAACATCTATGGTCATATGTCATGTTGGTGGCATGTATCCTTAATATAATATAATGAAAATGGCAATTTACCTCCCTGATCTTCCTCCCAAAACCCATAATACCTGTCTAATCATGAGAAAAACATCAGGCAAATGCCAATTGAGCAGCATCATACAAAAATAATATCTGACCATTAGTACTCAAAATATTCCTTGTCATAAAAAATAAAGGATGTCAGAGAAATTGTCACAGTCCTGGGGAGCATAAGGAGATATGACTACTAAATGTAATATGGTTCCCAGAATACAAAAAATACTTTACAAATATGGTTCCTGGAATACAAAAAAGACATTAGGTAAAAATTGAGGAAATCTGAAATCTACTATGACTTCTGTTAATCATAGTTTATCCACATCACTTCATTGGTTTGTGACAAATGAACTAGACATAAGATGCCAATAATAAAGAAAAATTTTGGCCCCTTTATCTAGTATGAGAAAATTGTATTTATTTGGGTTTGTGTCTGTGTCCTCTATTCTGTACCATTGATCCACCTTTCTATTTTGGTACCAATACCATGCCGTTTTTGTTACTATTGCTTTGTAGTAGAGTTGAAGATCTGGTATTGCGATACCCCCTGCTTCACTCTTTCTGCCAAGGATTGCTTTAGCTATTCTGGGTTTTTTATTCTTCCAGATGAATTTCATAATTGCTTGCTCTATTTCTGTAAGGTACATCATTGGGATTTTAATTGGAATTGCATTGAATCTGTATAGCACTTTTGGTAGTATGGCCATTTTGACAATATTAATTCTTCCTATCCAAGAACATGGGAGATCTTTCCATCATCTAAGGTTTTCTTTAATTTCTTTCTTTAGTGTTCTGTAGTTCTCATTGTAGAGGTCTTTAACCTCTTTTGTGAGATTGATTCCCAAGTATTTTATTTTTTTCGAAGCTATTGTGAATGGGGTAGTTTTCCTGATTTCTCTTTCTGAAGATTCATCGCTTATGTATAAAAATGCCTTAGATTTATGTGCATTGATCTTATATCCCGCTACTTTACTGAATTCACTTATGAGATCTAAAAGTTTTATGGTGGAATTTCCTGGTTCCTCTAAGTATACAATCATATCATCAGCAAATAGGGATAGTTTGAGTTCTTCTTTTCCTATTCGTATCCCTTTAATTTCTTTGGTCTGTCTAATTGCTCTGGCTAGAGTTTCAAGGACGATATTGAATAGAAGTGGTGAAAGAGGGCATCCCTGTGACAAAGGGGCCAAAAATATGCAATGGAGAAAAGATAGCCTCTTCAACAAATGGTGCTGGGAGAATTGGAAATCCATATGCAACAGAATGAAACTAAACCCATATCTCTCACCATGCACAAAACTAAACTCAAAATGGATTAAAGATCTCGGAATCAGACCAGAGACCTTGCATCTTATAGAAGAAAAAGTTGGTCCAGAGCTTCAACATGTCGGCTCAGGACCAGACTTCCTCAACAGGACTCCCATAGCACAAGAAATAAAAGCAAGAATTAATAACTGGGATAGATTCAAACTAAAAAGCTTTCTCTCAGCAAAGGAAACTATCAGCAATGCGAAGAAAGAGCCTACAGAGTGGGAGAAAATCTTTGCCAATCATACTTCAGATAGAGCGCTAATTTCCAGAATCTATAAAGAACTCAAAAAACTCTACACCAAGAATGCAAATAATCCAATCGACAAATGGGCTAAGGAAATGAATAGACACTTCACAGAAGATCTACAAGCAATCAACAAACATATGGAAAAATGTTCAACATCTCTAGTAATAAGAGAAATGCAAATCAAAACCACCCTAAGATTCCATCTCACCCCAATTAGAATGGCGATTATCAAGAATACAAGCAACAATAGGTGTTGACGAGGATGTGGGGAGAAAGGTACACTCATACATTGCTGGTGGGGATGCAAATTAGTGCAGCCACTCTGGAAAGCAGTGTGGAGACTCCTTAGAAAACTTGGAATGGAACCACCATTTGACCCAGCTATCCCACTCCTTGGCCTACACCCAAAGGACTTAAAATCAGCATATTACAGAGATACAGCCACATCAATGTTCATAGCTGCTCAGTTCACAATAGCCAGATTGTGGAACCAACCTAGATGTCCTTCAATTGATGAATGGAAAAAGAAACAGTGGTATATATATACAATGGAATATTACTCAGCCATAAAGAATGATAAAATTCTGGCATTTGCAGTCAAATGGATGAAACTGGAGAATATCATGCTAAGTGAGATAAGTCAATCTCAAAAAACCAATGGACGAATGATATCGCTAATAAGTGGATGATGACACATAATGGGGGGTGGGAGGGGTTAGTGTTAGGGTTAGGGAGGGGGGCAAGAATGGAGGAAGGAAAGACTGTATAGAGGGAAAAGGGGTGGGAGGGGTGGGGGGGAAGGGAAAAAAATAACAGAATGAAGCAAACAACATTACCCTATGTAAATTTATGATTACACAAATGGTATGCCTTTACGCCATGTACAAACAGAGAAACATCATGTATCCCATTTGTTTACAATAAAAAAAATGTGAATTATAAAAAAAAAAGAAAATTATATTGAGTTGGGAGGATGTATAGGAACTCTTGGTTTTAATGGCTCCATTTCTTTGAAATTTAAAACTATCCTAAGAAATAGTCTATTAATTTAAAAAAAAAAATTCAGATCTCTGACATAATGGAACTGCTCAGTGTCTTGTCTATAGTGGTGGATACATAAGCCTATACATGTGATTAAATTGAACAGGGCTAAATACACACATAGCACACGCACATGCGCACAAGTCAGGACAAACAGAAGTGGAGAAATCAGAACAGAATGTGAATTATACTAATGTCAATATTCTGGTTGTAATATCACAAAACTATAGCTTCAAATTTTTTATCCAAATATTATTTTATGAACATATTCTGTTGGTACAACTTATGCTAAGATGAAATTCCTTGCACCTGCATAGAAACAAAAAATATTAATGGAATTATTGCAATATAAAGAAATTATTTCTAAGGTAAATATGCTTTTTATTTCTTTTCTTGTCATATTGCACTAGCTAGGACTTCCAATATGATGCTGAAAATTAGTGATGACTGACTATTTCATATTCTTTTTCTATTCCAGGATCTTATGGGGGAACTATGTTCCATTTAGTAGTCATAACTCCAATTTATCAGACTTTCTTTATTTTTGATGAAATTGACAATTTTGAGTCCTAATGGTCAGATATTCTTTGTGTAGGATGCTGCTGTATTTTCCTTAAATGTTCCAATTGAAGGAAATTGGATAAAGGACACAACTGCAATGGGAAGCTAGAATCATCTCAATAAAAGTTTAAATTTTTAGAAAAGTAGTTTTCCTAAGGGTATGGTTCCAGGAACAGAAAGGAAGAAAGAACTTTGAGCAAATCTGTGCTCTGAATTCAGTTTTACGTGACCAAAGAACATTCAAAATAGGAAAGAATGGGGCAAGTTCTAAGATAAAGCAATAACAACATGAATAGTAGTAATACCAATAAAAAGAAGAAAAATAAAGGGCAAGAAAAAGGAAACAGGTATAGAAAGAGAAACATTAGTCCTCCTGCAGATAACCAATTGTGAGCAATTTTTTGGAAGTTGAAAATATCCCTTCAAAGCACCAGTTTTACAGGAGGGAATTGCATTTTCCTTGGAAGAAAATTCTTTATTTGCAATTATTTCATTAATATTTCTGTTCTTAGGCAGATACAAGGAATTTCATCTAATTATAAGGAACAATAACAGAAGATGCTCAACAAATGTTTGAGCAAACAACTGAAGAAATAATCACGAAATTTTTTAACACTTATCTCAAAAATTATTTGGTAGAATTCACATTGGACATCTTCAAAATTATGAATAGAGCATTAAATCTCTTGTGTGACATATAATTGGGCTCCCTTAAAAAGAAAAATCAAGTTTCTGTGCCAGTGAAACAGCCAAAGAGTAATAGTTCAGCAGCTCAGTCTTCCTTATGATTAATCCAAATATACCCAGACATCTATAAAGATATTTCTGCTATCAAGGATGACTATGGTAGCCTTGGAAGATGGAGGTTGCAGATCCCCATCATGAGAAAGAATACAGAAAGACTAGTACTCCTATAGTGGCAAGTGTCAAACCTACCCTCAGGCTTCCTGTGCTGGAAAAGTTCAGATCAATAACTTGGAAAGTGAGCCTCCCCTGGAGCTTCTGAACTTTTATAACACTTTGCCTCTGTGTCTGGTCTTTTCTCCTTTTTTTTCTGCACCTGCATCCATATTGACATAGCATCTGCTCCGATCACATGATCCAGGTATAGGAGCATCAAGTTGAGCAGATTGTATCTTCTCATCTGGCCTGGCATTTGTCTGTCATGCTGTGGCCGGAACGTGATACCTAGTTGACAAAAAGCAGCCCTCACATATGTCAGGAGCGAGGCCCTTTGTTCCACCAGGGTGCCCCTGCTGTTTGGGGTTCTCCAAAGGTTCAGGGATTCAGGTCTCTATCTCATTGGCCCCTTCAAGACAAATGGCCAGATCACAAGACAGCAGGTGCTTCTCAGCTCAACATTTGTGTCTCACTGTTCACATACACTTCTGCTTGCCACTTTGCCAAGTCAATCAAAGAGGTTAAGGAGTCCTGTGCATATCCATGTGTGTGCACAATGCCCTATAGTTTGGAGTGTGTGAGTGTATGCTTAGATTTGATGTTTTCCATTTTGTTTTAATCCTTATCCTGAGATTTCTTGGCATTTTTTTATCTATATATAACACATACACAGTGCATAGCTTTACCTCCAAAAAAATGCTGTCATGTTTTTTAGAAGACGCCATAATCAATATTGTCTCCTGATGGGTTGACTGTATCTCAAGGACATACCCCTTTTCTAAGGCCACTAAACAAAGTCAGAATGAGCCAATACACCCTCCCCATGTGAAGGTTTTTCTTTATCAATCATCCTTCTGAGAGAGAAACACCTGTTGACCATGACACCCTAATAAATTAGTTCTTTACATTTTAAAAGTCCTTATATTTGCATCAGCCACTAACTGATACTGAACACTGTATGTCGAACTCTAGTCTGACTGAAGTCTATTAATCCAAGGCTCCCCAAAAGCAGACTGCAAGATCTAAAATTCCATTTTTGTGAAGAATAATTACAGAAAATTACCATTAAATTTGGTTTAATTTTTTTAGTGTTTATTTAATTTAATGGACAGTTCACAGTCTTATTGTTCTTCCTGAAGAACAACAGTTCACAGGGACTGTATTGGAGTGTCTCTTTAAGTTGTTGGACTCTTTTCATGCCTTTCATAAGATTTTGCCTGAGAAAGTTCCTTCCTCCTCTCTGCAGCATCCCCATGTTCGAGGGTTGGCAAGTTCCTAGAAGAGGCATAACTTCAGAGATTTCAGTTTAGACCACTGAGGATAGACAGGATGCGGAGATCCTACTATTGACATGGAATGTGAACAAGATCATCTCCACAGTACCTTCAACTCTAAGACTCTATCATTCTTAAATTAAGTAAACACAAGATGGGAAGAGTGGGTAATGCAAGGACTTCTCCATTGTTTGGTGTACTGAATACCATCTGGATGATGGATGCAGCCTCCACATTTTCTATAAAGCAGAACAGGACAGTCTTTTATTTCCTCTCTCTCTTTCCACATTTTTAATTGGTGCATCATAGTTGTACATATGAGTTTTGTTATTACATATTTGTACATGTGCACAATTTAACCAAATAATTTGGCCAATATCACTCAGTAATTTCCCCCTCCCTCCCTACCTCCCTCCTGATCCCTTTTCTCTACTACTCTCCCTTTGATTTTCATGATATCTCCACCTTTATTTTCCTTGTTCCTCTCTAGCTTCTGCATATGAAAAAGAAAAAAAATACACATGACCTTTGACCTTTCGAATTTGGCTTGTTTTGCTTAACATAAGTGTCTCTAGTCCCATCTATTTTTCTTCAAAAAATGTGTTTCATTTTTCTTAAGATTGAATAAAAGTCCATTGTGTATACCACATTTTCTTTTTTTGTTTGTTTGTTTGTTTGTTTGTTTGTTTTGGTACAATGAATTGAACCCAGGGTTGCTTAACCCCTAAGTTATATTCCCAGACCTTTTCTGTTATTGTTGCTTTATTTTGAGACAGGGTCTCACTAAGTCATTAGGGCCTCTCTAACTTGAATCCTCCTGCCTCATGTTCCCTAGTTGCTGGGATTACAGGTGTGTGTCACTGCACCCAGCTACATTTTCTTTTTCCATTTATCAGTTGATGGACACCTAGGCTGGTTCCAGAGTTTGACTATTGTGAATTATGCTGCTATAAACATGTACCAGTATAGTATGATGACTTTAATTCTTTAGGATACATACCAAGGAGTAGTATAGCTGAGTGATATGGTCATTCCAAGACTAGTCTTTTGTGGAACCTCCATACTGATTTCCATAGTGGTTGTTCTAACTTACAATCCCACCAACAGTTTTTAAGTATTCCTTTTTCTCCACATCCTTTAAATCTTTTATTATTGTTTATATTTTTGAAGACTGCCATTCTGATTGGTATGAGATGAAATCTCAGGGTAGTTTTCATTTGCATTCCCCTGACTGCTAATAATGTTGAATTTTTTTTATACATTTGTTGGTCATTTGTATTTCTTTTGAGAAGTATCTGTTTAGTTCATTTGCCCATTTATTAACTGAGTTATTTGTTTGGCATTAAGTTTTTCAGTTCTTTATATATGCTAGACATTTTATTTTGAGACAGGATCTCACTAAGTTCTTAGGGCCTCTCTTCTTTGTCAAAAGAGTAGCTAGCAAAGATTTTCTCTCATTCTATAGGATCTCTATTCACATTTTTAATTGTTTCCTTTGCTGTGTAGAAGCTTTTTAATTTGATGCTATCCCATTTATTAACTCTTGGCATTATTTCATGACTTTCAGGGATCCTACTGAGAAAGTTGTTGTCTGTGCCTATATGCTGGCTTGTTAACCCTGTGTTTTCTTCCAAGAATTGCATAGTTTCTGGTCTAATTCCTAGGTCTTTGATTCATTTTGAGTTGATTTTTATGCATTGAGATAAGAACAGAACAGTCTTGACCTCTGAACAATGACCCAAGTCCCGTCCTCCAGCCTGAAGGAGGGCATTATTATGCAGCCACCTGTCACTTTTGACCCTGTCTATGAGTGCTTTGCAGTTCACTTGCCCTGGAGCTGCTTTGTCCATAATTAAAGCATGTTTTCATAGGGTCAGTCTCTGGAGAGATTGTGTCGCGTCCCCTCTGCCCGCAGAGAGAGACACGGCAAACGTCTGAAGCTTTGGAAGTTTATGGTGCACAGTCTTCCTTCCTTTCTATCCCTTTCTCTCGCTCTCTTTCCCTCTCCTGCACTCCACTCTTCTCCCGCTCGGCTCTCGCCCGCTCCGGCCGCTTCTTCCGCTTCTCGGCTCTCGCCCTCGCTCGCACTCCCTTCTACTCCCGGCTTCAGCTACTACTCCGCACCCAGGAGGTTACCAAGCTTATATACACTTCAACCAATCAGGGGAGAGTACACGAGGTAAACGCGGACAGCTGCAGGCACAGGATGGGTACACGAGGGGGGGGCATGCTCTAATCACATCGTTAACTAGCCAATCATTGGAATTCGCTGGTTGTTTACTGTATAGCTGGCCACTTTTGGCTCAGCGTCAGGCGCCATCTTGACCATGTCTAAGGCTGGGGGCTCTAGAAACCCCGACAGATTGGAACCTGAACCAACAACTCAACCATTAATTGTATTCTTTTAAATATTCTAGCCACTGTGCTCAGTGCAACAGAGTATACAAAGATAAACTCGTCAGGGCTCCTACCCTTATATAGCTCTGATAGCAGGGCAGGTATAAGAAGTTCTAATCATGACCAAACCAGGTGCCATGCAGAATGCAAAATAAATAAATACAAGACACATTAACAGAAGAGATTGTGAAGAGTTTTGGGAAGTAGATAGGTGGCCTTTGAAAGATGGTAAGATTCCAATAATCAAGGAAAGGGGAGAAGGAATGGAAAAAACTGGAAAGAAAGTCATAGGTGAAAAGAATGAAGTCAGTCAAGAAAAAGAGGCAAGGATGTGGAACTGTGACTTGAGTTGGCACAGAATAATTTGAACACTGGTAGACTGGGAAGTGAAGGTGCAAGAGGGTGGAGATGGACCAGGGAACTGGATCCCCAAGGTGACTGTTGTGGACTGCACTCCTTAGGCAATGAAAGGTAACAGTGCCAGGGAGATTCACGAGGGAGGGACTTGCTGAGAGAACTCCCAGGGGGTGTGAAACATAGGCTTGGAAGTGGGAGGAGAAGCAAGGGACATTGAACTAGGAATATTTGGCCACTTGGCTGATCCATTTCTTTGCAGTTCACTTACCTGCTTCCCTTTAGCCCTCCCATCAAGCCTCTAACCAACACCACTCTCCCTGAAGTATTCTTCATGGAGAATGTCTTTTCTGAAGATATACACTTTAAATAATAGACTTAAAATTTTTATTGGTGTATTATAATTATACATAATAGTGTAATTCATTTGCCATATTCATACATATACACAACAAATTCCATTCATCTCATTCCCCAGTACCTTCCCTTTCCCTCCTCTGATTCACTTGCTCTACTTTACTGATCTCTGTATTATTATTATTAATATTATTATTATTATTATTTTAAATAGTATATTATAGGAGTCATTGTGGTTCATTCCTCCATGTGGTACATAATCTACATAATATACATAATTCCTACATGTGGTAGCATAATCTGGTAGATTTCATTCCCCAGTGCTTCCCCATACCCTTTCCTCTTCCCTCTTTCTCTATCTCTTTCCTTTACTGCATTGGTCTCCCTTTTATTTTCATTAGATACACTTTTTTAGTCCTTTCTCTCTCCTTGCCCCATCTTACTCCCCCTAACTTCCACATATGAGATAAAACACAAAACATTTGACCCTTGACTTTTTGAGTCTGGCTTATATCACTAAACATGATATTCTCCAGTTCTACCCATTTACCAGCAAATGACATAATTTCATTCTATATTCTATTCTACATTGTGTATATTTACCACATTTTCTTTATCCATACATCTGATAACAGACACCTAGACTGGTTCATAATTTTGTTATTGTGAATTGTGCTGCTATAAACATTTATATGCATATATAACTGTAACGTGCTGGTTTTCGTTCTTCCAACAGGGAACTAATACCCAGAATATTTAAAGAACTGGAAAAATTTAACAGTAAAAAACCTTCAATCAATACATGAACAAATGAGCTAAACTGACATCTCTCAAACGAATAAATATAAATACAAAGGATCCATGAATATATGAAAAAATGTTCATTATCCTTAGCAATCAAGGAAATGCAAATCAAAACTACACTGAGATTTCATCTCACTCCAGGTAGAATGGCAATCATCAAGCATACAAAGAACAGTAATTGCTGGTGAGCTTATGGGGGGAAAGTTACACTTATACACTGTTGGTAGGACTGAAAATTAATATGACCACTTTGGAAAGCAATATGGAGATTCCTCAAAAGACTAGGAATGGAATTACCATATGACTCTGCTCTCCCACTCCTTGGTTTTTATCTAAATGGCAGACTCTTAAAGACTGAAAAGTCCTCAAGATCCAGAAAGATGACTCGGCAGCAGGAAGAGAGCAACTGGGTTGCAGTAGTGGGCAGCTCCTCTTCAGGCAAGACCCAAAGGGGCTTGAAGGACTTGGAGGAGAAGGAAAAGGAGAATGAGCACAAGATGCTTCCTACTCTGCACTCACTCCTCCCCAGGGAAGCCCCAAAGCCTGGAACTTGCCTCAGGACATGGTCCAGGCACCAGCTTTTAAATCCCCTGATTAGTCATATCCTCTTCTCGGGCTTCAGTTCTGGAAGGCGGCCTCAGAGCAGCCACGCAGGCCCATTCCACTCCCGTGAGCTCGTACTTCTGCCCAGCACAGCAGGATGAGTAAAGACCCGTCTGCCCTAGCCTCAGCCACACCCGCCACACGGCTCCTTCCTTCCTTCCTTCCAGAGAGACACAAAGGCCCTCTGTATCCCAAGTCCTTTGCTCACATTGTTACTTTTTAATTGCATTGTCTAAATAGTCATCTTATTTTTGACCAGTGTCTATAGGTTAAAAAATGAAACAAGGAAAAAAGTTGCCAATGACAAGAACTCATAGCTAAATTCTTGGTAAGTATATTCTTCCTCAAACCATGAGAAAATGGAAAATGCTTTCACAAATTCCTGTGGTCAGCTCCAGTGACCAGGGATTTAGGTACATCTTATTTTTCTGATGACAGAGTACAAAATGACCAGCCAAGGACCCAGGGGGCACACTGATACTCAAATCTGTCTTCTCACAAAAGCTCAGGGGACAAGCTTCTGATTTTTTTAAGTGAGGAGAAATACACACAAGAAAAAGGAAAGTGTGTTTGTTCTTCTACTAGCAAATGGAACCTCTTGGCTTCTCATTTTCCAGCCACAGTGTCTGTGTCGGGCTCCCTAAGGATCTGGGGCTTCCCACCCCTGGTCCTAAAGGAGTCGTATTACAAGGAGACAGGCTTCTCCTGCAGACCCCTACATCATCAGACAGAAAATAGTCCCCTTCCCACTTGGGCTGCAGACAGCAAGCATAAAGAGCTGAAAAGGAGGGTGGGGTATGATTCATCCCTAGCAGAAAAGTGACTCAAAAAGGAAATGGCCTAGTGCGTGGGGATGACACAGTTCATTGTAACCTGCTGTGACCAGGCCTGTCTGTCAGGCAGCTGTCTACCTTCGCCTTGGACAGGAGTCAAGCAGACATGCCGGGCACACTCCAGGCTGCATCCACCACAGGGTGACTCAGACATTTCCTCGCTGAGCCTCCTCCTTGACCACTTCTAGTCTCTGTGCCCTGATGCTCCACACAGAGCACAATAACACTGGAAGGAAAAAAGAAACAATCCCCATACAAAGACCTGACCCTCTGGGGCACAGGAAGGAGAGCCAGCAAAAGGGAGGGAGAGTCACATGCACTCAGAATTCCTAGAGTCTATGTTTTAACTTAGCCACAGTAAATGTTTCCTGTTTTACACTCTTGGCTCCAAATCACTTGCAAAAAAGGATTGCACTTTTATTTTGTAGTTTCTTTCTATTCCTTTTTCCTTCCTTCCTTTTTTCCTAAGATAAATGGACCTATGCATCTTAAACCTTAAAAGGGTCCAGGTAAATGAATAAAACAGGGTGATGCCTGAATGATTTTGACCCTGAAAATTGAAGATTAAGCAGGGCACAGTGGCATACACCTGTAGTCCCAGCAACTGGGGAGACTGAGCAGGAGGATCTCAAGTCCAAGGCCAACTTGAGCAACTTAAGGAGACCCTGTCTCAAAATTTAAAATAATAATAATAATAATAAGGGCTGAGAATGAATCTCCGTGGTAGAGCTTCAATCCTCAGTACTGCAAAATAAATAGGTAGCTGGGTAGGCACGTAGATAATACGTTATAGATAGATAAATAGATGGCTAATAGATACAATTAAAATTAATGTTAGGCTGAAGTATGCTATTCTGGTAATAATAAATGAGTGAATATCCTCATTTTGTATGGTTCAGTCTAACAGACCCCATGAACGCTTTTTCAAAAATAGTTTCTTGGGCTGGGGATATAGCTCAGTTGGTAGAGTGTTAGCCTCGCTTGCACAAGGCCCTGGGTTCAATCCCCAGCACTGCAAAAAAAAAAAAAAAAAAAAGTTTCTTTGTTTATCAATAAAACTTCATTGGCATCTCATGAGTTGCTACTTTAAATTGCCACCAGGTGCTTGCTAACCTCTTTCTTACCTGATCAGTTCTCACCAACTGTTCCCTGCAGCACCCAGAAGTGGCTGATGATCATCTCAGTCTTTTTCTGCACCCATAAGATGCCATGCCCAACTTGCTATGTAGCCAAAATTAAAACTGCTTATCAAGAGACTATTATAAAAATACAAATGCATACTGTGAACTGGAAAAATACATATACAGTGTATCTTGGCAGAAGACTTTTATCAGGATAATAGTTATGGCTACATAGGAAGTTGGCGTTGACTTTTGGGTAAACCAGATTCATTGGATTGCCAGAAAGTCTGTCATTTCTGCTGTTACCAGAGGAACCCTGAAACTTATAAGAATGGACAAGACATGTCACACCTAGTGGCATATTTCAGCTGAAGCAGATCACCTTCTGCTAAGTCTAGTCAGTCAATTCCTGAGACCCCTGATCAGAATGGAGGGAAGTAACTCTACTGGGAAAGAGAAGTCATGCCATTCTCCCAGGTAAAAATGACAGCCTATGGTAAATACCTCCAATTTCTCTAAAGGATGCAAGAAAAGGACTGGTCCCTCCACATACACCTTTGTATACCCAGGAGGAGACACCAGAGCTCCTTTTAAAATTAGTTTTATTGGTCTTTTGGTTCTTACACTTTACCTTGCTTCTTCCCTTCTTTCCTTCCTACTTCCCTTCCATACTTCCTTCCCTTCATGCTTCTCTCCCCTCCCTTTATCTTCTCTTCCTTTCCCTCCTCCCTCTTCTCTCCTTTCCTTCCTTTTTTCTTTCCATCAGTGAAAATTTGTTAAATATTTACTCTGTACCAGGCCCTATCCTTTTCCAACAAAATAAGAGTCCTATGCTACCACAAGAAGCTTAGATTCTGCAAAAGGAGAATGAATTCCCCTATACATGTAGCTCAGAGATACTGTGCTATGTGAGTACAAGGGGAGGAATGATTATCTGTGCCTGAGAAGTGCAGAGGAGTGCATGGAGAGCCCTCGACCTACACAGAGTGACTGTACAGTAAAGAACATTCCAGTAAGTGAATGAGTGAAATGAGTCTGACATGAATGAGGAAAGAAGTTGAGCATCTATGGGTAGGCATCATTCTAGATACTGGACACAAAATAGTAAATAATACACAAATTGTTGCCTTCAGAGTGAGTTCGACAAACATGATTGGTACTTGGAAAAAGGGCATAAACATACACTTTTTTAAAAGAGAAATCTGGATAAGAAATCCTGACAACCTGAAACAGCTTGAGGCCATGAAGTCCACAGAATGTACACATTTGGTAGGAAAACTATAAAGTCAAAAAGTTTTGGAATCGAATGCATTTTGGAGAAATAAAAATTAGAAATAATACTGTTCTTGACTCTGCTTTTGATCTTATTACAACCATTACCAACAATTCCAGATCTCTCAGTAATCACCAAAATAGGAAGGAGAAAAATAAAGGAAATCAATCTGACATTTCAATTTGCCTCCCCTTCTGACAATGTACCTCTAAACTGAAACTCATAAATAGAGTAGACAATAGAAATGGGTCTTGGGGGGCGGGGGCATGTAGCAGTAAATAGTTAGAAAGGGCTCTGTCCTGGGGAAGGATCTTTTCCAGGTGCCACACCCACCTGTCCTTGGGGCCTTGTTTACTCATCCTATTTCCTGTCCCAATGCCCGAAACATCTAGCCCCTCCAATTTCTAATAGACATTTTATAGGACAATTTAGCAAATTCAGACTTCTAATACTGCATGTTTTTATTTTATTGAGGCAAAATATATAAATGGTGAAACGCAAAAACTATAAAAATACAATTTGAAGTTTGATGATAAATGAACATACCTGAGAAACCACTGTTTCAATCAAAATGCAAAATGCTATCAACATCACAGAGAACTCCAGATGATACCACCCAGGAAGAGGCAACCACTTTTCTGACTTCTACATACAAAATTACTTTTGCCTCTCCTCCAACTTCTTGTAAGTGGAATTATAAAGTATATATTGTTTAGGGTCTGACTTCTTTCCCTCAGCATAATGTGTTCAAGACTCATCTATGATGTCTCATTTATGAATGTTTTTGTATTTTTATTAGTTCATTTTATGACTAATAATTTTTTATCATTATCATTTTTAAAGACATTTGGTTAAAGACTTTTTTTGCTTTTATGAAAAATGTCTTTATAGAAAGATGCCACAAATATTCTTATCCTTGCCTTTTTGTTTTCATTTCCCTTGAGTAAATACCTAGGAATGAAATGGCCGAGTCCTGAAGAAACTGTATGTTATCTTTGTAGGCAACCACCAGATTCTTTTCTGAAGTGGTTGTACCATTTTACATTCTCACCAGCAATGTTTAAGAGTTCCAGTTACTGAATATTCTTGTCAACATTTGGTACTGTCAGACTTTCTAATTTTAAGTATGCTAATGGCTATAGAAGTGTATCTCCTTGTAATTTTGTTACAATTCTCTATGATTTTGAACATATTCATATTATTTATTGATTCCTATGTTCTTTAATGAAGTATCTGTTCAGATATTTTGCACACTTTTAATGATTATTTTTCGTACATATAATGTGTCTATCCTGATAAAAATCTTCTGCCAAGAAATACCGTATATGTATTTTTTCCAGTTCATAGTATCCATTTGTATTTTTGTAATAGTCTATTGATAAGCAGTTTTAATTTTGAAGAATCCCTATTTATTATTTTTTGCCTTTATACTTAAAACTTGTTCTGTACTCCCTAAGAAAACTCTGCCTTCTTCAAATTTTCAAAGATAATCTCCATTATTATCCAGAAGTTGTAGACTCTTGCTTTTTATAGTTGTCAATAATCCAAGTTAAATTAATTTTCTGTTTGTGAATGATAAAGATTGAGAGTCATTTTTTCCATGTTTTTATGCAACTGAACAGATGTTCAGCATATTCTGATGACAAACTTAACATCTCCCAATTGAATGGCCTTAAGACACCACAAAATGAATTGACTATGTGTAGGTGGATCTATTTATGAACTTTCTGTTTTGTTCCATTGGTTTATTTGTCTATTGTAGATAAATAACACATAATAACAGTATTACGATTAATGATTAATGTAGATCTATTAAGAAATTGATATGAGATAGTATAAGCCTTGTGATGTTTTTCTTTTTCCCACCTTTTCCCCACATTGTATTGCTTTAGTTAGGTGCTTTAACTTGCCCAAATATATTTTAAAATCAGCTTGTCTATTTTTTAAAAGTACTAATTGGTATTTTGGTTGGGCTTGTGTTGAGCAGACCAATTTAGGAAGAAGAAACACAATAACAACATTGTCCCTCCAATCCATGAACATGATTGTCACTCTCCCAACTATTTAGTCCTTGGTAATTCTCTCAGGAATGTTGGGTAAATTTCAATACAGTGGTCTTTTCTTGAATTTATTCTTAAGTATTTTATTTTGTATGTGTGCTATTGTAGGTGGAATATTTTTGTTTCATTTTTCCAATTCTTTGCTATTGGTGCATAGAAATAAAATTAATTTTTGTATATAAGTCATGCATCCCACAACCACAATGAATTCAGTATGAAGTTCAGCAATTACTTTGGCAACTCCATAGTACATCTATCTAAACCATCATAACATGTTCAAATAAAATAATTTTACTTCTTTTCCAAATATTATTTCTTTTATGTATATTTTTACCTTACTGCACTGCTTTGTACCTCCAGAAATAAGTTGAATTTAGGTAATGAGAGTAGATATCCTCATCTTGGTCTCAGTCTTTGGGGAAAAATAATAAAATATTTCACCATGACTCGAATATAAGCTGCAATTTTTAAAATTGAAGTTCTTTACAGATTAAGGAAATTCCCTTTTACTTCTAGTATGCTACATTTTTTTTTAATCCTGAATGGATATTGAACTTTATTGAGTGATTTTTCTGTATCTACAGGCATGATTAGATAATATTCCTTATTTATTCCATTAACACAATAAATTATACTTACTGATACTTGAATATCAAATCTATTTTGTATTTCTAGGATAAATCCTACTTGATCATAACATTCTATCCTGTTTGTGTATTACTTGGTTCATTTTTCTAATATTTTGTTTAGAGTTGTTATATTTATTTTTCTGAGGGACATTAGTCTGTAATTTTCTTCACCATTAACAGAAATAGAACCATCAATGGCACAGTATATTCATAGGGATTTTGAAAATTAGAATTTTAAAAATTTTAGAAAACATTGCTTTAAGTAATTTAAGAATTTGAGGACACCATCACTGAGGGACCCCACGTGACCCCTGCGGGGGAGGGGGGGGACGGTGCCATCACTGGTGGGTCGCAGTTGCAGAGCGAGCTGGTGGTGAGTCAGATTGCCTGTACCGCAGAGGTAGCAGGGGGCACCCACCTGGCCTGCCTTTGGAGCTAGGCGGTGGGCAGCGTACCCGCCCAATCACCAGACCAAGCACAGACACCATCACTGAGCGACCCCGCCTGACCACCATAACAAGGTCTGTTGTTATCACGGAGCAAGCCGGCAGACCAGCCAGCCTACCTGCATCACAGAGCTAGACAGAGGCTTCTTTATAGGTTGGTGTAGGCATTTCAAATTATTCCTGAGGGTGTGGCCATCATCATTGGAAGGGCAGCTCCCTTCCTGAGACACCTACAGGAGACTAGAGGATCTTTGACAAGACCGAGGAGTCAAGAAGAAGAGGTATTGAGAGACTCGGGACCAACTCAGAGCCACTGGGTGAGTCTCTCCCACTGGTCAGGCTCCCCTTCGGGGCAGTAGTCCTGAAACACAGAAACTTCATGGAGTAGAGTGGCCCAGTGAGACACCCCTGCTGGAGCCGAGAACCCAGTCAACTGGGGGCATTGCAGAGGAGGGTCGCACAGCGAAAGGCTTGGACACAGAGTGAGGGTTCAAGGCCCAGCAGTAGCTCAGGTTCCCAGGGAACGTAGCAGAGGAGGGCTGCTCAGAGAGGCAGTCCCTCACAGGGATAGGCTCCCCAGCCCAGGCGGTAGATCAAGACCCCTGGGAATATCACAGAGGAGGTCTTCCCAGTCCAGGTGGTATTTCTGGACGGAAGGGAACTGCTCAGAGGAGAGCTGCCCAGCAAAACTTCCCCACCAGGTGAGTCTTCCCCACTGGGCGAGGCTTTCCCACCAGGACAGTAGAACCAGAGACACAGGCCCAGATCAGACGTGCCCCAGTCTGCTATCTAGTCCCCCTTTGGCTGACCATAAGTCAACCAGTGGAGGCACCTCAGCCCACTGACAGGGAATATACCCCACCTGAAGGCCACAACCCTTAGAGGGGCAACTTCCTAGTGGACCACTGCATTATCAAGTTCCTCCAAATTCAGGCTACTGAAGGCTAAGAGGTGAGTTATTGGAAATCTACAGAGACAATATTAATCAATAGAGGAAATCTGCAATATCCCAGAGTTTCACTACTAGAGGGGTAGATACCTGAGCAATATGAGAAAACAAGGGAAGAAAATGTCCCAAACAAACCTAGATGGTATAGAAATAAAATCCAATGACTGCACGGGAGAAGAAATGTCAGAAAGGGAGTTCAGAATGTACATAAGCAAACAAGGAGATGAAAGAGCAAATGCAGGTATTGAATGATGAGATGAAAGAGCAAATGCAGGCACTGAATGATCACACCAATTGACAGTTAAAAGAGCAAATAAAGGGAGCAAAAGATCATTTCAATAAAGAGTTAGAGATATTGGAAAAACAAACAAACAAACAGAAATCCTTCAAATGAAGGAAACAATAAACCAAATTAAAAACTCCACAGAAAGCATAACCAATAGGTTAGAACACCTGGAAGACAGAACATCAGACATTGAGGACTAAATATTTAATCTTGAAAACAAAGTTGACCAAACAGAGAAGATGGTGAGAAATCATGAACAGAATCTACAAGAATTATGGGATATCATGAAAAGGACAAATTTAAGAATTATTGGGATTGAGGAAGGCTTAGAGAAACAAACCAAAGGAATGAACAATCTATTCAATGAAATAATATCAGAAAATTTCCCAAATCTGAATAATGAAATGGAAAATCAAGTATAAGAGACTTATAGGACCCCAAATACACAAAATTACAACAGACCCACACCAAGGCACATTATAATGAAAATACAAAACATAAAAAATAAAGACAGAATTTGAAAGGCTGTGAGAGAAAAGAATCAAATTGCATTCAGGGGGAAACAAATACGGATATCAGCAGATTCTTCAATCCAGACCCTAAAAGCTACAAGGGCCTGGAACAACATTTTTCAAGCCCTGAAAGAAAATGGATGCCAACCAAGAATCTTATACCCAGCAAAACTTACCTTCAGATTTGACAATGAAATAAAATCCTCCCATGATAAATAAAACCTAAAAGAATTTACAAAAAGAAAGCTGGCATTACAGAACATTCTCAGCAAAATATTCCACGAGGAAGAGATGAAAAACAACGATGTAAATCAGTAAAGGGAGGAAGTACCCTAAAGGAACAGTCAAATAAAGGAGAAACCAAGTCATGTCAAAAAAAAAAAAAAATGAGCCAAATGATTGGGAATACAAATCATATCGCAATAATAACCCTGAATGTTATTGGCCTGAACTCATCAATCAAAAGACATAGACTGGCAGATTGGATTAAAAAGAAAGATCCAACAATTTGCTGCTTGCAAGACACTCATCTCATAGAAAGAGATTCCCACAGACTAAAGGTGAAAGTATGGGGGAAAATATACCATGCACATGGATACAGCAAAAAAGCTGGAGTATCCATCCTTATATCAGATAATGTGGACTTCAAGCCAAAGTTAGTCAGAAGGGATAAAGAAGGACATTTCATACTGCTTAAGGGAAGCATAAATCAGCAAGACATAACAATCATAAATATCTATGCCCCAAACAGTGGCTCATCCATGTACATCAAACAAATCCTTCTCAATTCCAGAAATCAAATAGACCACAACACAATAATACTAGATGATTTTAACACACCTCACTCACCACTGGACAGATCTTCCAAACAAAAGTTGAACAAAGAAACCATAGATCTCAATAATACAATCAATAATTTAGACTTAACAGACACTTGTAGAATATACCATCCAACAAATAGTGAATACACTTTCTTCTCAGCAGCACATGGATCTTTCTCTAAAATAGACCATATTCCATGCCACAAAGCTAATGTAAGCAAGTATAAGAAGGTAGAGATACTACCTTGTATTCTATCAGATCATAATGGATTGAAATTAGAAATAAATGACAGAGTAAAAACCAGAAACCACTCCAACACCTGGAGATCAAATAATATGCTATTGTATGATGAACTGATGACAGAAGACAGAAGGAAGGAAATTAAAAAATTCTTAGATGTAAATGAGAACAAAGAAACATCATATCAAAATCTCTGGGACACTATGAAAGCAGTACTTAAAGGAAAATTTATTTCATATACTGCATTCAATAAAAGAAGAAAAAAATCAACAAATTAATGACTTAACACTACAGCTCAAAGTCCTAGAAAAAGAAGAACGGAGCAACACCAAAAGTAGTAGAAGACAGGAAATAGTTAAAATCAGAGCTGAAATCAACGAAATTGAAACAAAAGAAACAATAGAAAAAAGTGACAAAATAAATAGTTGGTTCTTTGAAAAAATAAACAAAATTGATAAACCCTTAGCCATACTAACAAAGAGAAGAAGAGAGAAAACCCAAATTACTAAAATTCGGAATGAACAAGGAAATATCACAAAAGACAAGATTGAAATACAAAACATAATTAGAAGCTATTTTGAAAATCTACACTCCAAGAAAATAGAAAATCTGGAAGACATCAACAGGTTTCTAGAGACATATGAATTATCTAAACTGAACCAGGAGGACACACACAATTTAAATAGATCAATTTCAAGTAATGAAATAGAAGAAGTCATCAAAAGCCTACCAACAAAGAAAAGTCTGGGACCAGATGGGTTCTCAGCCAAGTTCTACAAAACCTTTAAAGAAGAGCTCATCCAATACTTCTCAAAGTATTTCATGAAATAGAACAGGAGGGAACCTTCCCAAACTCATTCTATGAAGCCAATATCACCCTGACACTTAAACTAGACAGAGACACATCAAGGAAAGAAAATTTCAGACCAATATCCTTAATGAACATTCATGCAAAAATTCTCAGCAAAATCTTAGCAAATTGCATACAAAAATATATTAAAATGATAGTGCACCACGATCAAGTGGGTTTTATCCCACGGATGCAAGGTTGGTTCAACATATGGAAATCAATAAATGTAATTCACCATATGAACAGACTTAAAGTCAAAAATCACATGATTATTTCGATAGATGCAGAAAAAGCATTTGATAAATACAGCATCCCTCCTGCTCAAAACACTAGAAAAAATAGGGATAGTGGGAACATTCCTTAACATTGTAAAAGTCATCTATGCTAAACCCATGGCTAATATCATTCTAAATGGTGAAAAACTGAAAGGATTCCCCCTAAAAACTGGAACAAGGCAGGGATGCCCTCTTTTACTGCTTCTATTCAACATTGTCCTCGAAACTCTAGTCAGAGCAATTAGACAGACCAAGGAAATTAAAAGGATATGAATAGGAAAAAAAGAACTCAAACTATCCCTATTTGCTGATGACATGATTATATATTTAGAGGAACCAGGAAATTCTCCCAGAAAACTTAAAGAACTCATAAGTGAATTCGGTGAAGTAGCCGGATATAAGATCAATGCTCATAAATCCAATGCATTTTTATACATAAGTGATGAATCCTCAGAAAGAGAAGTTAGGAAAAATACCACATTCACAATTGCTTTGAAAAAAATAAAATACTTGGGAATCAATCTAACAAAAGAGGTGAAATACCTCTACAATGAGAAGTACAGAACACTAAAGAAAGAAATTAAAAAAACCTTAGAAGATGGAAAGATCCCCCATGTTCTAGGATAGGCAGGACTAATATTGTCAAAATGGCCATTCTACCAAAAGTGCTATACAGATTCAATGCAATTCCAATTAAAATCCCAATGACATACCTTACAGAAATAGATCAAGCAAACATGAAATTCATCTGGAAGAAATAGAAACCCAAAATAGCTAAAGCAATCCTTAGCAGAAAGAGCGAAGCAGGGGGTATCACAATACCAGACCTTCAACTCTACTACAAAGCAATAGTAAGAAAAACAGCATGGTATTGGCACCAAAGTAGACAGGTAGATCAATGGTACAGAATAGAGGACACGGACACAAACCCAAATAAATACAATTTTCTCATACTAGACAAAGGTGCCAAAAGTATGCAATGGAGAAAAGATAGCCTCTTCAACAAATGGTGCTGGGAAAACTGGAAATCCATATGCAACAGAATGAAACTAAACCCCTATCTCTCACCCTGCACAAAACTCAACTCAAAATGGATCAAGGACCTTGGAATCAGACCAGAGACCCTGCATCTTATAGAAGAAAAAGTAGGTCCAAATCTTCAACTTGTTGGTTTAGGATCAGACTTCCTTAACAGGACTCCCATAGCACAAGAAATAAAAGCAAGAATCAATAACTGGGATAGATTCAAACTAAATAGTTTTCTCTCAGCAAAGGAAACTATCAGCAATGTGAAGAGAGAACCTACAGAGTGGGAGAAAATCTTTGCCACTCATACTTCAGATAGAGCACTAATTTCCAGAATATATAAAGAACTCAAAGAACTCTACACCAAGAATACAAATAACCCAATCAACAAATGGGCTAAGGAAATGAACAGACACTTCACCAAAGAATATCTACAAGCAATCAACAGATATATGAAAAAATGTTCAACATCTTTGTATTAAGAGAAATGCCCTATGATTCCATCTTACCCCAATTAGAATGGCGATTATCAAGAATACTAGCAACAATAGGTGTTGGCGAGGATATGGAGAAAAAGGTAAACTCATACATTGCTGGTGGGGCTGCAAATTAGTGCAGCCACTCTGGAAAGCAGTGTGGAGATTCCTTAGAAAACTTGGGATGGAATCACCATTTGACCCAGCTCTCCCACTCCTTGTCCTATACCCAAAGGACTTAAAATCAGCATACTACAGAGATACAGCCACATCAATGTTCATAGCCGCTCAATTCACAATAGCCAGATTTTGGAACCAATCTACATGCCCTTCAATTGATGAATGGAAAAAGAAACAGTGGTATATATATATACAATGGAATATTACTCAGCCATAAAAAATAATAAAATTATGGCATTTGCAGGCAAATGGATGAAATTGGAGAATATCATGCTAAGTGAGATAAGCCAATCTCAAAAAAACCAAAGGACGAATGACCTCGCTGATAAGCGGATGATGACACATAATGGTGGGGTGGGAGGGGGACAGAATGGAGGAAGGAGGGACTGTATAGAAGGATAAGAGGGGTGAGAGTGGTGGTGGGGGGTGAAATTAACAGAATGAATCAAAAACTATTACCCAAAAACTATACCATGATTACACAAATGGTATGCCTCTACTCCATTTACAAACAGAGAAACAAGATGTATCCTATTTGTTTACAATAAAAATGAATTAAATAAAAGAATTTGATATAACTTCTTCCTTCATGTAACATAAATTGCATATTGCCAAATGCTTAGATTATCGGTAAGAGAAAGCATTAGAGTATCTTTTGTGAGGCAGGCCAAGAACATTTCCAGGTCACAAGAATAAGTTTCCAAGACATAGATTGTGAGTGCTAATTTGTTATTTGTCATTAAAGGGAAGAAAGTAGAGGTCACTTCATAAGCCATTAAGAAATGTCTATTTTTCTTAAAGAATAAGTCAACCTTGTAAATAAATCTATGTGTTTCCTCCTACCAAATAACACCTTGCTATCTTCTCAGTCTACCCGTCTGTATACTAGGGAATGTGAGCCCGTACAAGATGGATGCTTCAGAAATACTACCTTCTGGGGCCCAGTGTTTTCTCTCTGTCTTCCCCAGTGCAAGTTGGTTTATAGGATGAGATGAAGAAACTGCTGATGGCCACAATCAGGTAGCATATTAACTCTGGCTTGAGATGAGGGCCTAAATTTTAAGAACAGACTGGGTTTTGAACATTTCGTGTAGTATTTATGTGATGTTGTCCATACCTTTGTCATGAATATTCAATACCGTGGTATGTGGAGGTATATAGCAAAACAAGGGACACTCAGAAAGTAGTTTCCATCACAGAATAAATTGTTAACCTAATTTGACTTAAGGAATGAAGCATATTTAAGGGAAATCATATGAACAAAATACGAAAGGAGAGCACAAAGCTCAAACAGGATTTAGAGGGACTTGGAGAAGTTGTGTACACTTTCTGAAGTCATTATATAAAGAAATGAAGACTGATCCTGATCGTATCATTGAGCATGGAGAACCTAAGAAGTAGGTATTCTTTACCTATGCAAAAGGTTGAACCCTCACAACAGCTCAGCATGATAGTTATTAACGTTTGCCACTCAGGAAGAAGTTGAGGCCAACAATTTCTAAGTAGGGTTACTGAGGTGTCAATGCTAGGAAGTAACAGAGTCAGGATTCCATTAGATGCAGTTGCAATTTTATCGTCTTTCCTCTTTACCACACTGATTTTACAATGCGCTTTCAGAAATCAGCCAGAAAAACAACCATTCATAGACACAGGGACTATGGTGAATAATGAACTGTGTAGATTCCTCGGGCTGGTATTGGATATATATCATTTAATCATCACTGGAGAATATGGAAGGAATAGTATTAATATGAAAAACTGTGGTATGATTTTTCCATCTTAATGGTACCCCAGGTGCTGGGGTTAGACCCACACAAGAATTCAACATATAATCTTGTCACTAATAAGATCATTTGCAGAACAAGTAAGAAGGAAGGGCAAACCTCTGGGGTGTGCTTACTTCCTTTGATATAAATGCTCACATTTTTATTTTGTCATAGTACAAAGATGACATTTTTACTATTTTTACTTTGTCCCAGGAATGAAGGATGAGCATTACTGCAGGATCAAGTTGACATCTAACCAGTGAGGAAGCGATTTGCAAGAAGACTGTTCAATAGTCATGAGCAGGTGGCAGGTCATGCACTGAAGGGGTTAGATCTTTTGAGGATCTGCAAATTCAGGAATTCCAAAGTCATCAGACTTGGCACCAGTCTTACCTTTTCACCACAGACATTGCAAATGGTGAAAGACAAGGAGAACAACTGTCAGTGAGGACATAGTATCCAGAAGCACAGGAGGTAGTCCTTAGGTAGTCACTGGAGCTCTACAAGGGACCTGTCTGAGTAGGTTAGATACAGAGCTACTATAATTTTACCATTACTGTTACAATGTTCTCATTCATACATTCATTTTTATATCTGTGTTTAACACTGTGCTAAGAGCTGGAGATAAAAATAGTGATCAAATCACCCCTGCCTCCATGGAACATACTCTTATTCAAGAAATAAAAGCCAGTGTATAATTATGAAATAGGATCAGTACTAGAGGGAAGAGCAAAGAGTCCTAACAAGAGCTTCAGGCAAAACCCAGGTGATCTGAAGAGAGGAAGACACTGGAATAATTTAAAAGGTGACAGATTGAGTACAAGGTGTGAGGGAGCAGAAGGTGACAATGTTACTGCTGATTTTCTGAAGACACTGTGGCTGAACAGCAGGCCACACACTAAGATGCAGAGACCTGACAACAACCAGTCACAGAGTTTACAAATGAAATTAAAGCAGAGCAAAATGGTCATTCATTCACTTAGGAAATATTTAATTCATGCTTGGAAGGCACTAAGCACTTTCCCAGGCAAGCTTTCAATGTAGGACCTCTTCTAATTCTTGTTTTAGATTCCCTTTCATGCAATATTTTTAGATTTCAAAAAAGTTGTCCATTTATAAAAATGACACCAGGAAGGCAGTTAAATTGCTTCTTTCTAAGTTTTTGACATATTGAGCCAAATCTCAGTAGAGTGCTCTAAAGCGTGAGCACAGAAATAGACTCTTAAAAAAATAGATCCATTTCTTGTTTGCTTGCTTTTTAGCTTTCTTTTGTTTGAAGTGTTTTGTACTTTCTGTTTTGCTTTGTTTTAACATCAAAAAGAAGCTGTTCAGCACATGTATCACTTAGAGGCTGTTTGGTGTATTTCTTGGGTAGTAGAGAGTCTCTATTCTTTTTGTTCTTAACCCTGTGAAAAATTCTGTGAAATTCCAGACCCTTGAAAATCACTTTAATACGTGGAATGTTTTTTCTTTCTTCAAATATACCCCTTAGATGTTTATTCTAGCATAAAAGCTTTTCTACGTTATCAAATAAACACTATAGGATAATTTCAATTGAGAACAGAAATGCTTATGCTCCATCTCACCCCCACCAGTGATTGTATTTATTCATTCAATAAATACTCCTTAAGTGGTCTCTATACTGTGAAAACAGTCTCTCTTTGGAAACTTAGCTAAGTACTTTCCTTTCATTGTCCTCAATTTGCTAATGTGATTATAAAGATTTTCTACTCCATAATTATACATGTGCATACATTAACTACTTTATCATGTATATGTGTACATACGTGTATATAACTATACAGTTATAGATTTATAGTACTTAACTATTACACTGAATAGTTTTCAGTGGAAGTTTAGATAAGAGATGCAAGACACAAGAATAATAATATAACATTTGGCATTTTATGTAATAAATTGCCTCATGAGACATTACCTCTGAATTAAATCTACAATATTTTTTAAAAACCCAGAGGAGAAAAACAATCAAAGTAAATATCACACCACACTTTATTTCTCAGCCTATGTTTAGTGGTTCCAAGGATGGGAAATGGTTACAAGACTAGTCAACTTGAAGTTCCGTGTCTATTGTGGGTGCTGACAGATGCCAAGGATGAGTCTCAGTTTCTCAGTCATCATCACTGGCTTTGTTTATGTTTGTGTCCTTTCTGAGGCTTTGGTCAAGAGTCCAGTCCTACAAGAACCAAGAAGCAGTATTTAATATAACTGAGCCTAAACAGTCATCTTATTAAGATCTCTATAACTGTATCACAGCGATTGCTGAGTCCTCTTAAAAACACTTACTGTGTAGTCAAGAAAAATGATACTATGAAACAAACAAAATTATACAGGCACATGATGTGAGACAAATAGATAGAAAAAGTGGCCAAATGGAATAAATTAGGCTTCCCCGTTGAATCCCACTCTATAGCCAGAGCCCTAGATCTATGCAAGTTAATCCATTATCAATGATCTCCGCATTAGAGTCCTGTACATATGAGTTTCTCTCCATATCTATTAAAATTATTTTCTTGTCTAGAAAAGTTATGAGAAGCTTTGAACAGTTTGTCTTAGTGACTTCAAAACATGAATATTTCAACAAAGTATAAAAAGCTTTGAGAGATTCCTCATTGCAGTATTTTACTGAAGACAAATATTCAGCCTTGTGTTTTGTAGCCTATTTTATCATATCTGCAAATTTTCAGATTTTCTGTGCAGAGAATAATAATAGCACAGGTTCCAAAGGATAAGGTCTCTACCTTGAGTAGGAACATAAATTTGCATGCTTACCTTTTTTCCGTATGAGTGGTCACCTGCAACATGTTAGAAATATTAGAAAGACAACAAATCAAGACTGCAAAAAGTTCATGAAATTGGAATTAGAATGAAAATTATAATGCATTTCTTTTTTAAAATGAGTCACATGGCACCATAGGTCTATGGGATTAGAGGACAAGGCTGCATGTTGTATAAGCAGTGCAAA
The DNA here is from genome assembly GCF_902686445.1 of Sciurus carolinensis. Lineage (NCBI taxonomy): Eukaryota > Metazoa > Chordata > Mammalia > Rodentia > Sciuridae > Sciurus > Sciurus carolinensis. The sequence continues at coordinate 85,436,298 of NC_062213.1, forward strand.
CACCATGGCATGGCCACTCTAAAGTCACCTTTGAAAGGAAAAAATAGTTCCCTGAAAATGAGATGACTTCAAGGAATGAATATGATGCACTTTCTTTTCTCTTTTCACCCCCTAAAGCAGATGAGTAACTAAATTTCTGTGAAGCTAGTGAACTACTGTAAATCATTTTATCAAAAAAATCATTTTAATTATGCAGGTGGTAGAAAGACCAGAATAATCTTTCAGTTTCATTCATTTTTAATCTCTGTTAATTCTACTAGACTCTAGTTCCAAGAGTTATGTGCTAGTAGCATCATTCTGGGACAAGAAAGGAGACTTGGCCTTTTTTTTTTTTTTTTTTTTTTTTTTTTTTTTTTTAACCCAGTCAAAAAGAAAACCTACTTGAGAGTACTCACAAATGAGAAAAATGCCAACAGCTATCACTTGAAAAACAGGATAGCACACTGGCAATATTGAACTTGAACACAGAGCAAGTTTTAACTATTGTGTGCAAGTGTACCTGTGTATGGTGCTAAGGAATGAACCCAGGACACTCTACCAATGAGCTACATCCCTAACCCCTGAAGTCCGCATTTTAATCTAGGGTTCACAGTGTTTGCCTACGCCATGGTTTTAATGTTGGATTCTCTCATCAGTGGAGTACATTGTTTTACTTAAGACAATCCACACCAGCTGCTTTCACTTTTGCACATTTCCTTTGCCTTTTAACTTTTCAAGTGCATATTTTCAAAGATGATGTTCCTTTAAAACTAGGCGAGCAATTATGAAACAGAATGGATGGTCAAAAGCAACAGTGACTTGGACAAGAGCCGTGGCATGAAAAGCAATGCAGGGTTTCTGCAGGCTTACAACATAAACAGAGCTGCCAAGAGAGTAAGTCTTTTTGAATACTACTAAGCTCTAAAAGTGTTGCCTATATCTGGTAAAAAAGTATAGACTTCATTATTTTCTTTTGCACTTCCTGAAGACCAGTAGCCTCAGATTAGGCAAAAAACACAGTATCTCAGAGATTACTTAGCCTTTTTGGCAAAATTAGAGTCTTTTTATAAGTGGAAGTTGTCAAATGAGGACTCTGGAACTCAATGCATAATTCAACATGTAATACCGTGTGCAATTTCACTCCAGGCCTTGATATACTAAGAAGATATTATTTGATTATATCATACCATTGCGAAAGAAAGAGAAATCATAAGCATGAAAAAAATTGTTTCTCCACTGTGACAGAATTACAGTTAAAGAAGTAGGCAATTTTTAACTGTACATTTCCTCTTTAGTTGAAGTGTTTTTCCCTCATGTTGGCAAATCCTTTGAATTACATAGTCTCTAGAGAGCAGTACTGCATTTTATTCATGCCATAGTTTCTCTTTGCTATTTAGCCTTTGAAGGACAAACACCATGGCTTAGAAATAGCTTATGTTCAATTCAGTCCACAACAGCAAACATGGATTGAGTTCTACTATATCACATGAACTATATCTACAGGTGGGTTGGGCATGGGGAGGTTGATGGACTTGGAGATCAAACTCAAGAACCTGAGAACTGTCACCACCAAGATGAAGAGGGGAAACCCAAAGACATCTGCTTATCTTCAGAGGCATTGTGCTGCATGCTGCTCTCTTTTCCTGAACCTCAGGAAGCTGGTACTGTCCTCAAATCCTAGAACAGTGAGAGTCCATTCCTGTGACCACCAGCAGGGTCTGTCCCCTCCCAGACTGCTCGGGCTCTGCACCTCCTATATTTCCTTATCAATCCACTCTAGAAAATAAAAACAGTACACTAAGAGCCATCACTCACTTGACTGGATCTGATCCCAGCAAGGAACAATATTATCTCATTATCCCAAAATGGCATTTGAATTTTAAGGAAAGAAATGAGTAGGACAAACAACCAGTAACTCCAGTAGGAAAAATAACCATTACTCTTATGTGCTTTGGGACTGTGCCCACTTCTCTAAGTGCTGGGACCTGATATCAGCACCTTCCCCAGCAAGTCCACAGTCTAAGACTCCAGCTTGAGGAGGTCTGTCCACAGGATGAAGAAATGGTACAGGCGGTTGCCTATGGAGTGTACCACTGGGAAGCCCAGTCATGCTGACAGCCAGGGGACCTGATAGGTTCATGTCAGACTGCAGAGGTGATAGCATCTTCTCAATTCCCGCTTATTATGCTTTATTACAGAATTGAGAAACCACCAAGAAAATCCCTGTTCTCTCAACAAAGTGTGGCACAAATCCCTAAACTTTTTCAGTGCCTAAAACCACCAGTAGGCTACGGAATAACCCCAAAAGTTAAGACTTGGAAGAGTTCTCAGTAATGGCCACATTTTACAAAGCAGTTCAAAATTTTCATTGAACTTATTGCTTTATACAAAAATAAACACATCAACTCTATGGTTATGCATGAAGGCTTTTATTTCATGTTTTCCTTATAGGAGACTGAATTCTGGGCCCAGCAAATAGACTGTTATGAAATAGAGATCCACACCCTTTGTGGTTGAACAGGAGGAATAGTTATACATAATTTCCATTTTGTAGTCCCCCCAAAACTAAATGTGAATTTTCCAATATTTCATCTGTTGTAGAGTAGAAAATGCATATATGAGTGCCAGGCATTTAAACACTACCAAAGGATTCCATGCCCAGTGGCAACTACTTAGCTGTTACTAAAATAAAGAACATCCCATACTGTTTTAAAGACTAACTGCGGCTATTTCCTCTAGTAACCTCCCATAAGCATAGATGCCATCAAGAATTACGCAATGGTAATCAGATTGGTTTTTAAAAATCCAATCTATTAATTTAAGTTATAGTGATTTGATTATATCCACTGACCAATGCATAAGATAGACTTTTAAGGTAACAATGGAGTACATTATGTTTTGAAGTTTTTTGTTTCTTCAATTTTTATACACAAAAAAATGGCAGAATTACACCAGAATTTTTCCTATTTCTTTCTATGCTCTTGTCATCCCAGTCCAAGAGACAAATGCATCAGAGAAGAAGTACAGATATTTATAAGTGGTAGGGACTTGGCCTGGAGAAAAAAGGACATGGACAAAGGTGTTTAACACAAATCTTGAAAACTATATGAGGCAATGCATTTGGTAGTTAGCTAGATTTAACCATGTTGTACATGATAAAATATTGTTATCCCTCAATTTTATATGTGTATACATACGTATATAAATATAGAGTAAGAACATATGTAAATATATGTATATGCATATATATATAACATATATATATTACATATATATATTTTTTTTAATAAAAGCAAACAAGAGGGAGAGAGAATAGAGGAAGTGGAAAGGGAACGAAAGTTTCCTGACAGGTGGTATTGGTGCAGTGTCCCACTATTTCTATTCTCATCTGTTCCCTACTGTCCCTCACTTTGATTCTTTCCACAGAGGAGGATGCCCCCCAAGAAGTGGAAACACAACAAAAGAAGAAAAAAATTTAGGATAGCTAGAAGATATGCCATATATTTTAGCAGAACTTATAGGCTATTTTGACAAGCGCTGCTTTTGTCTAGAATATTGACTCTCAGATTCTCAATATTGCTCATTCCTCTTTTCATGTTTAAATCAGAAGAAGTAATTCACAAAATACAAACAAATCCAACACTGGTTTTAAGAAAAAGTACCTACAAAAAGCAATTATGTGTATAGACATGTTATTAACAAAATAGAAAATTCTATTTCCTGATAATAAATCATTCCAACTTTTTGGACAGTCAGGCTTTATATATTCCACACTATACAAATTTAAGTTGGACTGGTAAATTTAGTCCACCAACTAAAACACATTATAACAGAATAAATATTGCATTCAATTACTTAAAAGTGACAAAGCCAGAATTTCAACCTAATCTGACTCCAGAGTCTTAACTTGTTGTAATAGATCATGTTTTAAGAAATTGATCTTTTCAATTGAAGTTTTAAAACTGTACATTTTTTCACTGGTGGATTTCTCTAGAACCCCTGCCCATTCAGTTCCCACATCCCAGTTCTCAATCCTCTACCCTCCAACCAGTCAAAACCTATGTCTTTACACTGTGCTCCTGTGTGTGAAATCATTTTGAGGGCTCACTTGGACACAGGCACCTCCCAGTCCCCAAGTAACATGTGGACACACAGTGCTCCAAGATAAAATTAAACTGAATTAAAGATATTTTTAATGCCTAATGTAAACTTTGCACATTGCCTATATTGTATTTATAAAATTTATTGCAAATTTAGGTTCTTCCTGAATAATTATTTTATCCACTGTTTCCAAGTGGGAAAAAATGGTTCCTTTGAAAATTAGCAATAAATTGCTAGTTAAAAACAACATGTACAAGAATTTGGAATAACTGTAATGCTATTGAACAGCTTTGATATAAAATTCACTATTTTGTATGAGATGACTAATTAGCTGCCGTGGACTGTAGTGACAATAGGCAAAATGAAAAATGGATGGTGACCTTCAAGCCAAGTCAGTGATAAATAAGGGTGGCAAAAGAGAACCAAATATGGGAAGTAAAATACCTAAGAGGACCTCAAAATAACATGTGCAATCAAGTTTTGCAAAATAGAGTTCCTCCAGATTCCTCGTCTGGACCATTTTGAAGTAAAACATGTGAAGGATAAGAAAAGATTTGTTTGTGTGCAAAGACTGAATAAATGGCTTCATATTGCTGAAAATATATTCAAAATTCAAATCTTGTTAAGATGAATTTGTAGGGTTGTCCAAACTAATTGGCTGCATAGCCATTAATGTATAAAGAGCTCATCAATAAGCTCTACTATGGCCCTTTCAATAAGAATTGCAGTTGATCTGACTGCTATACAGATGCAATTACAGTTATTTTCTGATATATAATGAATAATCCAAAAAATCACAATACCTATTGAGTTCATTGAAGTTTAAGATTATGTGACATCTTTGCAGTTCAAAAGAACCCAAATATACATTATATACAAATGCAGAAAAAGGTGAATGAAGGCATGTTATTTTGCTAAAATTTTGATACATAAACCATAAAAGAAATTGTTTTTCCCCTTTTACCCCATATTTTTATTGGTGATAGAAGACATAGTGTTAAGGAATTACACTAATTTTTAAAACAGCATGGCAGCATGTCATGTCTGATGGGATAAAAGCTATAGTAGGAAGAGACCTAGTAGTTATGGGTCCCATAAAATCTCTAGAGGAAATTGACTTCCCTGTATATAAAAAGATATTTAAACACCAACTGTTAAAATGATGGCATCTTTCAAAACACTATTAAATAGTGCCATACTAATTGTCACTTTTATTAGCTGTGGTCTTTAAATTTCATACTTTTCATTTTGTAATGATTTGTTTGTCAGTTAAATGAGTTCTGCTGCAAAAAAGTTTGAAAGCATTGTTAATATTTGAAGTTTTATGATGTCTGTGATAAACTATCACTTACTGAAAGCATTTCTTTGGGAAGGTAAGCAAAAATGATATAAAAATAATAGAGCTGACTGTGTAATAGGAAGTAGTCTGTACCAGGCACAGTGCTAAAAACTTTGTGCTGGTCATTTCATCCAATAATACCCAGAGACTGATTAGGTAGGATTTATTTCCTTTCCCATTTTAAAGATGGGGGTAACCGAGGCTTGATGGCTTCAACAACCTTATCCAGCAGGTTGAGCCAGAAACAATAAGGGTGGGCTCGACAAGAGTCCTTGCAATCCTTGCCTTATCCCGTGAGCTCCTGAGTCCTTGGGGTTCTGGTCCTGTGTTCTTCACAGTGGTGGCTGAGAGACTAGGGATTGCTGTATGTCACCTTATCCATGAAGATTGCCAAATGTTAATTGTTAACTAGTCATAAATCACCAAGATCTGTGAATCAGAAAGCTTGCAGTTCTGCCCATGATAAAATCACTCTCCTTTTGTGGCTTCAGTGTGATTTCTTGAGTGGAGGAGAAAAGGTAGGTCATCTGTCTGGAGAGCATAGATTAGTCTGCAGGAGTGATTTGCATATTAAAACGATGCATCTATTTGTATCAGAAATACTAGCAACACAAACACACAGGTGGAAATCCCTGATCAGGACAGGGATGAGGATAAGTACTATGATGCTGGAGAATCAGCAGATGACCTCCTCCAGAAGGACTTGTCAGAGGACTGTCACCTGTTGGGGTTTTTTTGGCTTAATTATTTTTATTGGTACATTATGATTATTGTAACAGTGGAATTTGTAGTTACATATTTGTACATGCACACAATATAACAATATAATTTGACCAATTTTCCTGCTCACGTTACCTGAACTCTGATGGGCTTTGAAGCACAGATTACTCATGTATGCCATCTGTACTGCACATGCAATGTGGATGTTATGAAACACAGGAACAGTAGAAATGACAATTCCTTTAGGCCACTATTATTTTACACAGAAGGTAACAAACATAAAAACTTGTGCTCCTATGAGATGAAAGCTGTAAAGAAGTTCAGTAAGGAAAGGTGGATGGTAGTCCACTAATGGCTAAGACAACAAGTTCATATTTGACTTTATATGATTACATAATAGCACATGGATCATGTTTTTATTTTTTCATGTTTTTATTAATAAAAAGGAAGTATTTATTATTTTAGAGGTTAATAAAAAGTTATTTTTCCAATCTTAAACATATCAGAAAGTATTAATATACATGATCTATACCCCCCATTTAATAACTATCTCTGACACTTGAGGAGTTTCATTGTATAACATTGGTTTCAGGCCCCTGTTCTGAAGTGCTTATTTTTTCTTTCCTTTGGTACACCTTAAGAAATATCTTCTTTGAAGTCCCTTTCTGATAACACAGACCATTCTTATTTAAATAATTAGTGTATTGATAAGAACTAATAGAGCAAAGAATAAAATGTGACCATTTGTAACTTGAGGATGGAAGATTGCCTGATTTGTATTTTGAAATTAGAAATAAGTATTGATCTAAGAACCACCCAGTGACAGTGCACTCAACATCCATAAACAATATATACATTTCAGAGTCTGTAATTTATTAAAAATATTCTCCTGCCATAAATTAAACTTCAGAGAAACACACTGGACCTTCTTGTGAATTAGTCTTAATACCAAGGTCCAGGAGCTGTGAAATAAAAAATAAATAAATAAAATTAAATAAACACACAATATTGCTGAGCAATCTGGCTTACTCTTAAACAACTTCCCTTGTATGAAAAGCTCTCAGAAGGAAACAAACATGAAATTTATGTAAGTATTCACCCTGTGGGTAGTGTTATGATATTTTAAAGAAACAGTTACACAGAATGGTGACTGAATTCAATTAAAGAGTCTCCAGAGCCATCCATTTTATCACTTCCTTACATAGAGGCATACCAGCATGTACACTCACAAAAAAAAAAAAAAACACTGAATTTATGAAGGTGGATCCTTGACACACATCTTATTTATTTTTTAAAAGCTAAATGTATTTAAGCATTGATGAGAATTTAAAAGTCTCTCCCCTGCTTCTCTTGTTTTTCCAGCTCTGATGCATGCTTTAAATATACAATAGGCACTATTTAGTCTAGGCTGGCAGAGATACTCATGGGATTGGAGGCGCTGCCTGTAAACCAAAGATGGGGAAGCATTACAGATAAAATATGACTTGCTCTAGCCTTTTCCCATAACAGATGCTAAAGCCAAACCAAAACTGCTTTGAAGAGCATAATAAAAAAAAAAAAAAAACTAGGTTAACTTTGGGTTTTGCTGCTTTTAAATAATCATTAATCTGCAATATCTGCACTTCTGAATCCTTATAATAGCTAGGTGCTGTAAGAAAAATGCCAGACTCACCAAAAGTTGGCCAGCAAACACTTACTGAGCACCTCCTCTATGCCATTTACAAACAAGCAAACAGTTCCTTGGGATCTCTGAAAGAGTTGATGCTTAAATCCTGGTTGCAACAAAATGGGATATGCTACTTATGTTAAAAAAGGATGGCATAGGTAATCAATTTTTCCATGTTCCTATGTCTTCAAGTTATCTTTCTCTTCTACAGAAAGCAATCCTGAAACTCAGCATACTCCTTTGAGAAATCTGTTACCACAGTTATAATTAGTTATTTGCCTGCCAAGGAACTCTAGTGTAGGAATCCATGGATGGTCAGGGCCCTCATCTATAAACCTCAAAGACAGTGAATGATCAAAAGACAGAACTGAAAATCATGCTTGTCTGCTATCCAGAAGAGAAATGGAAAGTCAGCACGGGGTTTGCACAAATAGGTAACTGCAAGCAATGTGTGATGTTTGTGTACAGGTGTCCTCACTTCTGTGTTAATTATGTCCAAACTATTAACAATAAAAGTTATGATGCCTAGAAGTGGCCCAGAAATCCAAGAACTATGCCCAACATTTGCATCCCACCCACCCACACTCAGAGTCAGTAGTCACACTGGCGAAAAGTCTTGCCTTTCATCAAAAATAATTACCAAGTAAGTGAATTAGCTCATATAATTTTAAAACTTATTTAGACAGCACAAATCCACAAAATAACCCCAGTCAAGGAGACTTTTCCTAAGAAGGCAGGTGGTTCTATTTTTTAAGTTCTCCCTTCAGATCCCAACTCTGCCCCTTCTTGGCATAGTGATGTGTGTGAACTCTTTCCCCAATAAACCAGAAATGTCACATCCTTGGTCCATGAAATTTCTCTGGGGCTAATACAAAACACCTAACAAGTCTGGTGCCTAGCAGAGAACAATATGTCTCGTGGGCTACCTTGTCAGCAGCAAACAACTCCATTGTCCTACTGGACCCACAGCAGACATCCACCTGCCTCAGGACCACTGGTCTAGTCATCAATGGCAAGTGACCCAATTTTGGCCAATGAGATGATGAGGTGAAATTTGCTAGGACCAGCTTATGAAAACTAGAGAGAAATAAAGGAAAAGACAAATGGCCCTCTTCTCCACTGATAGTAAAGATTCAGAACATTTTCACCAATACAACCTATTGTGTTCTGCTAATAGGAGCCATGCTCCTCTCCCCTACTCCCATCCTTAACCCTTGGAAAACACTAAGCTTTTCTCTATGACTGTATTTCTATCATTTCAATAATGTAGTATAAACAGAATTATACATTGTGTATCCTTGAGAGACAGGCGTTTTCTTCATTCAGTCTGTTTCTCTGAAGATTTATACAAATTATTGCTTGTATGAATAGTTTATTCCTTTTTATTGCTGAATACAATTGCATGCAGTGGATGTGCCACAGTTTGTTTAACCATTCACTTGTTGAAGGACATCTGGGCTGTCTCAGTTTTTGACTTATCATAAATATGCCATGAACATTCCAGATAGGTTTTTACATAAATGTAAGTTTTCATTTTTATGGGATAAATGCTCTGGACTGCAAATTCTCATGTTAGTTGCATGTTTATTGTTTAAGAATCTGCCCAACTATTTGCAAGAGTAGTTTTGCCATTTATGTTTCTACCTGCCATATTTGTGACTCAGTTTCACTGCATCTTCATCAGCATTTCATGTTGTCACTATTATTTTAACCACTCTGATAAATATATTTTGGTATCTCTCCTTTGGTTGCAATTTGAATTCTATTGATTGTTAATAATGTTGAGAACAGCTTTCATGTGCATATTCATCAACTGTGTATTTCCAGTGAAATTTATGTCCATGTCTTTTGCCCATTTTCTAAAAATTCGGCATTTTGTTCTAGTGGTGGTATTGGTGGAGATAGTGGAATATTAAGATTTACACTTTATTTAACTATTGTATTTATTTTGGATATATATATATATCTGTATAATCTTGTCTTTAACTTTGAAATATATTTATATTTTATATGATATATATAAAATATATATCTATGATCTATCTTCCAATTCATAAACATGGTATGTCTCTCCTTTTGCTTAGCTCTTTGACTTTTTTTCTCAGCAATTTGTAGGTTTCAATATGTAGAATATGATTTGTTTCTACTTGGGTATATTTAAATTTTGTTGTCCATATTGTCACTGTTAGTATAAAGAAATAAAATTAATTTTTATATTGATCTTGTATCCTACAAACTTATTGAATTTCCTTAGTTCTGAGAGGTTTTTTTTAATTCCTTGAGATTTTCTAAGGATATAATTATGACATCTTTATAAAAGGGAGACATTCTAGACTTGTTCACAGAGTTAAGGGAAAGCAAACTCTCTTTTGACCTCTAGTATATGTTATCTGTAGAATTTGTATAGATTCTTCATTAAGCTAGTTTCCATATTTTCCTATTCTTCTGTGTGTGTTTAGCATAAATAAGTGTTAAATCTTATTCAATTCTTTCTCTGCATCTTTTGATGTGATCACATGATTTTTCTTCTTTTGCCTGTTTAAGTGACATATAACTCAATCAATTTTCTTGATATCAATTGTCCTTGTCCTAGTTTCTTCAGGTAACTCTATAGCAAAATGCCATAAATGGGGTGGCTTATATACAAAATAAATTTGTTTCTCACAGTTCTGGAGGATCACAAGTTTAAAAACAAGATGGCAAATTCAGCATCTAATGAGAGTTGGCTTCCTAGCTATGTTCTCAATTGGTGGGAAAGGAGGAAACTCTCTGGGATCTCTTTTATAAGGTGCTGATACCAGTCATGAGAGCTCTGTATTAGATTTAATTACTTCTCAATACTCACCATCGATTGCCTTCACATTGGGGTTGACTTTCAACATATGAATTGAGGGGTGTACAAATATTTCAGACTATAGCAACAGGGAATTTACATCTTAAAGTCTTGAGCCAATTTGCCTTCTTCTCTCCACCTTCGAAAGTTTTCTTATGTTCATTTGATCTTCATTGCCTATTTTGTCTACCTGAGTTAGAGAAAGGAACAAGCAAAAGTGCATCTAATCATCCCCCAGCAAGCAGAAGTTCTAACCTCTCTCTGTAGTATCAACCTCTCCGTAGCCATGGCATATCTGAACAAAGAAGACATGTTCATTTCTTGCCTTTCAAGTCATAGAAATACCCTGAAGCTATCTGTACAGCCAAGAGGTCCTACACAGGAATGGGACTCTGTTCTGGTTTGCTTTTTGATTGATTGCTTAGTTTGGATTGTTGCTTTATAAACAAGTATTATGGCATTTCTGAGAAGTAGGGACCTAACATTTTCCCAGCCTTAGAGTGAATTCCCAATTTTCTGAAGGAAACAGGGAGGCATCAAACAAATATGATAATTTAATCCAGCTATCCTAAATAAATAAGTGTAATTTATCAATTAATTGTAATACAGTTCATTTAGTCTAAACAAAATCAGCTATATGGGTAATAAATAAGTAAAAACTAAGTAAGTTAAGTATTTAACCAAGCTGTCCTAAATCTCTGTCATCCACACAATTGATCAATGCATATTCATGTACCTCAAAGTTCATGTATGCACCATATGCTAACTTCCATGTCTTTTTATCTGTGCTTGGGAATTAAGTTGCTGGTATAAAAGCATTTCACTTTTCACTAAAATGTTATCAGTAAATAGTTTCAATGATGATCCCAAGGGAAAAAGTCATTTCAATAATACGAAGTTCTGCCCCTGATGTTCAGGTACAGATGTTCAAGTCTGTTAGCCAAAGCATTTCCTTAAAGGTAGTGTCTCAATCTCCAAACTGTATTAAAGTGACCAAGGTCAGGGAACTAATTCAGTTGAATAAAGAGGTTTTTTTTATTTTCAAGGAGTTAGGCTCTGAAGAGGAGAACTTGTTTAAATGTAAATAATTGAGATCAGGAGGATGAAGTCTCGTAAGGGGCTATCTACTGGATGAACAAGAAGGTCTCCAGTCCCCTTGTGCTGCAGAATTACAGTACATCTTAGTCGGAAGCCCTCCTGCCCTTGCCCCTGAGCTTCCCTTGCTTAGCAGGCAAGAAAGGGTACCTAGAAATGTCGGAATATAGGTTCTGCATCCATTCAGAGTTTTACACTGGATAACGCTGCCAGAATTGATCAAATACAGAGAAAGAGTTATGGGAGCTGGGCTGGACTTGAAAGCATTTCTCTTTCAGGTCTTTCCTTCCTAATGAGTTGCTTCTTAGAGCCACACAGGACACCAGAATTCATCAAAATAAATGGTTCCTAAATCTCACCGAAGTCAGAATCACACATGAAGCTTCTAAGAAATATACTTCCTAGGGTGCTTCCCCTACTTGTTTATGAATCAGACTCTCCTGGGCAGAACTTGGAAGTTTCCATTTTTCCAAATCTCTCCTAGGGGATTCTAATGATCCAGGGAAGATGTAGTTTCTACATCTTCCATTGCATAACCCCCTCATACCTCCCTCTTTCAGGTAGTTCCCAAAAAATCTGCAAGCAGAAGTTGCCTTGGACTCTTGGCTTTCTTCTAACACTGCACCCTGCACCCACAACACACAGACTATAAGAAGTTACTGGTCCTATTTCAGAACGTTCTCATCTGAGGAGACACAGGCAGTTAAAGATGTAAGCATGCAGCTCTGCCTGAAGTCCACTGCCTCCTGCAGTAGCATAAAGCATCCCAAGACACCAGTGCACAACTCAGGAATCCATACTGTTTCCTGGGTGGGTTAATTTAAACCTGAAATGCTAAGGCCCTTCCAGACAGAGCCCTGGTCAGCCAGGACAGCAGGTCAATGCCCTGGTCACTCAGATAAAGCCTTGGGACAAAAAGAAGGTGTGATACATGGTGAGAATTGCCCTCCCCACTGTCTACACAGAGAATGAATGACAATGTCCACAGCTCACTAAGACTCAAGAAACCAGGGCCTTCCAGGAACATGTATTTTAATCTGTGTCTGTTGCCCAGTGGAAAGAGCCAGAGAAAAGTCTGCTTTACAAAGACCAAGCTGAATTTTCCAATCAGGGATGTGCATGAAAGCTTCCTCCACCCTCCACCCCCTTTTTTCTGTTTCTGAATTCTATGGAAGAATCTCCAGGGCACAGATCCTTTCCAAGCAAGAAAAAGAGAGTGTGTGCTATGGCCTTCTGAGCGAAGGCCTGTGGGTTTGGGCCAGGAACAGGAATTCCCCACACAGACACTGAGTCGGCCGCCCGAGACAGGAGTGGCAGCTCCACAGAAAGCCACTCTGTTCGTGGCCACCGAGGAACGCTGCACGGGGCACACACACAGCCGTGGAAAAAGGGATGTTTGAAAGGAGTGTTTTTTTTCCCTAGAATACACAGTGCTCTTATTTCCTTAGGGGTGCAATAAAAACTATCCATGAATAGATTGCCAAACGCAGCTAAGAGTCAGTGAGGATATTTATCTCCACAGGCTGGGGTTGCTGGGATGGGTCGCTGGGACTGACTTTGAATACTCAATAAATCAAATTGAAAGATTAAAATAAGAAAGCATTTGTTTAACATGTTTGGAAGGAGCCTTTTATGCTGCTATTTTTTCCCTGCTCATAGACTTCACTAAGCTTTTTGAATCCAATAGAAAATGTAGATGTGTTTGAGGCGGGAGGTAGGAAAAAATAAAAATGAAAAAAGCCGTTCATATTTGGAGTTTTGGTTTACAAGAATTTTTGAGGTCAAAGAAAATCCAATTGCTAACTCTAAGTATATATGTTATGCTAACTGTTAAAAAAACAATAACAACAACAAAAAATAGTAACATTTCCTCAGGTCACAGGAATTCTTAGTAAATGGATCTACTGCAATGTATTCTTTGGTTTTTATTTCACTAAAATGTAAGAATCAGTTTTTTGTAAAAAGTAGGAAAAACTCCACCACTTTAAAATTTATGAAATATATGTAAAGCCCATGAACAATATGTTGAAAAACCATGAATAATAAGAAGTTGTTATATCTGAGCACACATGGAGACACTTCCCATGGTCTCTGTCCTTCTTTTATAGCATAAGAATGCCTTATTTGTTTAGAAGGAGGTTAAGCAAAACAAGAGGAGTAGGTCTTTCCAGCTTAGAAGCTGACCCTTTCTGAGTTAGGCCTAACTCTCTTGAACACCCAGCATGACATCAAAGCTCTGCAGCAGGCCTGGCCACCTCCTCTGAATCCTGGAGCAACAACAGGTAGGAACTGTTGCTCCAGTCTTGCTATGACCCATCCCATCCACTTTCAGATTCTTGAGCTCATCTAGGCAGTGATTGTTCCTTAGACTGTCAAGGACCTGAGGATCTGTTAAGAACTGAGTTGTGTATATTAAAAAAATCCATATGCTAAAACCATAACCTCAAGGTATGACTTTGGAAATAGTCTTTAATGAGGTATTTAAGGTTAACTAATGTCATTATAGTAGGTCCTAATCCAATATGAATGGTATCCTTATTAAAAGAGATTAGGACATTGACACATGGAGGGAAGACCATGTGAAGACACAACAAGCAGACAACTGAATATAAGCCAAGGAGCAAGATCTTAGAAGGAATCAATTCTGCCAACACCTTGATCTTGAACTTCTAGCCCTCAGGCTAAGAGAAAATAAATTTCTGTTGCTTCATCCATGCAGTCTGTGGTACTTTGTGTGGCAGCCCTAGAAAACCAGTGTGCCTTCTAATACCCTATGACACATAGTCCAGAGCTTTGAGCAAAGAGATCAGAAGTTATGCTATAAACAGAGAGGAACTTTTGATCTATTTATACAGGAATAATTCCTAACTACAAAAGTAAGGTCAAGTCTAAAATATAATAAAAAATATGGTAAAGCATACAAAGTAAGTGAGGGTACTTATATACCATCATATGCACAAATAAGATTATTTTTCAGATACCTAGATTGTACTTCTCACTTTGCAGAAAAACAAAAGTTTTTTTCTAATGCATGTAATGACAGAAACCAAATCTGCACCTCAGCCAAGAAATAAGTAGTCTACAAACCAGACTCAGAGCTGGACGTGGTGCTCAAATGACAGTGTATATATGTCTGCTGAAAACACTCAACAGAAACCATGTGGAAACAGAACATTCTCTTTACCCAAAAAGCTCTGTCCACATCCATCTTCCAAGGGAAATAGCTTTCTAGGGACTGCAGGCCGATAAGAAATGGCAAGTGATAAATGAAGCACTGGAGTCAAGGACAAATGGCCCCATGAGAATGAGAAAAACAAAATTTTTAATGGGGGTTAGGTAGGCATGTATTTCCAAAACACTACACACACACACACACACACACACTGATGCACACATGGATGCCCACACCTATGCACACATATGTACTTGCAATATAGTGAACACCACACATGATCCAGAATTCATCATCAACCCATTTGGAAGGGAAAACATAATCCCTCTAACTTTGAGCTCCATCCTTTTATACCTTGTAACACTGAGCAATTTAACCTCTCTGAGCCTCAGTTTCCTAAAATGTAGAGAAGATAGAATAGTAGTATTTTTTTCATAAGGTCTTCCTGAGAATTACTTTAATACAAAACAATTGTGACCACAGAGCCCAGCATACAAGTACTTACTAAATATAGCTTGTTCTTAAAACCAAAGTATGGATTGCCACCTTTTTGGTGTCCGCCCTCTATCTCTAATATTTTACTTCTTAAAACATGAATCCCTGATTATAAATATTGGTAAATTCCAATGAGACAAGATCAAAATTTGTTCTTCAGACAATCTTGCTCCTCAACCAAATCGTCAAGTCACCTCAGCTGTGTTTTCTGATGCTTGCTTAACATTAGCAGTCCCAAGTTAAGAAAGGGGAGAAACCTCCCTTCCTGCTAGTCTTCTTGTTCCTTTTCTCTAAGGCATAAATATCTGGGCACCAGTAGGAATAAGAAACCAAGTCCCAGCAGTTCCGGAGATCTCCCTCCCACGCATGCAAGCCAATGAATGCATCCTAAGCATGAGGTGAACAGTACCAGCGCCAAGTCTCCTGCTGGAAAAGCACCAGCTGTTTTTGAAACAAAGCACTTCCTGGCAACCAAGAAAGTCCATATTAGTCAAAGTACTGGGAGCTGCCTCTTGGCTCTTTTTCCTAGAGAAATCTCTCTCTCCTCCTGATTATTTTTAGGAGTTCCTTTTTCCCTGTAGAGAGGATTCCCTGGTTGTTCTGGGAAATGGGAGATCTCTTGGTCACAGAGGGTCACAGAGGAAGGCATGAGAGGAAAGCCCAGCTCTGCCACATGTACCTTCTTGGGAAAGTCACTTAACCTCCCTGGACATCCATGTCCTCACTCCGAATTGCTTTTCTGAATTAAACCACACAATGGTAAAAGCTCTTCCCAATTTCTACAAAGTAAGCCCAAATACAGGTTATACATTTGGTAATGGTTGTAGTATCCTGCTTGGTCATTTGATGCATTTGGGGACACCAATGGATGCTTGAAATCACAGGTGGTACTATATTCTATATATACTTTGTTTTCGTCTTTGCATACATACCCATGATGAAGTTTAATTTTTAAATCAGACACCATAATATATTAACAATACTAATAAAGTAGAAGAGTTATAATAATATCCTATAATAAAAGTCATATGACTATAGTCTCTCTCTCTCTCTCTCTCTCTCTCTCTCTCTCTCTCTCTCTCCCTCCCTCCCTCCCTACCTCTCTCTTTTCCTCCTTCTCTCAATATATCTTGATTCCCTTCTGTATCCCTACTATATAGTGTTAAGGTATTATTACCATAAATAAATGAAAACTTGGAAAGTGGAACTGCAGATAAAGGGGCTTATTATACATAACAGAGTCATCCCTTCATATCCCAGGGGTTTGAGTCCAGGACTCCCTATTAATACCAAAATATGCAGATGTTCATGTCCCTCATATAAAATGGTGTAGTATTTGTATGTAACCTACATGTATCCTCCCACATACTTTATGACGTCTCTAGATAACTTATAATACACAAACTAATATCATGAAAATGTTATATAAATAGTTGGAATACTGTAGTTTTAGAGAATAATGACAAGAAAGAAAAGTCTGTATATGTTTAGTACAGATGTATTACTTTAAAAAATATTTTGACTCCATGGTTGGTTGAATCTGTGGATAAAGAACTTGCAGATATGGAGGGCCAGCTATCATCACTGAGGCAATCTATTGCCAATAGTTTTGGAGATTCCCTAATGTAGTTTTCCAGAACCTGAAGAATGATGTTTTGATTAACAAAGTGACAGTAGGACTATCAGACCCACAGGATCATCTCCAGTTATTTCTTTTTATTTTTAGTTGACCGTTATAATTTATTTATTTTTTATTAAAATCTTTTTTAATTTTTACAGACTGCATTTTGATTCATTGTACACAAATGGAGTATAATTTCATCTCTATGGTTGTACACAATGTAGATTCACACCATTCATGTAATCATACATATACGTAGGGTAACACTATTTCATTCTACCATCTTTCGGTCCTCCACCCGCTTCCAACCAATTTTCCTCTACACCTTCCAAAGTTCTTTCATTCTTCTCTTCCCCCCATCACCACCCTCATTATATACTGTCATGTACTTTTCAGAGAAAACATTCAGCCTTTGCTTTTTGGGTTTGGCCTATTTCACTTAGCATGATATTTTCTAATTTCATCCATCTACCAGAAAATGCCATAATTTTATTCCTACTTATGGCTGAGTAATAGTCCATTGGGTATATATACCACAGTTTCTTTATCCATTTTTCAATTGAAGGGCATCTAGGTTGGTTCCACAATCTAGTTATTGCTATGAACATTGATGTGGCTGCATCACTGTAGCATGCTGACTTTACGTCCTTTGGGTATAAACCGAGGAGTGGGATAGCTGGGTCAAATGGTGGGTCTCCAAGCTTTCTGAGGAATCTCCATACTCCTTTCCAGAGTGGCTGCACCGATTTGCAACTCCACCTGCAAGGTATGAGTGTGCCTTTTTCCCTACATCCATGCCAACACTTATTATTACTTGTGTTCTTGATAATAGCCAATCTAATTGGAGTTAAATGAAATCTGAGGGTGGTTTTTAATTTGCATTTTTCTAATTACTAAGGATGATGCTATACAGATTTAAGGCAATTCCAATTAAAATTCCTATCACATTTCTCATAGAAACAGAAAAAGCAATCACGAAATTCATCTGGAAGAACAAAAGACCCAGAATAGCCAAAACAATCCTGGGCAGGAAGAGTGATACAGGAGGTATCACAATATGAGACCTTAAACTCTACTATAGAACAACAGTTTCAAAAACAGCATGGTATTGGCACCAAAATAGACAGGTAGGCCAATGGTACAGGATAGAAGACACTGAGACATACCCACATAAGTACAGTTATCTCATACTGGACAAAGGTGCCAAAAACTTACAATGGAGAAAAGATAGCCTCTTCAACAAAATGATACTGGCAAAACTGGAAATCCATATGCAGTAAAATGAAATTAAACCCCTATCTCTCACCCTGTACAAAACTCAACTCAAAATGGATCAAGGATTAGATCTGAGACCCTTCACCAAATAGAAGAAAAAGTAGTCTGGAATCTCTATCACGTTGGCTTAAGACTAGACTTCCTTAACAAGACCCCCATAGCACAAGAAATAAAAGCAAGAATCAATAAATGGGATAGATTCAAACTAAAAAGTTTTTCTCAGCACAGGAAACAATCAATAAAGTGAAAAGAGAGCCTACAGAGTGGGAGAAAATCTTTTACACACACACTTCAGATAGAGCACTCATCTCCAAAGTTTATAAAGAACTTAGAAAACTTTACACCCAAAATACAAAGAATCCAGTCAATAAATGGGCTAAGGAAATGGGCAGACACTTCACAGAAGGAGAAATACAGGTGATCAACAAATATATGAAAAAGTACTCCAGTTATTTCTTGATTTTGTTATCCTAGTTTACTCTCCCAGTAGAAATTCTGTAAAGATGGCCATGGTGATTCCTCCAGCCCCTCCAAAGTAGCCATTCTTCCCAAAAAGTAATGCAACTTCCTACCCCTGGAATCTGGGTTGGTTTTGTAACTTACTTTGACAATTAGAATGAGGAGGTTTTTGGAGATATGGCTTTCAGGAGCCAGCAGCAGCCACTTGGGCTCTTTCTAATGTAAAGAAGCCTGAGCTGGCTCCTTAACCATGAAACATGGACTAATGAGAAAGACCATCCAACAGCCTGCAACAAGCCCTTAGAGGAGCCACCTTGGATCATACCGCTTTTGTAGAGCCACCAGTCCACCTGGGACCATCAGGTCCAGATGAGAGAAGTCCACACTGCCACCCCTATGTAATTGAAAGCTAATAAAGAACTATGACTTGAGCCACTAGGTTTTGGGGTGATCTGTTTTGTAGAGACAGGTCACTGACACGGATGTTGGTTTAGGTGCAATGACCTCCTTGTGGTTTCTCAAGCTTGCCAAGCCTGGTCCTGACTCAGAGCCTAGATCCCGGCTCCTCCTGCTCTCCCAGGTAACTTCCACTCATATTTTTCTATAACTAAATCCTCGGTGTGCCTGAGGTATTTGTTCAGACCTTTTTCCAGTAAGCTCTAATCCCCAGTCTTTACTACGTTACCCCCTGACACTTGCCACTCTAGAGAGTGCATATTAAACTCTCTGGCTGTTTGCTATATGCCTCACAAAGGAGACCTCCAAGAGGGAGGTTTCCATTGAAACACCACCTCCCACCATAAGCTATATTAGCTTAATATTATGGTTTTGATCTGAGGTATCCCCCAAGAGCTCCTGTTAATGAGGAATATTCACTGGCGAAATGATTGAATTGTGATAGCTGTAGCCTAACCAGTTCATCCTAGTTTGAATGGACTTAATGGGTAGTAACTCTAAGAAGCTTTCCTTTACCTCCTTGGTGGTATTCTACCATGGTCTTACACCTTACCTCAGGCCTAGAGCAATGGAATTTGTCAACCATGGACTGAACCTCTGAAACCATGTACCAAAATAAACTTTTTCTCCTCTAAACTGATCTCATCTGGTAGTTTGATCACAGTAACAAAACATCAACTAACACACTTAAGAAAACTTAGCTACAATAACAAAGAGATTCAACAACAATCTAGTGGTTTAACACAGATTAATCATTTCTCTTGATTCCAAGGTGAGTTTTCCAAACTGACAGGTGGCTCTCTTCACAAAAGCCTTTGGGGAAGGACTTAAAATCAGCATACTACAGTGATGTAGCCACTTCAATGTTTATAGCATCTCTATTCACAATAGCCAAGCTATGGAACCAACCTAGGTGCCCTACAACAGTTGAATTGATAAAGAAAATGTGGTATATATACACAATGGAATATTACTCAGCCATAAAGAAGAATGAAATTATGGCATTTGCCAGTATATGGATGGAACAAAAAACCATTATGCTAAGTAAAATAAGCCAGTCCCAAGAAAACCAAAAGCAGAATATTTTCTCTGATATGCAGATGTTAACCACAACAAGAGAGAGGTAAATTAGAAGTTCACTGGACTAAACAAAGGGGAATAAAGGAAGGAAGGGGAGATGAGAATAGAAAATACAGTAAAATGAATCAGATATATCTTTCCTATCCTTACAAGTGAATACACACCAATGCAACTCCACATCATGTACAACTACAATAATGGATTAATTGGTTATAATTATTCTATGGATGTATAATATGTCAAGCTGTACTTTATACCCATGTATATCTAGAGAGAACAAATTAGTTAAAAATAAATAAATAAACAAGGG
Organism: Sciurus carolinensis; assembly: GCF_902686445.1. Lineage (NCBI taxonomy): Eukaryota > Metazoa > Chordata > Mammalia > Rodentia > Sciuridae > Sciurus > Sciurus carolinensis. Next base: position 85,456,899 of record NC_062213.1, read on the forward strand.
CTGGGGTTTGGTTTAGTGATAGAGTGTTTGCCTAGCCTGCATAAGGTTCTGGTTTCAATCCCTAATATACATACAAACATACATACATACATACATACATACATACATACATACATACATAAATAAACTTAAATTAAAAGAATTATAAACATCAACAACAAAAAAGCCTTTAGGGACCTGAGTTCCTTCATGTGACTCTTCACCATATCCTGCAAGGTTGAGACTTGGCAGAAAATCCCTTTTTCTTAGTTCATGAGAAGGTACAGGGAACTTGCTGGGTATCTTTGAAATCACAGACTCAAGGTGTCACAAACACCCTGCTTCTATGATCAACCCTACCAACAAGGCAATGTGAGGCATCAGTATGCCCAGTCACAAGCTCAGAAGATTGGGAGGGAAATCAATCTTCAAGTACCAGCAGGAGACTTGGCCACAATTCCATCAAAAATGGATAGCTTCCCCAGGAATAGTTCTATGGAACTTGTACCAAAAGAACCAGCATTGGAATTCATGATAAACAAAAATAATGTGCATGCACCCTCTTTTCTGGAATTCTTTGGGTTTAATGGTGAAGTGGATTAGTTGGTGTGATCCACCAAAAGTCTGCAGAGAAAAAAGCAAGCATCCAGTCTTGCACAGCACAGGAAATCAGACAGAGCTATGAGGCATGGGAGTATGCCATGGATGTGGAACACTACTCCTGCTTTAAGTGCAATCATGCTACTGACTGGTTTGTGAACTAACTGATTCTGCTCATTAGCTTCTTTTACTAGAAAATCCCAAAATACCTTGAGAAGGTATCCTTGGGAATTAAATTAAATTATGAATATGAAGTAGACAAGAATTCCAAATGCAAAATAAATGTTGGATGTGATTTGAACAGACAGGAAATGACACTAAAATATGACCTAACAAATCAGAGCTGGCTTGGGCATAGAGAGTTCTGGCCATGCTTAAACCATTGATTATGCTAAAATTAACCCTAAGCCTTGTTGTAAAGAAAAGGAAATAGTAACAACCTCATAAGAGCCAACCAGAGTGGAGACTCGCATTGTGGAGAACTCAGAGCTACCATTTCCCTTCAGAGGTTCACATTAAATAAAATCTTTTCCACAGAGTAACCTCAAAGTGCTTCAAAATGCATTTGTTAATACAAAACTAATAATTCTACCACTAGGGTTGGCATTTATTTTCAAAGTAAAGTCTAAGAGAAGATTGTATGCAAAACCTAAAGTAGGGATCCTATAATTCTGTACTATTGCTCCTGGAACTATACAGGGATTTTATAAGTTACTCTTTGCATTGTGTTTGTCTATTATATAGCAACTTTCTAATTAAAAATATGACTTGATTAAACATTATCTAGTCAAATTGCTATATAAGATATATAGAGATATATACACACACATTGTGACAAAGCCATTTAAACACTTGAAATCTAGGACACATAACACTAAAGATTCAATCAACATGAAAGGCTTATACAATGCAAGCCCAGTTTCTTTTTAAACTCTATGCACTAAAAGGAGAAAATATTAAGCTCCTAGATTGAATTTGAAAATACAGGATTCCCCAATTAGCTTATTATAACACAGTCAGATCATGAAGTTCCTAGTTAATAATGAGCCATTTGTGCTCCCAAGTAGACATTACATTGAATCATTCTCTTTATATTGAGGTTTACTAATGTCTTTTCTTTCTTTCCCTTTCTTTCTTTTTTTTTTTTTTTTTTTTTTTTTTTGTTCTGGGTATTGAACTCAGGGTCACTCAACCACTGAGCCACATCCCCAGTCCTATTTTGTATTTTATTTAGAGATAGAGTCTCACTGAGTTGCTTAGGGCCTAGCTTTTGCTGAGGCTGACTTTTAACTCACAATTCTCCTATTTCAACCTCTCAAGCAACTGGGATTACAGGCATGTGCCATGGCACCCAACTTGGTCTTTTTTATTTCTATGGTAACTGGTAGTCCCATAAAAGTTCCTAAACTTCTCAAACAAACCTCACTTTCCAACCTCCATAACCAGCTTTTCAAATGCTTCATTACCATCTGTAGAAAATTAATTAATTAATTAATGCCATGATGATTATAAAACAACTCTGCTTAATCAGTAGATTCCCTAAGTAAACTTTTGCAGTTGCCTTGTTAACTGTGCCATCTAAAATCAGTAACTCTTTGTTTTATAGAGCCATGGATTGAGTGGTGCTCTTTCAAGGAAATCCAGAAAGACACATTCAATGTGGTGTTTCATTGACATGGAATCAGTTCATTCACATTTTCCACACACTGGAGACTTTGGGGGAAATAACAGAAACATCAGCCTTTGTACAGTGTACTATTCAGCTTTTTTGAGGATGTCAACAAAAGACCTGAAAGGAGCAGCTTTAGAGGAGGAAAATTTATTTGACATTCATGGTTTCAGAGGGCTTGTTCCTTAGATGGCTGACTTCATTCCTCAGGACCTGAGGTGAGACAGAACATCATGGTAGAAGAGTGTGGTAGCAGAAAGCATCTGGGAGCAAGGCACCAGGAAGCAAAGAGAGAGAGCTCTCCTCACCAAGACAAATTTGAAACCCAAAGGCATGCCCCCAATGACCCACCTCCTCCAGCTAAAGTTTATCTGCCTATAGTTACTATCTAGTTAATCCCTATCAAGGATTAATGCATGGATTAGGTTAAGGTTTCATAACATAATCATTCTACCTCTAAACTTTCCTTACATTTTCTCACAATAAGCTTTTTGGGTATACCTAATATCTAAACCATAAAAGTCTGTCCTTGGTCACCAAAAGTTCATTCCCATCTTATAATCCAAAATACATTTAGTCCATTTTAAGAGTCCCAAAGTCTCAACAGTTTCAACATTGCCCAAAAGTCCAAATCCAAAGTTTCCTCTGAGACTCAAGAAAAACTCTTAGCATAAGCTCCAGTAAAATTCAAAAGAATATTACATATATCCAGTATATAAAAGTACATAGTACACATTTCTATTTGAAGAAAGAAGGAATAGAACCAAAGCAAGATGGAAATCCAGCTGAGCAAACAAATCCTGTAGTTCCAGTCCAACATCTGGAGCACATGGTATAACGATGTTCTCTGCAAAGGACCTGGGTAGTTCTGCCCCTATGGGTTTACTGGGTGTAGCCCACATGGCCTCTCTCTTGGCTTGTATGTGCTTGATTTCTGCAGCTTTCCTCAGCAGACATTCCATGGCAGTGACATTTCTTAATTTGGGGTGTCTCCACTGCAGCTTCAACTTCCTCCTCACCTCTCCACTCATTGCCCTATCAGAGGCATTGAACAGGAACTCTGACCTCACTATACTTTGCCTGGATTCCCAGAGCTTCCTTTGAAATCTCTATGGAACCCCTTCCCCCACCATGACTTTGACTCCAGCATCCTGCAGAAACAGCAACAAGTGGCAGCTGCCAAAGTCTGCCATCTTGAGCAGTAGCCAAGCCTCCAGGGACCACAGCGACAGAAGCTCTGAGTTCCTGGGTGACTGAGCAGAGTAAAATAACTTCCTAGGCTGCCCCCCTGTGAAGTAGAGTGATCCACTAGTCTCTTCTAGAAGTTTTACTTTAAAATCTTGAGCTGGAGATGAGTATGGTCTTGCCAATTCCTGAGATGCCCTCAAGTTGTCTTTCCTACTGTTTCTGGGTAAGGTATTTACCACTACCTCTTTAATGGTTATAATATCTTTAATAACTACAACTTCATTAGTCCCAGTTTTGCTCCCACTTTTCAAGTCCAAGTTTTTCAAAACTTTCCCCTCTGCTTTCTGCCCTTTATTATCACTGTAAACTTGGCTAGAAGATGCCAGCAATATCCATGCCAACACCTGAAGTCTATGCTACTTTGGAATATCCCCACCAGATTAATTAGTCCATTACTTTTAAATTCAGTCTCACAGAAAGTCTCAGGACACAGGAAAAACACAAACAACTTCTTAGCCAGAATGTAACATGAATTGAGTCCAATTCCCTATAGACTCCTCCTTTTGGTTCTCCATCCTCATGAAACCTGTCTTTATTGTCCACAGCCCTATAGGCATTCTGGACTCCTGAACTCCCAGCGGAATCATCCATTAAGCTCTACTTACAGCATACTAAACTTTTCCAGTTTTTATCTCTAAACTTTTCAAACTTCCTCTCACAAATTTCTTAATGTTCAAAAAGTTTCTCAGGTTAGTCAGAAAAATGACCCTGCTTCTGCTACCAACTTCTGCTTTAGTCAGCTTTTTCACTACTATGACCAAAAGACCTGACAAAAACAATTAGTGGGAGAAAAGTCCACTTGGGGGCTCATGGTTTCAGATGTCTCCTTATGTAGATGGCCAGCTCCATTGCTTTGGGCCCAGGGTGAGGTAGCACATCATGGTTGAAGATGTGGCAGAGGAAAGGGGGCTATGGCACCAGGAAACAGAAAAAGACTTTAATTTCCAGATACAAAACATATACCCCAAAGGCACACCCCCAATGACCCACACCCTACCAGCTAGTTAATCCCTATCAGAGAATTAATTACTGATTAGGTTAAGGCTCTCATAACCCAATCATTTTACATATAAGCTTTCTTGCATTGTTTCACATATGAGCTTTTGGGGGACTCCTAATATCTAAACCATAACATAAAGTGACCCCTTGCCTACTGTGATATTCGAACTGTCATGGGCATGCAATCAAAGGTTTAATAAGAGACCCTCAGGTTTGACAAACTGAAACCTTGACCTCAATCAGGAACTGATTCCACCAGGGATGAATGAAGAAGGAGTAAGATATATTTGATTCCTCTTAAGCTTTCCCAAAACAAACTAAGGTTATCATGTAGCCCCTGTAAAAATCAATATTTTATTAAAGTAAAGAATCTCTTGGATTTAAGTCTTCAAGTGTAGCTAAACTGTTTGTCCAGTGAAAAGAAAACAGAAGATGAATAATGCTCTTTCTGTTCATTATAAATTCATTGGGGAATATAAGGTCCACTTGTCTAGAGGCTCAGTTGCCACCAAGGATTAAAAAGAAAGATGAACAGTCATAAAACTGTAGGAATCTAATTATCTACAAGTTCAAACCCAACTTTGACCCATTACATGATGTCAGTTTGATGAAAGCTCTGGTTGGAACTTTTTATTGTTTAAGATGATGTATCTTTAGTACAGGACATGATATCACTCTATGGAATACAATGAAGTTCCAGGTAGGCAGATGCTCAAACACAATAGGAATGAGAAAAAATAGAAAACTGATTTCCAAAGTTTCAAGGACATCATTCAGAAGCATACTTAAATATAAGCTAAGTAACTGAAGAAAATTTTATGTGCATTTGGAAATTTTAAGTTTTTTTTTATTGTATTAGTCAGCTTCCTGTCAATATAACAAATACCTGAGATAATCAACTTATAAAAATAAAAGGCTTATTTTAGTTGAGTTTCAGTCCATAATCAGGCAGACCCATTGCTTTTAGGTCTGTGGTGGAAGACAGCACATCATGGCAGGGATGAGGAGAATAGCAAACCTTCTCACAATATGACCAGGAATGAAAGAGATAAGAAGACAAGGGAATGAGGTTCCACTTTACCCTTCAAGGGCACACCCTCAATTATTGAAAGAATTTTCATATGGCCCCACCTCTTAAAGTCTGCAACACCTCCCATTAGGGTCAAGGGGAAGACTAAGACTAACATATGGGCCTTTGGAGAACTTTCACATCCAAACTATAGGAGCCAAGGAAAGAATAATTCTTTCCAGGGAGGAAAGATAGATGTGATCTCTCAGAGTAGGAAGAAAAGAAGTAAGGATTTAGGAGCTTCATGTAGAATTACCTCTACTTTTGTTTAAAATTGAAGACACAGCCTTGTTCTGAAGGATGTGACACCCAGATGGTATTGTAAGGAACAAACAAAATACATCAATGGATTCCACAAATTTCTGAAAGGAAAAACTGCCCCCCTCCTGAGAAGTCATTAAATGAGAATGAGGTGAAGTTTTGTTTGTTGTTGTTTTATTTTGTTCTTGAATTATAAAGTGCATTTTAAGGAATGCTCTCAAAATAACAGACTGTCAGATGTGCAAAATAGCCATGTCTATTGTAGTACATTTAGGCTGCTATAACAAAGTACCATAGACTGGATGGCTTGAACAACATTTATTGCTCACAGTTCAAGGGGTTGGGAAGTCCAAGATCAAGGCAGTGCTTCTGCTTCATAGAGGGCCATCTTCTTTCTGTTTCCACACAAAAAGTCAGATGAAGGAGTACTCTGGTGTCGGTCTTATAAGGACATTAATCCCACTAACAACAGTTTTACCCACAAAGACCTCCTCCAAAGTCTCCACTTCCTTCTAAAACCATCATATTGGGATTTAGATTTCAGCATATGAATTCAGGGGAAACACCAATCTTCAGTTCATGTTATGATTTAGACATGTGTTGCTCCCCAAAAACTATGTATGAGAGAGTTTAAGGAAGTTTAGAGGTGAAATAATTAGGTTATGAGAGCCTTAAACTAATCAGTGCATTAATCCACTTGAATGAACTGACTGGGTGGTAACTATAGGCAGATAGGGTATAGAGGGAAGAGGTGGGTTACTGGGGGCATGCTTTTGGGCTTTATATTTTGTCCCTGGCGAACAAGAGCTATTTCTGTTTCCTTGTTGCCATATCCCAAACTGCTTTCTATCTCTACACCTTTCTGCTATAATGTTCTGCCTCATCTCAGGCCCAGAGCAATGGATTTCACCATCTGTCAAATGAGACTTCTGAAACTGTGAGCCCCAAATAAACTTTTACTCCTCTGAAATTTTTCTTCTCATGTATTTTGGCCACAGCTACAAAAAACTGACTAAAACAGTCCATTATCTTAAGACAAGTATTCTGATAAAATGGAAACAATGAGGATGGCAGCTTTGTTAGATTGCTTTCAGAAAACCACCAAAGTTGTAGTTAGCATGTGCCCAGTAAGATGAATTTATGGATTACATTATCAGTTTATAAATTTTGAAAGGCATTTAGAGCTATGAACACTTCACATTGCTCTTCACAATATTTCATTATTTTATTGAGTCAGTCTTGCTTGGATTGTTAACTTATCAATAACACCAAGACAGTCAAATAGCTTTTCTTTCCTGTCACTACAAAAGCCATTGAAATAATACATGAAAATGAGTATGCCAACCATATGCAAATCGTTCATTTGTCAGAAAATAGTAATGGAAAATATGCATAAAAATAAATCTGCTATTGGAAACATTTAAAAGAAGGGGAAGATTTGCTACATTATTTTACTTATATAAATATTTAGCAGTAGTCAGGATAGGTAATCTGTGACATACCATCCAAATCTCTAAAGCCCCAGAGATACATTTCTTCCTGGTTTAATGTCTGCTGAGATTCTTCTGCCCAGGAAGCTCTCCAACCAGCTTCCCCACAGAAAAGCACAGACACCCATTCTCTTAGCAGCATCTGTAGTTTTCCTTCAGTGGAAAGAAGGAACCAAGCAGAAGATAAGAGACACTGTGCAAAGAGGCCTGGATATGGTTTCTCTCACTTATGCTCATATTCCATCCATCAGAACCCAGCTATATTATCCTACTTCAATGCAAAGAGGCTGAGAAGTGACCATGTGAACATGTGATCATTTTTGAGGAAAATCAACGATGCCTTTCTTAATTTTCCTCCTGGTCACATGGGCATCAAATATTTTCAACATGTCTAAGCTTGTAGTATTTGACCACTTCTGTTTCAGGATGGACCCTCTAAAGAAGAGAAATGCTGATAATATTTGAGGAGATAAAATGCTGATTATCTTGATTTGAACATCAGAACTTCTATACATGTGTCAAACAACAACACTGTGCTACATAAATAAGTGCAAATGATACATATCAATTAAACATAAAATCCAAAAGAGCATCTATGCCATAGAGAGTATACTCTAATACAAAAGGAAATAGTAAATGCAAAAAAAAAGTCATTTTAGTGAAATACTGTGAAGCTATAACCAGGATGAAAAGAAAACAAAACAAAAACCACTGGATAAGGATATAAGCGGTGGTGCCACACATAAAATGCATCTGCTACATAATTTGTAGACCAAGTACTTCAGTAAGGAAGTTAAATTCAAAGTGAACAAGTAAATGATGTAGTTAGTTTTATACAAACAAGAGCTTTATAATGTTGGGAAATCTTACCAATAATTCGTAATGAGACAGGGGGTGATGATAGAACTACACTGGTATTTGATGATTGCATATGGCAGCATATTATTAAAAAAGTCACATCTAAAAAGTTGTGGACAATGTCGTGTATCATTTTTTTTCCTAAAAACTTCGTGTTCCAGATTGGTTAAAGGTTTTCTGTGATATGCATCTAAGAATGAATAGATACCTGTGAAACTTTCAGCAATGATGAATGAATAACAAAAATAATCACTTCCTTTGTTAGGAAAAATTCTTAGGAGACTTGGAATAAAAGACAAATTCCTTCATCTAATATCATACACGTATATATGTAATATATATATGATACATATATAATATACCACTAACATCATATTTAATAGTGAAATATTGGGCACATTCTCCACAACAAAGAGCAAAGCATGGATTTCTAATTTTATCACTTCTCTTCAACATGGCACTAAATGCCCTAATCAGTCCAATAAAGTCAGAAAAGTGGTTGAAGGCAAGGGGGATCACAAATGCATCCAGTTTGGAAAGGAAGAATTAAAATTGCTACTATCAAGAAATTTCCAAAACATGGTACTAGAACTAATGAAAGACATTTAGTGAGTTTGTACAATACAAGATCAATATGCAAAACTAAATTGTCTTTGTATATACAAGCAACAAACAATTGAAAATTAATTTTAAAAATAACTTCATGTATAACTGCATCAAAACCACAAAATACTTAAGAATAACTTTTTTACAGTATGGAGATTTTTCAAAAGAATATGAATAGACCCACTTAAGAGCCAACTTTCCCATTTTTTGGTATTTATCCAAAAGAACTAAAATCAACATAACATAGTGATACAGGAACATTAATGTTTACAGCAGTGCAATTCACAATAGCCAAGTTTCGGAAGCAGTCCAGATACCTGTCACCAGATGAATGGATTAAGAAAATGTGGTATATGTAACGTTGGAGTTTTACTCAGTCATAAAGAATAAAATTATGGCATTTGCCAGCAAATGGATGGAACTAGAGAGCAACATGCTAAGTGAAATAAGTCAGACTCAGAAAATCAAGAGTCAAATGTTTTCGCTCATGTGGAAGTTACATCAAACTAAAGGAAAAAAGGAAAGGGTCAGATCTCACAAGGATAGAGGGAAGATTAATAAAGTAAAGAAAGGAGATTGGGGAGAGGATTTGCACAAGAGAAGAAAGGCAGAATAAATTTGGCAAAGTTATGCTATGTACATGTATAAATATTCCACAGTGAATTCTACCTTTGTGCTTATTTATAAAGCACCAATTTAAAAAACAATAAATAAATAGTAGTCATTAGAGGAGAGAATGGGAAATAGGGAAAGAGAGGATGGAAGGGAGAAGGAGAGGAAGGAGGGGAGCGTAAGAGAAGGCACTAGGGACTGGAATGGGGAAATAAAATTCCATGCACGTATGATTATGTCATAGTGAACCAAACAATTATGTATAAACATTTTAAAAAAGAATAAGCTTTTTTAAACTATAAAACATTGCTGAGACAATTAAAGACCTAAAACGAGTTTCCCATGCATGTGCACTGGAAAATGCAATACTGTTATGGTCCCAGTTCTCCAAAATTAATCAATATACTTGATGATATCTGGATTATAACCTCAACAATATTTTTATATAGAAATTGGCAAATTGATTCCCAAATTGATGTTGAAATAAAAATTACATTTAATCATATTGTTCACTAAGCTATAATTTTTAGTCAGACCAAAAGCCAAAATAATATTTTAAATTTTATTTTGGTATTTTTATATTTCCATGTATATATTTTACAGTATACAAATGTATAAATATAAAGTAAGTGTACATTAATGTTCATCGTCTATAACTATATATACTAAACAAGCATATATTTGGAAGTATATGCACATTTTTTTCTCATAGGAATATTAGGAAACCATAAAAGCGTGGCAATCAAGTCTGAAGAGTTTCACAAGCTGAAAAGTGCATCAGGGCACCTTTTTATGAGAGTACCATAAATTAAAGAGTTATTATTGTTCCATACAGGTTCCCAAAATCTCAGCCTTCAACCACCCAACACACACAATTCATCTTTTGAAAAAATAGAATGGACCTTTCACTTCTGGTCCAGATAGAAGAAGAGGGATCAGATTTACTCCTAACTGAAGCAACAAGGAAAGCAAGCAAAATACATTAAAAAGGGTTCAGGCTTAGAACAGGAGGCAGCAGAGAATAGCGAACCCTTAGACATAGTAAACAAAAGGCTGAGTCCTGCAACAATCATAACTTACTACTTGAAAGCACTGTCCAGGCCAGAGTGAGGCACAGGCTGAATCTCTCATTGAGCTGAATGGGCATTCGTGGAAGCTGAGATGACTAGTAATTGGGAGTCACATTGAAAGAGGGGTATTCTTGATTTTTAGCTCAGTTCTGATCAGTGCAAGCATGGGAAATAACTATCCTCAACAGGGCAAAACTAAGCAAAAATCAGAAAGCAGAATCATCACAGGTACTCACACAGAGCTAGGATTAGTGTTATAGCTTAGATATGAGGTTTCCCCAAAATCTCACTGAGACAATTTAAGGAAGTTTAGAGGTAAAATGATTAAGTTATGAGACTCTTAACCTAATCAATGCCTTGATCTCCTGATAGGGATTAACTGGGTTGTGACTGTAGGTAGGTAGGATGTGGCTGGAGGAGGAAGATCACTGGTGGGGGGATGCCTATGGGGATAATATTTTGTCTGTGGTAAGGGGAGCTCACTCTCTCTTTGCTTCCTGGTGCCATGTCCTGAGTCTCTTTGTTCCACTACACTCTTGCGTGTTCTGCCACACATTGGGCCCAGAGCAATGGAGCCAGCTGTCCATGGACTGAGACCTTTGAAACTGATTTCCAAATAAGTTTTTCCTCTTCTGAAATTGTTCTTGTCAAGTTTTTTTTGTCATAGCAGCGAAAAAACTGACTAAAACAATTAATAGTCTCACATATCTGATTGAAAGAACTTTAATTGGGGAAACAGGTGGAATCCTCAGAGCAGTATTGCTCTTAAAGTGTAACTATATTAGCTCTAGATGAAGGCCTTCAAGATTTCTTCTAACAAAATGTAAAAGACAGCCAGTTGATTCCAAGTAATATAACTGAATGTGAAAACAAAATGCAACTGCAGAAAAACCATCAACAAGTGACATAAATTCATAATGTTCAGCATCTATTCCAGCTTACTAGGAATGAAAATAAAAACATGAGATCAATTTTGTGGAATGCAAATTTAATTTGTACTGAGAGAGAAATGTAGAACACTAGATGTTTTTATTAGAAGAAATATCTCAGATTGATATACAACTTTCCACCAAGAAAACTAGAAAAATATGAGCAGAGTAAACCCTGATGAAGCAGAATAAAGGAAATATTAATGGTAAGAGTAGAAATTGTGGAACAGGAAACACAAAGACAATAGAGGAAATCAATGAAACTAAAATCCTAGTTCTTTGAACTGTTAATATAATTGATGAACCTCTTTCCAGACTGACAAAAAAGAAAGAAATAAAACACCAATTAAGAAAACCACCTCAGAAAGCTTAGAATGGAACCACCATTTGACCCAGCTATCCCACTCCTTGGCCTATACCCAAAGGACTTAAAATCAGCATACTACAGAGATACAGCCACATCAATGTTCATTGCTGCTCAATTCACCATAGCCAGATTGTGGAATCAACCTAGATGCCCTTCAGTTGATGAATGGATAAAGAAACTGTGGCATATATATACAATGGAATATTACTCCACCATGAAGAATGATAAAATTATGGCATTTGCAGGCAAATGGATAAAATTGGAGAATATCATGCTAAGTGAGATAAGCCAATCTCAAAAAACTAAAGGACGAATGATCTCGCTGATAAGCGGATGAGGACATATAATGGGGGGTGGGAGGGGTTAGCGTTAGGGTTAGGGTTTGTTTTAGGGTTTGGGATAAGGAGGGTGGTAAGAATGGAGGAAGGAAGGACTGTATAGAGGGAAAAGAGGGGTGGGAGGGGTGGGGGGAAGGGCAAAAAATAACAGAATGAATCAAACAACATCACCCTATGTAAATTTATGATTACACAAATGGTATGCCTTGACTCCATGTACAAACAGAGAAACAACATGTATCCCATTTGTTTACAATAAAAAAAAAGAAAGAAAGAAAAAGAAAACCAAAAAGACAACAAGAAGACCAACCATTTTAAGGGCGAGTGACCCAGGAGAGGTTTGCTGCCAAGGAGCAAGAGAGGACTTTATGAAGTGATGGAACATTCTATAATTTGGCATTATGGACAGTACATAAATGGATCCATTTCAAAACTCATCAAATTATATTCTTAAGATTAGTGGTCTTTGATTTATGTAAATTATATCTAAATAACACTTCCTGTAGGTTTTATGGGATTTGGATAAGATTTTTTTTATTATAATGCAAGCTAAAGTATTAAAAAATGAGAAAAGATGATTTATTTATTTTCTAATGCAGTATTATAAATTACCACAAATTTAGCAGCTTACAACATTCATTTATCTCCTGGTTCAGGGGATAAGTAAATTCTGGGTTTCTTCTCAGGGTCTCACAAGGCCAAAACCAGAATGTCAGTCATCCTGAAGCTGGAAGTGTGGTGGGGCACCTGCTTCAAAGTTCATTCAGGTTGTTGGTATGATTAATTTCCCTATGGTGGTATGGCTGAGTTTCTTATTGCCCTGATGTATAGCCAGCAATGACACAAGCAATATTTCTTGTGTTTCAAATCTCTCTGCCTCCCTTTGCACCTTCCTCTTATTCATGTGGTAACACTGGACCCACTGAGATAATCTCTTTATTTTTTTATTATATTTTTATTTTTACAGACTGCATTTTGATTCATTGTACACAAATGGGGTATATCTTTTCATTTCTATGTTTGTGCAAAATGTAGATTCATACCATTCATGTAATCATACATGTATATAGGGTAATGATGTCTGTTTCATTCCCCCATTCTTCATATCCCCCCCCATTTTGCTCTACATAATCTAAGTTTCCTCCATTCTTCTCTCACCCCCACTCCTCACCCCCATTATATATCATCATCCACTTATCAGGGAAAACATTTGGTCTTTGGTTTTTTGGGATTGGCTTATTTCACTTAGCAAAATATTCTCCAATTCCATCCATTTTTCTGAAAATGCCATAATATTATTCTTCTTTATGGTTGAATAATATTCCATTGTGTATATGTATCACAGTTTCTTTATCCATTCATCTGTTGAAGGGCATCTAGGTCGGTTCCACAATCTAGCTATTGTGAATTGAGCTGCTATAAACATTGATGTGGTTGTGTTACTATAGTATGTTAATTTTAAGTCCTTTGGGTATAAACTGAGGAGTGGGATAACTGGGTCAAATATAAAGAACTTACAAAACTTTATACCCAAAATACAAAGAACCCAATCAATAAATGGGTCAAGGAACTTGACAGACACTTTACAGAAGAAGATATACAGACAATTAATAAATATATGAAAAGTGTTCAACATCTCTAGTAATCAGAGAAATGCAAATTAAACAACTCTAAGATTTCATCTTACTCTAATTAGAATGGTTACTAGCAAGAACACAAACAATAACAGATGTTGGGGGGAAAGGCACACTTTTACATTGCTGGTGGAGTTGCAAATTGGTGCAGCCACGCTGGAAAGCAGTGTGGAGAATCCTCAGAAAACGTGGAATGGACTCACCTTTTGACCCATTATCTCACTCCTCAGTTTATACCCAAAAGACTTAATCTCTTTATTTAAAGGTCAGTTGATCAATAACCTTAATGTCATCTGCAATGCCTATATTTCCATGGAAGGTGACATATTCACAGTCTGTAAGATTAGAATAGGAATCCTCTTTGGGATGTAACATTGCCCCGGTAGGTTGGGATGTAAGTGGAAGAAAAAAAATCCACCCACAGGCTCACTGTCACAGATAATGATCATAGCTAACTAACAGGCACTGCATCCAGTTTGCTGTCTTCCAGACATTATATTCAATGCTTTGAAGTCTCCATACAGTTCATCTCATCAGCCACCTCATAAAGTAGGCTTTATTTCTTCAGTCATTATCAAATGTGGAAAATGAGTACAGAAGAGGTTTGTAAGTTGCCAGGATCACTCCACTAGTAAATGGCAAGGCAGCTATTGAGATTCTGATCTGCCTGACTGCAAAGCAGTGAATGTCGGTGGTTGTATTTTGGTCACCATGCTATTCTTGCTAATTGCTCTTTAACATATTTTAATAAAAAGTGACTGTGACCTTTCATAACACTTTGCACAGCTTGTACCTATATATTTTCCTAATTATTTAATCAGCAACTATCTTTTCATTGAGCAATCATGGCCTGAGAGGGACCTTCTCTGCCTTCTCAGTATTGTATATTCATGTCCCAGTCACCCTTGGCTCATGGAGAGGGCTCAGTAGGAGGTTACTGACTAAATGAGTAAATACCATTCATTCATCACAGCCCTCTTCTGTGATCCTCTTCAAATGCAGACCATTACCCTTGCCTTCAAAAGGATGACAGAGAATAACTAGGAGAAAATGCAAGCCAAAGACACCCATGAAGTCCCAGGTCTGTTAGTTATCGGATTAATTATGACATCCAAACAATGCACCTTATGGTAAGAATAACTAGGACCTGACATCTCTTGAGTTGCCTTACTCCCCCAGGGATCCCATAATTTTATCATAACCCACCATCACATCCTATCTCACCATATTTGAATGAATAAATAAGTCAAATCCTCCCACACTTTAAATATTTAAGAAATGTTGCCTGGACTAGCATCTCCCAAAGGACTGAATCTGATTATGACCAGGCAGGTCATAATCATCCCAGACTCACATATACATCACTTTACCAATTTTCCAACATGGAGGACCAGTGCCCAACAGACAGGGACCAGGCACAATTCATTCATAGTTCACATCGCACACCCTGCTAACACTGGGCACCTAAAACTACTGTTTGAATGAATGAATGATTGAATGAATTCAACAAGTGCAGCATATGGAAGCTAATTGTGAGACTTGCACCATTTTTTTAAGAAGTCTTCCCTGAAACAGACTGAGAATATAACCAAAATAAAAAGATAATATTGGCCAAATCCTTCTCACAATTCTTGATTGGCCAGTATTTTAGTATTACAAAGAAAATGTCCCTTTGAATGCACCTAAATGTGATCTTGTGTTGCAGATTACATCAGGGCAGGAAGATGATTTTCTTTAAATATAGTCATATTTCTCAAGTGCTAGAGAGCATGCACTAAGTGTCTTGGTTTGCAGCATCAATTTCAATGAAAGTTAAAAATATCACAAAGGTTTCTCTGTTAGTCATTCACAGAGAGATGACAGTTTCTCTAGGCAGTGAAAACAGAGCAATGCCTGCTCTGTACAGCCATTTGGTATTCCCCACCAATACCGGCAATAAGCTGAAAGAAACACATTCCAAATTCCATCCTAGAGTACATCATAAATTTAAAATGGGAATCTCGGGGAATTTAAATGATTGGAAGATAATGATGCCACGTTAAGGTTGCAGATAAAATGTTCACTTTGCTTAGATAATTTGAAATAATGGGAAAATATGAAAAGAAGCAACTATCCATTAGGTTGATGTGAAATTATAGTTTTTTCTTGGTCAAAATAGTGAACTACTACATTTTCATAAGTTTCAACCTAGTGGAGGGAAAGTGAGAGTACATGTATATCAACTTTACTTTTGTTTCCAAGAACATCAAAAAAGAAAGAACCCTAAAGAAAAGGAAGTCCAACTTTCTCATTTTAGAACTTGTGCTTACAGACTTAGAAATAGATGAAAATATGTGAAAGCCCTCCAGTGTCCATAGGATAAATGAAACAGAAGCAAATTTCATACTCTGGTCAAGCAGTTTCCAAAGTGTGAGCATCACAGCGTATTCTAGATTATATTCCATTCATAGTGGCTCCCAGACCCCAGTGAACTTCATGGTCTAAGATGGCTGCTAGAGTTGCAGCCTTTAAGTAAACAGGGAAGAGGTTTACAAGCCTGATGAAGGTCGAACTTGGAGAATCACAGGAACCATAGTATAAGACCTGAACTTCATCTAGCAGGTACTTTTAATATTAGGCAAGGGGAAGCATCAGCACAGATGGTTTTGAGAAACACATGATGGAAGTTAGGAGGTTAATACAGGAATTCAGAATAATGTGAAATGAGGTGCAGAGTGGAGGCAGAAAGCACAGACTACACTTTCTGAGAAGTGTAGATGCAAAGAAAGTATGGCGCTAGTATGGTAATGAAAATGTGAAGCCAGGATTTTAACATCCTTCTGAGCATAAGTGAATTGGTATGAGGAAACACAAAGCTTCTGCTAGAGAATATTTCAGAAGAAACAGTACCTTCAGAGAGAAGTTGGTTTAGAGAATCTGGGCAAAGATGGACCATATAAGGGTAGACGCTCACAATTGAAAAGGGATTCTATTGAAAACAGGTAGGTCTAAGCTAGAAATAAAGTCTAATAAAGGGTTAGGTTATTTGGAGAAAGGCAATTCTAGGAACTTCCTTTTCAGAGTCATCAAGAAACCTGGAGCTGGCTGGGTTTGGTTGGAAAGGCAAATATCTACTGTCCCTGAGGTAGTTATACAGATAGTCCAGTTGCAGTGACCTTCACCATAGGTATTCATGACCCAGTGCTCTCTGCACTCCAGCCTAACAATTTCCACAGGATTTTTTTGGTGGGCTCTTTCAGGCCTAGAGAAACCAGTTTCTTTACTCAATATGCTCCCAATATAGCTATTACAATTATTACTTATCACAAGTCATGCTTAATTTTCAACCTTGCAAATTACATATAAGATATAAGAATTCTTTCTTTAGTAAACCTTCAGTATTTAAGTTACATACTGGTCACTTGATTGTTGAAAAAAAAGTCTAAATATGTATTAACACTAGGCATAGTGCATATTGGAGGGAAAATCAGTTTAAAAGAAAACTCTTCTTAGCCTCCTTGCTCTATTTTAAGGCCCCACTGTGGGCATTGTACCCCTCCCTCTAAGGTGCCCCACACTGCATTTAGGGTACTATCCACAACCAAGTACCATAGGGAATTTAGGAGTTCATCCCTGCCTGGGCATTTCTCCCACCAATTTTCATTAATACAGACTGTATGACATGTCTGTGTTATTAAACTTCAGAAATATAGATAAGAGATAGATATGGTGATTAAAACAGACTTAAACATAGGAATAGAGATAGCACATCATGTAATGTACAGTCTAGTAAAGGCAAGAGATTAGAAAGAGAAAGCAAAGTTATTCCACATAATGCCAAGTGCTAGAAAGGAAAAGGTCCTAAGAGAATGGGGAGGAGGGATTCAGGTCCAAACAGCTCTTTGAAGAATTGCCATTGGAGGTGAGTAGGAGTAAAAAATATGAAAGAAGTCATGCGTGTGACAGTTTTCAATGGGTTTCAAGCACTAAAAGTAGTTTGTCACTACAACATTATAGCAAAGGAGGAAGTGGCCAGAGGTAGGAGTGGAGATTCAACCACTCAAACAGTTGGCTAAACTGAAGTTCAAATTTTTCATCACTGTCTCTACAAAATGAAGTTAGTAAAATTAAATTTAAATGGTGTAGATAATCACCCTCTAAATTTTCCTTCTATTAAGGCAATTTCATAATAAATTTGTAATACACTGAATTTGGAGATCAATTCTATGATGTAATTTCCTAAACAGCTTCCAAATGCCTTCATCATAAAAGGTCCATGTTAAAGGAAAACACTTTCATCAAGTCAAGGTCCAAGCTATTTATCATGGCAACATTCCAATGAATGGTGAGTCAAAGGGAAGATTGTTTTGCACACAAAATTAAAGGAAACATTATAGCATTAATAGTCACTTTAATGTATTTTTGTATTTACAAAAGCATCCATATGGAGGTTGCTTGAATTTTGGAAAGTTCTGTGATCATTTAATGCACAGTAAAATTTGTGTCCAATACAAATTAAACACAATCTTTATTGATTGATTTGATATGAGGTAACCATTCAAATTTAATTGCCTTACTCTGAGAAAGCCCTTGGGGAAAAGCAATCCTGAGTCTACTCAGCACAAGCAGCTAAAAACTACAAAAAGAGATTTCCATTTTGCTTGAGATGTGATATGCTGACTCTACAGGCTTACAACTTGTTTCTTACATCTAAAAATATTGAGTTCAATAACTTACACAAGAATATAATGAAAGCTCTGACGTTTACCCATATTCTGAAAAAACATGCCTCAAATAAATACTGTACTTCCCGGATAAAGATTTGTAAGCCTTCATGGTAAGGTCAGCTCTGCAGTCCACACTCTTAAAGCCATGAGTTTCACACAATTCGTTCAGATTCTTTTAAACTGAAAGAACAGCATGGAAGAAAGAACTGGGGGTTGTGCAGGAGAGAAGAAGAAACCTTACAAATGTTGGTCAGCAAGTTAAGAAATGGTTGCCTGCTGTAACAAAAATTGCCTATTTTAATCTCAACAAGCTGTGATATTGTCCCTACATCAATGTTTCCACTTTAACATGGATGATGGGTCTTGGTGAAGTAATACCTGATTATCTCACATAAAGATGTTCCCCAAAAAGCACCAATGTATTCTGCCTTCCAAGATGCCTGGGCATGCTCATCAATGTGCTCACTACCAGTGGAGGCCTGTTCCCTAAACACATGCACAGGGAGACTTT
The DNA here is from genome assembly GCF_902686445.1 of Sciurus carolinensis. Classification (NCBI taxonomy): domain Eukaryota; kingdom Metazoa; phylum Chordata; class Mammalia; order Rodentia; family Sciuridae; genus Sciurus; species Sciurus carolinensis. The sequence continues at coordinate 85,475,845 of NC_062213.1, forward strand.
CAGCACAACTTGTATACCCACTGCTTCTCTTATTAACTACTGACAACCAGTATGATTCCTTGTCTTGAAATTAGCACCTTAACATTCTATATAAATTCAACATTTGCTACAAACTCTTCAACCTAACAACTCAACCCCAGCTCTGGTTTCAAATAGTATCTCAATCCTTTATTCCACAAACAAATGAAACAACAAAAGAAAACCAGAGACCTCAACACTGAAACTATTTCATTTGTAATTGTTAAGGCATGGTTGACAGGACTATTTTTTTTTTCTTTCAGTCTCAAGATGGTAGCGTGTATACTATAAAATACTTTGAATTTCTAAGGCATTTCCCCCTCTGAAATTAAACTAGTAGACAGTCTGGAGAACATTGTGCATTTGTCCTACTGGCTGCGCTACCCCAATCTACTGCTGTTTTAATTCAAACAGGGTTGTACCATCTGCAGTTAAGAAGAGCAGAAAATCCCCACCCCCACCCCTGGACACACACACACACTCTCTCTCTCTACAGATTTAAGAAGTGTTCTTTTCTTGAAGGCACAGAAGCTGTACCCCACGCCTAAGTGGCAGTTAGTCTGTTTCCATTTGGGACAATGCCTCCTGAACTGGTTTAAAAATTGACACTGACAACCTGCACCCCTGAAGAATGAGATGGGGGCTGGAGGAGAGCAAAAACGACTCCGATTTCCTCTTACTCTCAGAAATGTAACCACAACATAAAGATACTTTGTGCCAGACTCCCTCCTGGTGTCAGAGCATAAACACTGACAATCTAATAGGCAGTTCACCGGGAAGAAAAGATCCTCACCCTCCAGCACACGGTAGCGTAAAACAAAATGGATAAAACACTTGCTATTTCGTGGAGTTTTCCCAATTCCCCCAGATCTCCTGGAGACCATAAGCTTTTCCTTGAGGTGTACGCTCATCCCCCGCCCCCAAGACATTCCTCACACAACGTGCACACCATACTTTTAGATTTTGATGATTTGCTATGCAATCAGACACTGTGAACCCAAAAGACAGTGACAACTGGAAAGGAAAACTCCAACTTTAGCAAACAGAATGCAGTCTGCAACCAGCGGGGCTGAACTTTCCTCCTAGGACGCCATGCGAGCGCTGTGTGCCGGGCCGTTCTAGCCACTGCCAATCCCACTTTGTGTGTTGGTGGTGCGGACAAGTCGCGAGCCTCTGCCCGGGAGCCAATCGGCGGCCGACCCAGGCGTTGCCTTGTCTTCACAGTGTGTTAGTACCGCGTAGGTGTCACTCGAGCCACCAGCCGGGGAGCCAATCAGCGGCCAGCCAGCCGTTGCCATGGCCCCTCTGTCTATTAGGCCAGCGCTTGCACAGGCAGAGCTGAGAGACAGCCCAGTGCCCTAGTCCTGAGATTTTTGAGGGTCCCTGCAGCCACGCGCCCAGAGACACTGGCCACCGCCAGATTCCATGAGCTCCCGACATGAACCGAAAGAAATTGCAGAAATTGACCGACAACTTAACTAAAAATTGCAAGCACTGTAAGTAAGAATCAAGTGTTGGACAAGCTGAGGTTCCTGGGCCAAGTCTGGTCCTACCCAGTGCAATTTCCTTGCTGTGCCTACTTTCTGCCTCCAGGACCTGTGTGACGATGGGGCCACCACCAACCTCTAAGACAAGTCTGGAAGAGAATCCCATCCTGGGATGTTAATCTCCTTGGGCAGGCACCTACGCACAGGATCTAGAGAACTGATATTCATGCATGCATTTAGTTCTACCTACACTGCACTTCTCTTGTTCATCAGACCTCTTTTTCCTTTGCACTGGTCTTCGGTGCTGGGATTGAATTCAGGGCCTCTCACGTGCTACCCAAGGTTTCTACCACTACTAATCTACATCTCCAATCCCACCCCACTCTCACACCCTTTTCTAAATTTTGAGATTGGGTCTTGCCATATTGCCTATGCTGACTTCAAATTTGAGATCCTCCTTTTTCCTGCCTCAACCTCCCAAGTAGCTGGGATTGTTTTGCATATGACACCACATCGCACTCTCAGACCCTCTTCTCAATTTACTTTTACATGATAGAAGTGAGGTAATATGTGCTCATGAGACATGTGGTTTTAGCCACAGATGTGTTGTAAAAGAAGTACTAAAACCACCAGACTCAAGAAAAGCAGCATAACCAACGTACAAGGTGCACCTTAGCCTGTTTGTCAGCTCTTCCTAGAGCAAAATAAATGATTGTTTAAGTTCTGGAAGCTTAACAAGAGATCCATGGGGAAAATAGTCATAAATATCTGATCATCTTTAGGAAAGATGAGTTGAAGTGGCACAGAAACGTGTCTCAGAGCAAGGTTTGTTTGGAAGCAAAATTGCTTAGCAAAGCTAAACATTTGGTAAAGCATCTGCTCACAACTTTAGACTTTGGCTTTGCAATTACTAATAGAGTGGAAAGGTGTAGGAGATTTTCCAGGTGACAAAGTGAGTGCTTATTAAAGATAGCTGTTCTAATCTCTCCTTTGAAAAGGAGTCCCAGAACTTCATAGAACACTTTAGTATTGTATTCCAACTGCACTTTGGCTAAAAATCAGTGGATTTGGTTTAGAAGAGGATGATATTGTCTGGTTCACAGGCTTCTAAGTTGTATGCTGATTGCAAAACTACTGGCCACCTGAGAAAACAGGAGAAGCCATGATCCTCAAAGAATTCCCATTATGCAAACAAGGAGGAATAAACATGTTTAAATGTGATTATAGGATATAGTGCTTTCTCATCATCATTAGTATCTGATATAATGAGTGGTAAGAATGCTCTCATTGTAGGGTGGTGCTATAAGTAAAAGTTATGGTGTATATAAGCATTTTAAGATTCTTGGAAAAAGGTATTCTTTGATTAAAGGTGTCATTATGGTTATTTTAATTTGGTGAGGATTTCATTCTGTTGTTTTGTTAAAAACACTAATTTCTAGGAAAAAAACATATTCTTAAAACATCTAGTAAAGATTTTTATAATACTCATAAACAGTGCAATAACTACTATACACAATACTGATTTTGATTTAGTCTCTGTTCAGTAAGTTTCCAGTGCATTGAAAACAAATGTTCTGTGAGCAATTAAAAAGTGCGTATTTTAAAAGATAAATGAAAACATCAATCTTGATTTTTGTTCTTACAAAAAAATTTTAAGTGAGCCTTGAAAACTTTGAGATTAAAAGTAAACATTAAAGCATTATGTAGAAATAGTTATAGGTCATGGACATCATAATAATTTTAAATTTCTTTAAACAAAGGACTTTTACCTAAAGTCGCCTTTCTTTTATAGTTGCCAGATGATAATGCAATAGATGAAATGAATATGTATTGCTGAACCAGAGAAGAAGAAAAGATCTTAAGTGAGCATCTAGTTAATTCACCATCCACCATTCTATGCAGGTCACATGTAGAGCATTCCAGAAAGATGAAAGCCATTCTTGAATGTACCCTAATTTCATGCAGTATGGTATTCTACAATTTAAGAACTGTTTCAGCAAGCAAAGTACTAATGATCAAACTTTGATCAAAGGTTTGAGTCAATTTTTGAACTGAAAATCAATTGATAAGTTTAGCTTATGTTCTTTAATTTTTATTTTAGTTGAAATGGGACAATGTTGAATTAACATCCCCTCTGTTCGTATTTAATACACATGAACACAGTACATTCTTCATGTAGGATTTTCTTCCCCAATCCCTAACAGGTCTTTTACTAAGAGCTTTGCATGCACATGTGTGTGTCTGTGTGTCTTGAATATAACACAAAACTTACCATTTTAACTATTTTAAGTGTAATTCTGTAGCATTAAGTACAGATGATACCCCTTATCAGTGGGGGATGTGTTGCAAGATCCCCTGAAACAGTAGATAGTACTGAACCTTGTATATCCCATGTTTTTTCATATGTGTATATATGAATATATATACACCAGTAACAAATTTGAATTTATAAATTAGGCACAGTAAGAAATTAACAGCAATAGTGAATAATAAAACAGAATAATAATAACAATATACTGCAATAAGGATTAGCTAAAACATAAATACTTTATTTCTGAAACTTTTCTATTTAGTATTTTCAGACTGTGGTTGACCATAGGTTACTGGATCCTTGGAAAGTAAAATTTCTAATTAAGCAGGGGAACTATTGTACATTCATACTGTTATTGAATTATCCATCAATCTCCAAAAAATTTCACTGGAACACTGCGCCTTGCAGAATAACTCCCCATTCACTCCTTCCCCCAACCACTGGCAGCAACCATTCTATTTTCTGTCACTGTGAATTTGATTTCATGTAACAGAAATCATATAATGTTTCTCTTTTTATGTCTTGAATTTTCACTTATCTTAATGTCCATCAACATTGATCCATTTTGTTGCATGTAAGAGGATTTCCTTTCCTTTTTAAAGCTGAGGAATCCATCACATTTTGTTTAGCCATTCATCCATCAATGAACATTTGGGTAGCTTCTTTTAGTGATCGTGAATAATGCTACTATGAACATTGGTGTACTAGCATCTGGTTGAGTTCCTGCTTTCAAATATTTTGTGTGTATACTCAGAAGTAGAATTGCTGGATCATATGCCAATTCATTATACTGTTTATTGGTGACTAATGGTTCATTTTAAAATCATAACCATTACATTTTTCTGCTATTTAATATATTTACTATTTTCCTTTTCAAAGTTTTTAATTTTTTCTCTTAAAATGTGGTTCTCAAGACCAGAAATCACACTGGAGCCTGTCCTAATATAAAGGATGAGATGTGATTTCTCCATTCTTATGTGTTGTCTTCTCATGTATGTATATTGGTTTTGTCATTGTTTTTGAAAATATTCAACCATAATTTTACCTGGTTTTGAAATAAAAATTTCCCCATCTCCTTATACTTCATTTTTAGACTCACTTTTATGTTCTTAATGTCAGGCAAAAACCCTTCCATTTATATACTTCAAATGGCAGTTGGAACACACATAATTAACTCAGTGTTTATAAACACCATCCTTTATGCACTTATGTGTACCAACAAGTATCTGTGTTTATATACATTCTTTAGATACAAATGTCCTTCCTCCAAAGTACTAATTGTTGCATGTTAATTTGTTAATTTTTACGTAGTCCTTAAGAGGACCCATATTAAGGTGCTAGAATATGCTCAAAATTTCTTTTTTGTAAAATAAGTGTTTCTTATTTCAGAAATATGGCTTATGAATTCATGAAGGCTAAAGTGAATTGAAAATGAAAATCATTAGCTCTCAGGAGTGTGGTATCTATTTCCCAGAAAAGCCAATTTGTAAATCTCATAAATGCTCATCATCAAAATGCTAGGAAAAAGTTTCCATTCTTTTCCTTTTTCTAGGCTAAGTCCTTCCTAGGTGACCTTTATTAACAGCAGATACCACTACTGATTTCAAATGCTTGCATGGTTTTTCTGATCCCCTCTTGGGAGAGGTATAAATAATTATTTCATTTGCCTATTAAGTGATTGTCATGAACCAACAGATTAATAAGGCATGACTCATGTTTTTAGTATCCACAATGCCCTCCACAATTTACCATTTGGACTACATGTTCTCACATTTCTTTTTTTTTTAATTATTTTTATTTTATTTTATTTTATTTTATTTTTTGTGATGCGGGAGATCGAACCCAAGGCCTTGTGCTTGTAAGGCAAGCACTCTACCAACTGAGCTATCTCCCCATTCCTATTTTTTTTTATTTTTACAGACTGCATTTTGATTAATTGTACACAAATGGGGTACACAAATGGGGTACATCTTTTCATTTCTATGGTTGTGCACCATTCTTAAACCTTACCATTCTTATCTTAAATTATATCTCTTCCAACCTTATAGAGATTAAAATCTGACACCACATTCATCATTCAAATGATTTGGCTAATATTACCTTTTTCTCCCCTAAACATGATTGAATTTGCATCTATTTAATATATGACTTGTGTGGAGGAAATGCTAGTTTTCTTTTCAATTTATCTTTGACCAGTATCATCCATTAAATTAGGGTCATGAGTCTCAAATCAGGAAAGTCTTTTGGGACAACAATGTATTTGATGTGTTTGTCATCTTAAATATATATATATACACAACTATATATATATACATATATATATACATTATATATATCTATATAAATATAGATGTATATACATACATAATATATAAGTACATATACTATAATATATAGATATATAGAGAGATGTATATATATACACATAATATAATATGTAAGTATTATGTATGTATATGACATAGTACATTAATACATATAAATATGCATCAATGTAAAACTTAAAGATTAAAATACACTTTTGTTTTACCTTTATTACTCTACAGTTAATAAATTTGAAGTGAACTGTCTTATAAAGGTTTTTTATAACTTGGTTGGAGATGTACCAGAGCGGTCAGTTGCAGTCGTTGGACTAGATCGTAATGCATTTCGGAACATCCTGCATGTGACATTTGGAATGACAGATGACATGATTATGGACAGAGGTAAAAGACATACAATATTCAAATCAGTCAATTCTAGCCTTAACCAGAAAACATTTTAAAAGCTTGGAGTTTGATTGTAATCTTGGTAGGAGGCTTAATGTTCTTTATTCCCAATTTATTTGAATGCACACATTTAATTTTCCAATGATCATTAGAGAAAGAGGTAATACTCTCTATATGTAAGACCATGCGAAAGGTTGAATATCTATATTTCCCTTATATTGAAAAGCTCAGAGCATTTCTGATTTTTCTTCACAAACATAATAATTATAACAGTTTCTAAAATACCTTTAAATTTCCTTATATCCTAGAAAATAACTCAATAAAAGTGGAATAAAGTCTTATCATAATAATGTTACTTGTCTTGAGTAACAAATATGAAATTGTATTTTTATATTAATATATTTAGCACATCAAATAAGATTAACATTTAATATAGCAAAATATTGCATTAAAATTAATTCATATATATATAGAGAGAGATATTTAGAATATTCTTTCTTCCCACAAAATAGGAAGAGGAAATTCAAATGCACAATTAAAAGATCTTCTGATGTTATGATGTATCAGTTTCCTTCTCTGTCAAATGAGAATATTGGGCTATGAGATCTTGAAGTTTTCTCTGAATTTTAAAAGCAAGTGATGCCAATGTAAATACATTATTCAGATTTCAGATGCACCACGATTGTTACATAGTATCTCTCATTCTCTTTTTAGTATTCCGAGGTTTTGATAAAGACAATGATGGCTGTGTAAATGTATCAGAGTGGATTAATGGATTATCAGTGTTTCTTCGGGGATCCTTAGAAGAGAAAATGAAATGTAAGAATAAAGGTTATCCTACTGGTTTGTACATTCTGATTAACATAGCCAAAGCATTTAAATCACTGTCCCCCAACCAGCCAGTACAGTGGGTGGGTGTGTTTGTTGGTTGGTTAGTCTGAATCCTCATTAGCTTCTTTTATGGAATGCATTTGAGTCAATAGGGGATGAAAGAAAATAAGTAAAAAGGAAAATCAAGCAATTCTGAAGAGTGATTTATGCCAGGGAAGATTACATAGGCATTGCTATACACTCTAATTATGCACACATGTGTTTATGTACTAAAGATTTAACATCTGAATTTTAAACAAAGAATATTGATTTAAGTGTTCGGACTCTCTCTCTCTCTCTCTCTCTCTCTCTCTCTCTCTCTCTCTCTCTCTCTCTCTCTCTCCCCCCCCTCCCTTTTTTTTTTTAGTGCTAGAGTAGAATTTATTGAAGGATAGAAACAGGGATAGAACTCTCTCAGTCCTAGAGAGGAACCAGTAGCAGGTGTTCTGATATTTAATTTTTGATTCTGATGAACTCTGAGTCATATTTTAATCAGTTTTCAAAGAGTTTCAGGATAAAAAATGTCCAATTTGTTGTTCCTTGGTCTGCTTTTTGATAGTTGAGAGTAAGGAGACTTCCTGAGGATTCTTGAATGCATTCAACATTTACTATGAAAATCAGGTTATGCCAAGGTCTTCAGGGTTTATGAAGCACCAGAAAGAGAGACCTTAGCCCTCAAAACTTGGTCAGAGAAAATGTTAACTTAGGGATAGTATCAAATTCATAATTTGGTATTTTCTTTAAAGATTGCTTTGAAGTATTTGATTTGAATGGGGACGGCTTCATTTCAAAGGAGGAAATGTTTCACATGTTAAAGAACAGCCTTCTGAAACAACCATCAGAGGAAGACCCTGATGAAGGAATTAAAGATTTGGTTGAAATAACACTTAAGAAAATGGTAATGATGAGTAATGTAGAGTTTTATATTGAAATGCACGGGTCATATTTGGGATGGAAATAAGAATAATGGCTAATTTTTAGTTTTCTGTTTAGTTAATTAAACACTTGAATTGTGCTATTACAATATTTAAAATTCTTTTGGGCTGGGGGTATAATTAAGTTTAAGAGTGCTTGCTTAGTATGTGCAAGGGCCTGGCTTCAATCCCCAGCAAATACCCCCAAAATTCTTTTCAATTTCATGACCTAATTTCTCATTTTTCTAGAACCTTTCTTCCATTAACATTTGACTATGAAAATAAAAAGCAATTGTGGTAAGCATGTTACATATTAACTGATGTGTTGCTGCTCACCCCTCAGGATCATGACCATGATGGGAAGCTGTCTTTTGCAGACTATGAAAAAGCTGTGAGAGAAGAGACTCTTCTGTTGGAAGCCTTTGGACCATGTCTACCTGATCCAAAGGTAACAATATTGCTTTTACAGAACTGTAACCCAAGTGTAATGTAGATAAGCAGTCTAGAACTTCTTGCTCATGGTGGACCAGATGAATCATGTTCACCCATGGAGAATAGCTTTTCAATACTGAAAGGCCACTAAAGAAGTACCTGCCAGTTCATCTCATATACTATTGTAGCCAAGTGCTTTGCTTTTCATTCATAAACTCACTCATTCATGTTAGAAACAATTAATGAGACTTAATGTGTGCCAGAATGATGAAAGGCTCAACAACTTCCCTTGATGGAAAAAGACAATATGAAAATAATTGCATAACAGTGTGATAAGTATCATAATAATATTTAATAACTTATATGGTCATTAAATGCTTCACCTATGTCAGGCAGTGTCATAAGTACCATATCACTTCATTGAATCCAACTAAAACTCTATGAAGTAGACAGTGTTATTGTCCTTACTTTAAAGATGAGAAAACTAAGTCTCAGATAATTTAGGCAACTTTTCAAAGTTCATTCACTAATTGGCAGAGTGCCCTGAGTATTCTAGTGTCAGCATCCTTAGAGATGTATAGAACATGGTGATTGGCAAGAAATGGGGCATCTAAATCAACTGTATGGAACCACTGGAGCTTTCAGAGTGAACCAGGAGGGATTATCAGAAGAACTGGGTTTTGTGGAGAAAATATCCAGGTCAGAATGGTGGGAAGCAAAAAGAATGACATATATACAAAAGAAAGAGGGAGAGTGAAAGAGGAAACAATAAGCAGAAGATGAAAATACATCTGTCTTACATGAGAACTTGGTATATATGAGGCTGGAGATTAGGTGGCAGACACAAAGAAGGAACATGTGTGACTTGGGTTTTGTCTTGAAGATGATGGAAATTCACTGGGGGTTTTAAAAAGATAGAGTTATGTGATTTCTTCATATTCCCATCCTTTGAAGTTTTAGTTTATATCATCAGTTGCCTACTTGACATGTATTCAACAAATTCCAGATTTTTCCCAAAATCCTACCTGTCCCTCAGTCTTCCCTGTCATTAAGTATCATTCCAATGCACCCAGTTTTTCATTAAGAAACAAGAATCAGCTTTAATTTCTGTCTCCTCAAAAACCTATGATTGTAACCTCTTCCCACATCTATCATCCATCAGCATACATCATCTGTCACTCAGCCCAGATCATTAGTTTTATTGATTCCATTATTGTCCCCCTACTTCCTTTTCTCCAGAATTTTCAATATATTTAAAAATGCCAATGCTATCACACTCTATCCTTGCTCAAGATCCTCTAGTGGGTTTGGAAGTAGATACAGTGGCCTCTTTCTGTCTCCCCAATCGCATCTTCTACTATCTTCCATTCTCTCATGCCACTGGAGCTGTACGTCATCTTGCTGTTCTTCCCTCCATGCTTTTGCACCTGCTGTTGTCTCACCTGGAAGTCCTTTCCCCAGACCATGACTCAGTCTCTTCCTTCATCTAATCTCTGTGCAAAGTCATTCTGTGTGTAGCACATAGTAGGTGCCATGTAAATGATGGAAGTAGGGATGGAAGGATGGATGGATGGATAGATGAATGGATGAATGAGTGGGTACCTGGATCTCAAAAATGCCTGATGGAGAGTTTTGGATCTGGATCTCCTTCCTCCTCCTTAGGAATTACTTCATCATTCACCTTTACTCCCTTAGTTACCTTTACATGACTTCTTCCCTCTCTAGTAAAACTTTCCCATTAGGACTTTAAATATTTTAAATGGTCACATATGAAAAACAAAACAAAAGGAAAAAAGAGAAGAAATAAAGGAAGGATGGAGGGAAAGTGGAAGGGAAGAAGGAAGGATGGAAGGAAGGAAAGAAAGAAGAGAGGGGGGAGGGAGGGAGGAAAGAAGGGAGGGAAGAAGGAAGTGAGAGAAAGAAAGGGCAGAGAATTTAATTTCACAGTTACTTCTAGCTCTTGTCTAAATGGTTCCTTCTCACAGTCAAGGTTCTTGAAAGGATTGTCCAGCTTTTGGACCTACATTACTGTCATCTTCTCATTCACCCCTGTATCTGCTGTTGCCAGGGTCGCCCTACCTTTCTGTTAATAATCCTGTGAACACTCTTGGGTCCTCATCTTGAAGCACATCTCTTCATTATCCAAAGTTCTCAGTCTTCCTTCTTCTGTTCCAGGAAGCCTCGCCACTTTCCTCCATGACTCTGCTGTGCCCCAATCCCTCCTCTAGGACTTCCAGAATTCAATATATGCTGATCCCTACTGCAGTCCTCATGGCCCTCATTTGTCCACCCAGTTTCTGCCCAGTCTCTGATACTAGGTTGGAAGCCCTTGGAGAACTGTGTCATGGGGTCTTGTTCATCCCTGTGTACCAAGAACTAAGCATTGTGCTTGGAATATAGTCAGTACTAATGAAGCCTATGAGAGAAAATAACCTCATGAACTCTTGAAATTCTTGATGCTCTCTCTCCCACAGTTATCCTTTCTCTCTACAAACATTAGAGAGACATGCAGAGCATTTTGTTTTGTTCTACCTCTTTTGGAAGTCTGTGATTTGAGTCTGTAAGTCTGTAAGTTGAGTATGTTCATTTTGCAGAGCCAGATGGAGTTTGAAAACCAAGTATTCAACGATCCAACTGATTTCAATGATATGTGAATTCTAAATGTGCATTGTTTCAAGTGAGTACAAAAGAAAGGTACACATGTAGTTTATTTTTTCTACTAAGCTTAGAAAGATGATATCAAATTGTACATCTGGGAGTGGTGATGGGGTTTCACTTGCATATATCTCTTAACTGTGGTGTAAGATGCAAGTAAAACCAGAGGGTAGACAACAAGTTCCTTATTAGAAGGGAGTCTTCTAATAAATATTAATATTTCCAATATTAGTTTAGTTGGGTTTGGTAAGACAAGTTAACATTCCTAGAGATATTTGCTCATATAGACTATCTTTCCAAGTACATAACTGTTATAAAATATCTGGATTCCTTAAATTAATGGACAGATTATATAATCATCAATTATGAAAACCAATATTCTTCATGTTGGAAGGAGGTTGGGTATACTTTGAAAACTCATGGAAACTACTGAATTTCCTTTGGAGAAGGTTGGCATCAAAAATAATACTTTCATTTCTCATTGAAACACCCTTCTTAGAGGAACTAGGGTGGATTCAGAGAAATGAAAGTTACATGGAGGCTATTTTAATATGATTTATATAGTTCTGTGAGGCTTTGCCTTAATCACCTTACCAATTTGTAAGTGTCCAAGGCAGGGATTTTATCCACACATATCTTCATATCTGCCGTAGCAGTTAGTCCTCTGCATGGGCCCTCTATAAATGCAGTGCATCAGACTGAAAACTGAATATCACTACAATGTAAGTACAGACTTACGGTGAGCAGAGAAAGAGGAACACGCTCTCTGTTTCTTAGGCTTAATGGATAATGAATGGGGAGTTTTCAGTTAATTTTGGAGTCATTCATCTTCATTGCAATTGGATGTCAAAGTACTCCTTTCCTCTGTTCCCAGTATCTCTCCACCCTAACCATCCTTAGGGTCCCTTGGCACTGCCTGACTGCACTACAGTGTTGCAGTCCCCTCACTACCTGGATTCCTCTTCTGGAAGTCCTCATCAGGAATGGTATACATTGTGTGCTTAAGTGTGTTCACCAGCTGTAAACTCTAAAAGAGATACCTTCCTCCTCCCTGCAGCTGCTCTGCAGCAGACACTTGTGGACATTACATGAAGCATGAAAAAGATAGGGCACAGTTAGCTTTGTGTGAGCTACTTTCTAACACATGTAGGCAGCTGAGAGAAATATACATCATATCTACCCCCTACATGTGCTGTTATTTAGATTTTGTTACTACACATGAATTATTAAATTTAAACAAAAGAGTATATTGTGTGAAAAACTGGGCTGTAACTAATAAATGGAATAATCAATTTTGTTAAATTAAAAAAAATTACTGCATAAGGATTTTCTTAAAAATTTAGCTGCTTGTATAGGTGGACTTTGACACAATTATTCTATTTACAGTTGGTATAAATATAACACATAATGTTTTAAATTTTTTCATCTTTACTGAGGCTATAATTAAATAAAAATTGTGTGTGTTTAAGGTATACAGTTTCCTGTCTTGATATATGTACATTGTGAAATAACTACCAGTATCAAGGTAACTAACATATCCATTGCTTTACATAGTTGTCATATTCTCTTTGGGGGTATAATTTACCTCTCTTAGTAAATTTCAAGTATCTAATAAAGTATTGTTAACTGTAGTCACAGTACCTGTCTCTAGAACTCGTTCATGAGTTTGCAACCCATGACTAACATCTCCCCATTTTCCCAACCACCAGTCTATTCTTTACCACTATGAGTTTATTTCCACATATAAATAAGATTATGAAGTATTTGTTTTTTCTATGTGGAGCTTATTTCAGTTCATCCGTGTTGTTGAAGATGACATAATTTTCCTCTTTTTAAAGGATGACTAGCATTTCATTGTTTTTATACATATATAGACATCTATACACATAATACATACATATATATCATAATTTCTTTATCCATGTTTCTATTGATACCAATTTAGGCTGTTTTTATATAATGGTTACTGATGCTGAAACGAATGTGAGGGTACAGAAGTCTCTTTGTGATACAGATTTTATTTCCTTTGGATATATACCCAGAAATGGGATTGTCAGGTCACATGGTAGTTCTTATTACAATTTTTTGAGGAGCCTCCATTCTATTTTCTAATGGTCACACTAATTTGCATTCTCACCAACAGTTTCCAAGTGTTCTTCCTTCTTCCTATCCTGACCAACACATGCTATTTATTTGTTTATTTAGTCATTTTTGTCTTTTTAACAATAAGCCATTCCCAGTGAAGTGAGATATCTCATTTTGGTTTTGATTTATATTTCCATGATGATTAGTGATTTTGAGCACTTTTTAAACATATCTGTTGGCCATTTGTGTACCTTTGAAAAATGTATAGTCATATCCTTTGCTCATTTCTTCAGATTTTTCAGTTTCATTTGCTACAGAGTCCTTGGAGTAAGTATCAGCTGACAGTGTGGTAGCTCTGCCTCCAGGTGAGGACAATAGCTTGGACTCTGGGCAGCTCCATCAGCGGGGGTCACTGCCACTGAAGACTCATTCATGAAACCTGCAGGTGTCTGTGATGATGGCAATGTCTGGGAGTCTTATTGGGGAAGGCTGCTGGGTTCTGACTGCTTTTTCCACAGAGAGAGGTCATGAGAGAGAGGCTCCCCCCTTGTCACCTGTTCAGGCTGAGGGATGGAGTAACACAGGTAAAATGCTGCCAACACTTTTCTATGCAACCATCTTGGGTTTTGAACCTTAATGGATTGCTGAATCTTCTTCACTTTACTCTCCTGCTCCCCCAGAGCTATTTTTGCTGGTGACTCATTACTAAATTATTGCTTTTGCAGGGGAACAAGGGCCAGGGCCTCCTTATTCATCATCTTGCTGATACCACTTCCTGGCTTTTAATGTTTAATTGATTTTTTTTATTATTACAAAGTAACTCAGGCTCACTGAAAAATATTTCAGAAATTTAAGAAATTTAAAAAAATAAAATGAACCACAGATTAATATTCTGATATAGAGTCAGGTGTTTTTAAAAAGCATTTGTAAGCATTCCTATATTTTAGCAGAGTATACCTACAATTTTCAGATGATAACATTGAAAATGCATTTTTGTGAACCACTTTTTTAATGTGCCACTACCCTACTGACGTTTTCCAGACTGTTCAGTATTTGTCTATAGCCTGGTTTGTAATGGTTGCCTGCTGTTTCATCACAACACACTGTGCAAAATCACTTGCCTGCCATTGACATTGCGGTTGTTTCCACATTTTTTGCTATTATAAATAATTCTAATAGTGTACATTCCTATAGTTTAATCTTTTCATATGTCTCATTACTTACTTTCTTGGTCTAAGTTTGTTAAAGTAAAATTGTTGGGTTAGAGGCTCTATGTGGTTCTGAGATTTCTAGCACATGCTGCCTGGTCACCATCCACGAAGGCCTCCCAATTGAACTGCCTTGCCCAATGTGTAAAATACCTATCCCTTTACCTACAGGTAGCATGCTTTTACTTTCCTTAAGATATCCTAGACCATCATGATTGTGATTTTAATTTGTCATTTCAATATATATATTTGTACCTAAACTTTTTATTGTAGGTTGACTATAACCTATTCTACTACTTGACATTATAAAAAAAAGTTAATTATAATCAAAAATGAAAAAAAGAAACCAGTTTCAGTGCAGCTTAAGATGCTTCTTGCATGGAACTGAAAGAACTCATAAGCTCTAAGAGCTTCTTTATGTATATCTTTTCTACCACTGCTCATCACAGTGTGCCCAAAGCATTTCTATTACTATATCTAGAGTGTAAGATTCCCTTATTTTCACTACTGTAATGCAGCTAATATGTGATTTTAACAAGAAAATCTACTCACTGGATAGCAAGACCCGCTGCATACACACAGAGTACTTTTGAAGGAAAACGCTCTCCCCTCCAGACCACTCTGGGCTCTCACCTCCTTGGGGTCAGGCTTGGCATCACCTAATCTGCTCTTAGTACAATCAACCTAGAACCCAGTTGTTGCCTACCTTTTGGGTTATTGAGTTGCGACTATGGACAAGCAGTTATAATTTGGAGGGTTGGGTATAGTCTTCCTCCCATGGGCCCCTCAGTAACTGGCTTCCTCTTCTCCCATCATTCCAGGACTAGTAGAAAGTCAAACTGGGCCCCTTTGGGAGAGGTACATATCACCCCACAAGCAGCACAGAGAGATTCTGTTTGGGAAACACTCAAGTACTTTTTTTTTAACTACAGGATTTAAAAACCACCACTGAAAACTGGTAGTCCTACATTCTTAACCCACAAATATCTCTGTGTACAAGACTGCACTTGTAAGAAGCCAGGCCTGCAATTGCTCACACCATAAAATCATCCAAAACATTCACTAAGTTTCCACTCTGTGCAACACTGTGAGGATTAATGAAGTCTAAGTCAGTTACCCCTGTCCTCAGCTCATTTATAGTGGAAAATGACAATTATATACTATGCACAGGTTTTCACCTGTCGCTATTTAAGTTTATGATAACAGCCCCTCTCCTTCCAATACAAGCATAGTTGTATCATTTAAAATTAAAGAATTGATTAAAGGATTTGAAATCTAATATGAAGACTACCATCTGGCCACAGTTCCTCTGAGCTGCTTTTGGATTCTCCTGAACTTAGTTTAACTGGATCCAATTCCCTAAAGAAATATTCCCAACCTCTTTCACAATTGTCCAGAGCTAATGGCTAATTCTCAGCAAGTGTGGTCAACAGAGGGTTGGGAATTGCAATTAGATATAGACTATAAATGATACATAATAAAACAGAAATTTAAACCACAAGTATATTAGTTATAATTTAGCCAATCGTAAGGATGTTTGGGTGATATTTAAAAAAAAACAGGCAGCAATAATAATTTAGTATTTCTGGTGACTGCACCCTCCATCAGAGTGGAGTAGATGATATCTTGAAATGTTTTCCAGTCTAAGTTAACATTAAGGAAGAAGCCAACCCAAAAACATATCAAGAAAACCAAAGCCCCTCCTCATAAGAAGTATCTCGAGGAAACTTGCTTAGTATCAGGGGAGAGTAAAAAAGGAAGGGAATCTAACACTGAGGTATCCTGAATGAAATTAGATATGCTTCTGTATTTGAAATGTTTTTATCAGGATGTTATTAACCTGAGCAACAACTAACTGCTCACAATTCCATCCTTGGTAATTTGTGGCTTTCTGAGTACCTCATGCCTCCTGCTTAATCCATCAAGAAAATATTCCTCCCCCTAAAACACACATCCTCTTGTTTACTTTTACCTTCCTCCTGCCTGCTTAACTCCACACTACTCCTATTATGTGGCCCCAGTCAGGCTCACAGAGAGCTCCCTGGGGTGAGGACTTGACAACTTAAAGGACCTGTGAATAGACTCATGAAATACAGGCTGTCCTTCCCATCTTCTGTCCACATCTCCAAAGCCTTTGTGTAGATGAAGGGTATCCTGAGCAAGCAGTGGCCTAGGTGAGGATACTGCATTTCAGACTGTGACACTGAGCCTAGGATAGAGAAAAACCTGGCAGGATGCAGAAGAATTCAGAAGTCCTCCCTGAAGGGAGTGTTTGGAATTTGAGTCCCCACCTCCCAGGATGAACCATTAACACAAAAGCGCAGAGCAGTCTAGAATGCTAATTAAAACCATTTGGTTAAACCTTCCTTAATTAACCTTTCAGAAACATAGTAAAGTCAGAAAATGGAATAAAACAATTCACATAATTCCAATAATACATTATACAAAAATCCAGTGAGCCACTTATGTGCCAAACTCTCCACATTCATATAGCATCAATTTCTCACAACTATCCTAACAGTTAAACATGACCATTGTTTATTATTTTCATCTTACAGATTGAGGAAATTGTGTTAAGGAAAATCAAGAAACTTACTATGTGTCCCAAACTGGTGAATACAAAGACAAGATTCAGGACTTATCTCATTCTAATAAAAAAGATTTGTCTCTATCTGTTCTTCTAACCACATATCCCCAAGCCATGGAGAAACTGAGTGCCACAGCTTCCTGAAGAGTCTTCAAATGGACCCTCATGTTTGTGGGTGGTGGTTGCTGTGAAATGTGCAGGGGTTGTGAGTGAGACCATTGTCACTTTCATCCATTCACACTTCTTATATGAATACACTTTCAGATTTTAGTTGAAAGTTTCCAGTTTAGATGTAAAGGCTTTCATGTTTAATACTAATAGGAGTCTAGACATTAGACTGGGACTTTGCCTTACCAAAAGTCCAGATGTGATAAACTCCATGAAATGGCCCCTAATGTCTCCAAGGTTAGTTAATAGACCACGGAGAGAAGGAATACTGGCTGAGACCACCACGAGTTTGTGAGAAGAATGGCAGAAACTGAATTCCTCCAATAGAGAAGGACAAGTAATGTGAATTGGGCCATCTTGGGTGGTGAAAGAGAAGGGCTGCTATTTGGAGAAGACAACACTGGCAATAAGAGGTCATGGGATCAACTGGCCAACAAAAGAAATCATGTTGCTTACTAGATGTCATTAACTAGTCTGGCATAGTTTGAATTTGCTAGATCTGAACCTGCAGACCAGGCTGTTAACAATGTCTAACCCTGACTCCCTCTTATTGTCAAAATATGACCTGGCATTGCACAAATTACATGCACTTTAACGAAAAGTCTGACATAAGTTAAAAGTGATTTACAGATTGTTTGGGATAGTGTTTATCAACTAAACTGAGAAGATATTGCGATTGAAAGGAGATTCTCATAATTACATTTGAACAGGTACTCTGAGGTTGTTCCAGGCAAAGCAGGAGACATAATCACCAATTTTTAGGCTATACATTACTCCACACATTACATTTCATGTGAAATGGGAGTAATGCCACCTCTGTCTACATTGTTGGAGGATTGAATGAGATAATGTCTGTTATATATTTTTGTAAACTACAAAGTATGATATAAATAAATAGATTATAATATGTAAGCATAGAGTGCTTTACTATGCTTTACCATGCTTTGCTCTTCATAGATGCTCATATGCAACAATGAAATATGGACACAAATATGGGCATGAGAAACCCTGGCTTCTGGGTCTTGCCTTGTGCTAAATGTGTGACAGTTCTGTCTCTTCACCAAAAGAAGTAAATTGAAGGATATTTCTAAAATACATTTAATAATTGAATTCATTTAGATAAAGGTATCTCATGAGATCAAGATAATATTTTAATGTAGACATCAATAGAGTTTTCATGAATGTTAACCTCTTGGACTCAGTATTAGTGAAATTATAGTTCCCCATACACACACAAACCACACACACATACCTTCCTCATCACAAACTCACAAACTCAAAACATGTAGACACACACATGGTAGTTTATCCCATTTAACAGGTTTATTAAGATTCCCTGAATTTCTCTCTCATTCTATCAAGGTACCACTGATTCTAAAATAATTGGTGTCAGACTAATAACTATGGTTCTAATGAATTTATACTTGAGATTTAATGCATTTGTTATGCTGGCCTTCAAGTGTCAGAATGCCAAAGAGAAATCAACTAGATGCATGACTTGTATGAAAGCATAAAAATCTAAAATTCCATTGAGGTACCATGAACTTCAACCTGTGTGAACTCCAATGAGCCAAATTTATACTGTGATCAGCCTGTTGGTTCCTTAATTTGAATGGTGTCAATCTAAATGCAATGAAGGTTTCTCCTCTCTTTTAATTTCTAGTTACTGGCTACTGTATTTCGATTCATATAAATGCTGGAAAGAGCACACTAGCCCTAAGAATGCCAGTTACTCCCTAACCAGAAAATGGGTGCTCTCTCTTTATTTACAAGGTCCTTGGGAACCATCCTCTCTAGATTTAAGCATAATGCATACATGCTTCTACCTCCAATAACGGCAGACTACATAATATTAAAAAAAAAAAGCAATATGCAAAAGGAAACAAACTTCCGCCTCCAAGGAGCACACAATTTAGGAAAAAAGAGTTGCCTTTGTCTTGAAAAAGAAGAGGAGGAGAAGAAAGGCGAAGGAAAGAAAGGACAACGATGGAGGGAGAGAGAAGGAGGTGTAAAAAGAAAAAGTTAACTGAGTAGGGGAAATAGTTTTCATGCATGAATTTTTTCTTTTCTTTTAAGGAAAACAGAGAGATAAGCAGGAGGGCATTTCTTTTCTGTTTCTTTCATGGCCACATGATTACAGAACATCAAATGGCGGGTGTAAGAGTGACAGGTTCGCCTCACCAAGGCTATTGAGGAGGAGTGCAGCAGAGGAGATAGAATCACAGCAGAGCAGGATGTGGAGCAGGCCAGGGCCTGCACAGCACCCAGGTATGTGGCTGAGAGGCAGGCGCTGGCCCGCGGCAGGTGCAGCACAGCCAGTGCCCGGCGGCCTCAGGAAAAGAAAACCTGCAGGTGCAGTCAGGACATGTCCTGAGCCTCCCCAGCCATGCGTTTTTTTCTGAATAGTTGTCCTATCTTCATTGTCTGCCTGCAAGATTATGATTTGCTGTGGGAGGGAAGGAGTAGAGGAGTGGTTTGGTGGAGTCTCCAATTCTAGTGACTTTGATGTACCACAGAGTTGCCCCAAGGAGGTGAAGTGGGCCTTGGGGAGTCCATAGAGTGAAGGTCGGCTGGCTAAGGCTGCATCAGAGGGCCCACGGCAGTGGAGATACCCTCTGCCAGCCCCAAAGCAGCGGTCTGCCTGCTGTTCCCAGGCTATGTGAACACAGTGCAGTCTCCTGGCTGTAGAGCTGTGCCTGTATCTTCCTCCTGAAAGGCAACTAGCCACTGTCCTCCACATCTGAGATCCCCTGTTCTCCTTCAGCATTCTAACTCAGTGCTCACAATCCTGAGACCTTTCAGGCGGCCTGAATTCTCCTTGCGCATTCCAGGAGTTAACGTGGTTTAGCACACACTGTAGGTACTCTGTATTTTGTTCAATTATCTCTCAGCCCCTGTCATGACCTGTAATCAGAGGCAGTTTTGCAAATAAGCAATGGTCTTCTTCAACTGGAAACAGGAGAAAGAAATGAAGACAGGGTATCTTTTGCCAGCTGTGAATGCATGGTCACAGGAAGATCCACCCTGTTCAGAAAAGTCTAGGATATACGGGAGGGAGGTCTGAGAAATGGGAAGATAAGGGCATTCTGACTTTTATCTTTTTGGAAGATTAACTCAAGTTAATCTTTGAGCAGTGACTGTGGCCAACAGAATGAGAAGAAAGGAATATACAGTGAGCTTTTGCTCACCTTGGACACTGACCCAGGGAGTGCAGCAGGTCATAGATTGTGAAGGAAAGGAGTTATTGGAGCTTGGGGAAGGTTCTGGAACAAAGGTTAGAGAGACAACAAGGAGCAAATGAGTCCTTTCAAAATGAAAGAGCAACACAGGTCTTGGAACAACCCAAATAACTCTGGAGAGAGGCCAGTGGCACAGGATGACAAAAGTATGGAGAGAACAGGTAGCTGGAGGCTTTAGAGGCTGCTGTCTATAGGTACTTGATGGAGGAGGTGGTGAAAGAGCTTTGGAGACAAGAGATCAGAGGACCCAAGCATATGGTCAGGTTGGCATAGATTCCTGGGTACAGCATACTAGGCGAAGTCCTGCATATTTGGTCTGATCTTTCCTCTGACACAGAGTCCTGGGAGCTCCCCAGTGACATCCAGCATCAGAGTGAAGAGACGTGCGGGAAACAGCACCTATGTCAAGAGCACCAGGGGTTATTGTGGTTAAACTCCTCCTTTCTTGCCCCCTGGGCTCTGGCTGCCCCATGTCTCTCCTCAGCCCCTGACCCTTCTTGGCCTCCTCAGTCCACTTGAGGCATGTGGGCAGCAACCGCACATCCTGTCGGGACCTGTTGCTTCTGGAGAAGAATGCAAGAATATGAAATTGCTTCAAATACTGCAAGAGACAAACAAACCCTGCTGAGTGTTGAGGGGGTAGAAGCGGGTAGTACCAGGCTAGGTAACAGCACAAAATCAGAATACAGAACAATTTAAGACCTGACCCCAATTTAAGAACTGATCCCAGTACCCAGAGAGAGACAGACAGACTTGAACCACAAAAGCATAAAGAAATGGCAAAACTCTGCTCTGGGCCACAGGTGGGCTAGGCCCAACAAACCTTCCAGTCCCTCCCTGTCATCCTTACCTCAGCATGACTTGAGCTTACTCTTAAACAGGATGTCCCGGAACCTGTACTCTGCTCTATGCTTTGAACCCAGCTCTCACTGATGCAGCCTTCAGGATCCAGTAAACAAATGTACCGTTGGTCTGATTACTGAGAAAGATCTCCTAAGCACCATACCAGGGAAAGTTTTTCCTCCTCCAAATCCCATCTAACTGCAAGATATCCCCACCCTGCTGCCTTGTTATGTGGACTCTGCAGTCAACTTAGACTGCAGTTATGCTCCTAGGCCTTCCTGAGGGTCCCAGACAAGGGCCTGGAGCACACTGTGCTTAGCTCTACATAAGTGCAGTGTGTGTGGTGGTTGTAGGATTGGTCATCAGAATACCTTCAACCCCATATGGTAGGGAAGCTTTAATAGGTTCATGTGAGGGCGGTCTGATTCATGTGAGATGCTCAAAAATTGTTAGCTTTCATAATTATTACACGCAGATGATTTATCATGTAAAGATCTGTGTGCTTTGGCCACATTTCAGAGGTTTTGACCTGTATTATTCAGTTTTGCATTCTCAAGAAAAGCTATAATATCGGTTGCTGCGTGGTTACCCCTTATAGCACTCAGGTTGTGCTCAGTAAGTGCCGCTGGCTGTCGGCCCACCTGCCGCAGTTCCTGAGCAGAACTGGAATTCCTCCAGGAATCAGCGTCCTAAGTGGGCATGCCTGGAAGGAGCCAAGGCAGGTGCAGTTCAGCTGCTGTGAGTAGGTGATTAAGAGATTCCTCATTATATGATACACAAATAGCTTCCCAGCAAAAATGCTCAGCTAAGAACACAATGGTCTACTTTCAGAGAATGCTGACTCTAGGTCAGATTGGTATCCCTACTGGTTGAGAACAGCAAAGCATTCTTACAAAAACAGTGCCCCCTGTAAGCACACAGGTTGCTTTTGAAGAAATTCTTTCTCAGGGGCTGGATATGTTGCTCAGATGTAGGGTGCTCACCTAGAATGTATGAGGACCTGGGTTCAATCCAAGTACAGGGTTGGAGAAAAATAGGAGGAAAAAAAAAGAAATCTTTTCTTAGACCTGTTACTTAGTGCCAAACTGAAATCCATTGCTACGTGAGTTTTAGAGAAGTTTGTTATCTGGACTTCTTATAAAGTCTGGTTGTGTGTGCATACATGTGTGTGCATGTGTGTGTGTGTGTGTGTGTGTGTGTGTGAGGGCATGTGTGCAGACATACACACATGCACCTACCTTACACCCAATGAGATCTCCTTTTCTCTGAATCTCCCATGTTGTTGGCTCCATCTGCTATTACAAATGCCTGCATGTCTTGCCAATAAAGTCCCCCATATTTATGCAAATTGTCTTCTACTCACCTTGTTGAACTTTCCAGTCA
This sequence comes from Sciurus carolinensis, assembly GCF_902686445.1. Taxonomy (NCBI): domain Eukaryota; kingdom Metazoa; phylum Chordata; class Mammalia; order Rodentia; family Sciuridae; genus Sciurus; species Sciurus carolinensis. Next base: position 85,498,753 of record NC_062213.1, read on the forward strand.
CTTCACAGATTTTGGGAAAGTCACCCCATGTGGAGCCCAGGTAATAAGTGAGCTGTGGATCAGGGACAGCAGATATGCCTCTGAGCTTCTGTGTTATACCTTCTAGAACATGACTACCCCTTAACACTGGATCATACACAAATAACTACTCCCAACCATGGGGGCATCAGGCAAGAGGAAGTAAGCTGGCAAGTATTGATGGCTGAGATCTAGGATGGGAAAGCAAAGTCTGAGTCCACTGGGTCACACAAACCCTACATGGCCACACTAAGCTGGTTCCTCATAAACAGTTACAGAAAGAGTGCTGATGTAGGGCCAAGGTATTAATCATCACCTTAGCCCATATAGAAACACATAAAGTTTATGCTTTTATGAACAAAATCAAGCTAGATGAATTTGAGAAGAAGATTGAGAAAGCAAAAAGAAGAAAGAGAATCAAGCAACAGGGAAAAATAAAATGGTGAGAAAAGACAACAGTATGAGTCCGCCCGTTATCTAGGAATTACCAGGTGTGCAGTAGAGCAAAACAAAGAGGATATGTGCTCTTCCTTCTGGTAAGGAAAACATTCTTCTGATGGACAGGCAGGAGGAAATAGCTAAGCCTAGTCTCCAGGAATAATAAACAAGCCAGACTGAAAACTCTGTAGGGAGCAGGAAGGGGTCATTTAGACAGTGGCATCCTAGTGCATCCCATCCATATGGCGCATAGACAAGCCCCACACCCACAAGGGGCATCCTGGTATACAGAGCTCTTGGGAAGGGCTCATCCTTCTCCATCAGTTGTAACATGAATAACAAGTGGTTGGCAAAGGCAAATGGAGAGGAACAGCAGAGCACAGAGCAAGCACCTGAAGCTGAGCAAGGGTGCCACTATATTGGAATCCAAGAGTAATCATGGGGTTCATGTTTCATGTTTCAATGGAGAGAGTGCATAAGATCATCTGAGGGAGTCTTCTTCCTCTGAAAGGGAAATATGGAAGTGCTGATGTCTTTTTGTTACCCATAGCCTTGGATTTTTGAGAAATTCCCTACTCTTGAGAGCTGGTTGGAATGCGGAGTCTCAGGCCTTCAATTCTGCAACTAGCATTTCACTGGATCCTACAGTGCAGGCCACACAGGTAAATGTGAGAAACCCAGATCTGGATGGCTGGAGACACACTGAGCATGACTTCACCATGTGGCAAAAATGTTACAATGGCAAGAGGATTCACTTTTTGACTGAGAGAAATGAAGACTAAAACTTAATTTAATTGTTCCTAAAAAACAATCACCACCACAGCAAATGGAGAGTTGTTTAAATCCAAAGTCACCTTAATTTTATATGTATCCAAAGAAACTTTTTAATAAAAGGAAATGGTCTTTATTGCAGCTAGAAATAATTTGTTAAGCCAAAACAAGAAAGAATATCTTGATGGACTGGTAGCCTAGCAACAGGATGCATTGATGTCTCCATTAGGATATGTTAGGACAGCCTAGAGGCAGCAGTGGGAAAATCTGAGGACTCCATGACTTGTAGAGCAGGAAGGAAGAGAACGCATATTCTCTTGAGGTCTTACCAGTAAATCTAATATTTAAAAAGATTTTAACCCAATATGTCTATCAAGTGAACAGAGGTTTCCAAGTTGCCTTTCATTCTCACGAGTATTTCCATGTGTTGATCTCTTATGAGAACTTCAGAAGCAGCAACACAGAGTGTCCAGGACATGCCAGAAGCCCCTCAATTCGTCATTACATCTGCATGCAATCACTGGTGGCCTTTGCTGCAGAAACAGTGTGGCCCTCTGCTTCAGTAATTTGTGGCTTACTGTGTTCTTCATGCTGTCATTTAATCCACCAGGAAAATATTCCTCCCTCTAAGACACACAGCCTCTTGTTTATTTTTACCTCCCTCTTGCCTGTTTTGCTCCACATTGCTCTATTATGTTGCCTCAGCCACTCACACAAAGTTCCCCTACAAGGAGCTTATTGGGTGAAAAGACATTTGAATACATTGGAGAAACACAGCCCTGTCTCCTCCTCTTCACCTGAAGAACATCTTCCCTAAATCCCTTCTTTACTTCACCAGACATTCAGTGACATGGAGGACAATCCCCAACAGCCAATCATCCTTCCCATGTGCAGTAGCAGAGCCTTCTCCTGACTCTAGATAAAATGGAATTCAAGAGAAATATACACACTCATGCGAAGAGGTCCGGGAAATCAGGAGGAAGATTCTAAACTTCAGTCATCAGGAAATACTTAGTATATGTCAATCACTGCTTTGTTCTGAAAAGTTAATGCCACCTGTTCATTTATTGCAGAACTTTCTCATTGTCCAACATTGAATAACAAATCACAGGAGCCAGATTGTTGCAAACTACTGAGTTCAGTCCTCCTTTAGTGATTCAGACAGAGTGGTCTGAAAGCTCCAAAGAGGGGTACCACTGGCATTGGCAGAGAAGTTTTCTGTACTCTGTACTGTTTTTGAGTTGATGTTGCTGCTTATTTCTTAGTATTCTTCTTTCTGAATAAACCCACCATGCAGTCATTTTTTAGAGTTTGAAGAAACATGAAAATTTTCAATCTCCAGTAGCAAATAGCCTTTGGTTTTATAGAAAGTTTATGTGTTAGTTCTGTTAGAAAATAAATTGATACCTCTTCAAAAGAACCTTCTAAAAGTTGCTATTCAGCTGGATGATTGATTTCATCTCTCTTCCAAGATCACCTCCTGGTAAACACAGCTTCAACTCGTATATATGGGTTTGCTTCTTGAAACACCAAAATCAGGAGAGAAATTGACAATAAACTGAACCCAGGCAAGCAAGGTCTCGCTATGGCCTGTGGCAGAGAGAGAAGCAAAGAGGTGTTCTTTTTTATTTCTTTCATGGCCACATGATTACAGAACATCAAATGGCGGGTGTAAGAGTGACAGGTTCGTCTCACCAAGGCTATTGAGGAGGAGTGCAGCAGAGGAGATAGAATCACAGCAGAGCAGGATGTGGAGCAGGCCAGGGCCTGCACAGCACCCAGGTATGTGGCTGAGAGGCAGGCGCTGGCCCGCGGCAGGTGCAGCACAGCCAGTGCCCGGCGGCCTCAGGAAAAGAAAACCTGCAGGTGCAGTCAGGACATGTCCTGAGCCTCCCCAGCCATGCGTTTTTTTCTGAATAGTTGTCCTATCTTCATTGTCTGCCTGCAAGATTATGATTTGCTGTGGGAGGGAAGGAGTAGAAGGAGTGGTTTGGTGGAGTCTTCAATTCTGGTGTCTTTGATGACACATAGGCTGCTCCAGAGGGGTAGCTGGAGGAGGCGGAGCAGCAGGTCTGAGGTTTGAGGGAGCTGGGTGTTGTCTGGCCAAGATGATGGTGGGGACCCTCCCTGCTGGGCACATAGAAGCCCATTGTCCCCCAGGGAAGGTGCTCCACTCTTGATATCTTAAAAAGTTGGTAGGTGATCCCTTCTCCTAACACATATTCAATCCAGCTCTCTGGTTCTGCAAAGGGTTTTTGATCTTCTCACCCTATTTAATATTTCTGTCAGTTTCTTGTGAAAAAACAGAAGTCAAAGATAAATTAAGCTAGTGAAACTCAAGAAGGTTAATGTAAAATTTGACAATGCCGTCCTTGGGGCTTACTCTGCTAATGGCTTTAACACTATCAAAGGGAGAAGAGGGATTTGATCTATGTCCACAGAGGAAGGCAGAACTAAGCGAGTCTCTCATCTCTCATGTCACCCTGTGGTCACTCTCTCTCTCTCTCTCTTTTTTTTCTATTAATTTGTGTCTCTTTTTTAATGATGGGAAAACCCCTTTTTTGTATTAGATCTCGACAGAGTTTGTGAGTTCAGGTTTTCAAGTTGATAAGACACCACTTCTCATGCTTTTATTCTACCCATTATTGCATGGGCTCAGTACTGTTCTGTTCATTTTGGTCACCAAACAAAATTGAAAATGCCACCTTAGAAAACAAAATGGTAGATATTTATATGCCTAAAATGTTGCTAAGATAAGTGCTCCTATGTATGTAAAATTTTCCCATTAAATATACCCTCAAGAAAAAGAGCAAACATGAACAAACTCTAACTGAAGTTTACAGCAAGTTTGGTTTGATGTAAATACAGAGTATTCTAGTAATATTACTAGGAAAAGCTGCCACAGTCCATTAAGAAATAAACATCCTTGTGGCCAGGTGTGGTGTTACGTACCTACAATGCCATCCACTCAGGAGGCTGAGACAGGAGGATCGCAAGTACTAGAGCAGCCTGGGAAACTTAGAAAGATTCTATCTCAAAATAAAACAAATAAATAAAAAGAGCTGGGGATGCAACTCAGTGGTTGAGCACAGTTTGGTTCAATTCCCAGTACCAAAAAAGGAAAAGAAAAGAAAAATAAATAAATAAAAGAAATAAACATTGTTGTAGAATTAAAAATTAAACTATAATCTATTCTATAATTCCCAATTCTTGAGCCCCAGCAAGTATAAGTAACTACAGGATTCCACTAAGATGATGATTCTATTAGCCTTCACCCCCTGGTAACATAATATTGAGAGGTTTGAAGTGCATAGATTTTTGGCACATGGCTTACTCCAAAATCTTAACTTTTAAAGAAGGTGAGTGACAGTCAACAGGATAAGAAATTATATGGTAAAAGTGACACTAGCTGAGAGAAATCCTCCTTTCTTCAGCAGCACTTTTACATTTTTAGACATGGGTCATGTCTGTGCCAGTCAGGAGATGTAATGGCAGGTTGGGACTTCTGAAAAATTACTCAGATTGTTAACACAAATGTAACACTTTTAGAAGACAGTGTGGATTTCTAGAGTTCCTTCAAGCCACTTGTGCCATGACACTCTAATACCTGGCCCATCCAGGTCCCCAATACCTCTGCTTCTCCTTCAAAAAGTTTTCCTCCTCCTTTGTTCTGCTTAGCAAACTCCTACTCTTCCTTCCTGTAAAATTTCACCTCCTCTCTGAAACCTTTCTGGTTCCTGCCATGAAGTTGGGCCATGAATAATCCATGGTCCAACCCTGTCTTCCAGCACCAGAGAGCATTGTACTACTTATCAAAGTGGATGTCACTAAGGTCTGGGACACAGGCACCTTACCTTGTCTGGTAAAATCTCCATTAAAGGAACAGACAAATGCAGAATGTTTTTAGTGTAAACTCATGCGTGCTACAGATGTCTGAAATGTCCCCCAAAATCCCCAACACTTCAACTCCTCTCCCCTTATAAAAGACACATGTCTGTGAGGGAATTAGTCCTATACTAGCCTCAGTGCCTGATGCTTCAACAAGAATGTCACACCACAAGCTGGTCTTCCTTGGAATACATTCCTATCACAGTCTTAACCTCATCTATTTTAATCTTGAATATGATCTACCAGTTTTCTTCCTCTCAAACTCCAGTCTCATTTCACTTTATCTTTCATGTCATAAACAACCTCACAATCTTAAACTCAACATTTTCTCCCAATTTATCATCATGCACTGACCTTACTTTCTCCTCTCTTCTTGGCATTTCCTGTTCAGCATTTCCCGTCCCTGCTTTTCATCTGGGGAATTCCTCATGTGCCATACTTACTCCTGGCAGGGTCTCTTTACAGATACTCTCTCTGCTGGCCCTAGGTGAGCTGCATCCCCGGTAGTGTCAGCACACACTCCACTCACCCCAGTGCTGTACTGAACCCTTCACAGTACAATTCCCTGTTAGTGTATCTTAGCACTCTACAAAATATAATTCCTACAGGACAAAATAGATCTGACTCATCTGTACTCCCCATATCAATAAATGGTAGTGAACCTGTTACCTTGTGTAAAATTCTATAAGCTGCCTGGGCAGAGTCTGTAGAGTTGAGGGCTTGAAAGAGAATCCACAGTTGTTTGGATCCTTGGAAAGTTAGAGCACTCCAAGATTATTGCTAACATCTAAATAAAGTCAAACCAAACCCATCCTGTCCTGCAGGTTTAAAACATGTCTCCATGCAGGGACTGGTGTGAATTTTACCTCCCCTTTCCTCTTTTACTCCCAATGCAATATAACTACCACTCTTTGGAGACCTCCTACTACTGCCATCCTGCAGCAGAGCTCACCACCTGACCCATGGGTGCACAGACTCAGCACAAGAAGTATGCCACCAAGGAAAACAACTAGTGACATGGTATCTCAGGGAAAATTCCAAAATATGACTCACATGAATACTCTCAATGAATTCTTTGATGTGTCCATTCTTCTCTTCTCTGTAAACTGTCCATCTGTGTAGTTGTGCATCAAATTCTACTTCTCCCATGTACATTTATCTACTTCTCCCAATCCTACATTTATTGATAAGAAGCAAAACCTGAAAATAAGACGTGCAGGAATTTCCTCCTTACTCCTTTGAATCCTGATGTCATATTTGTCTTTATCACTGATTTGGCGTATTTTTTTCAGATATTAGGGATATAGACTTAGGAGGGTGATATTCACCACTGCCTCCACGTACAGTTTTATTTCAGCATTGACTCACACAGTGTCTTGCTTGGAATAAGTGTTTGATAAATATTGCTCAGTTGATTAATGAAAGGAACTCATTGATTACTAATAAAATGGAAACATCTCCCAGAAAGCTGAAGGTCAGAGTTTCTAGTAAACAGGATGGTCATTCTTCAGGGTTATCTCGACCACCATAAAAACTATTTCCCAAAAGGTAGTTGTTGAAAGGCCAAATACTGAGTCAAACAGCTGGTGGGTCTTGGTTAAATAGTAAGCATGACTTAGCCAGGAAAACTACAAAATTTAATTATCTGTGTGGCATTTTTATACTCTACAGATCACTTTTATATCTATAACTTCATTTGATCTTTACTACCGGCCTGGAAGTAGATGGGGCAGATGTGGTGACTAACAGATGAACAAACTGAGGCCCAGAGAGGTCAGGAGACTACAGCTTCAAAGTCAGCAGAAAAGAAATGAATGAGAACCGGATGCAGCTATGGCCCTAAGAGACTTTTCTGTTCAGGAGGAAATGCAAAATTTGCAAGTGACCAAATAGAAAAGTGTGATGAGTGCTAACTTCTAGGTCTGACTCCAGTGCTGGGGAAGTGCAAAGGAAGATAAAAGATCCACCCTCCTGTTGTGCACTCTGCATCACTAGAGAGGGGTCCTGATTCCATGCAGCCTGAGCAAGAGACTCTGGCACACAGACCTTCCCAAATGCTGCAGGTTCTCCAGGGATGAAAGGGGCTTTGAATATGTAAGCTACAGTAATTATGTTTGCTTTAATGGAGCAATGCCTGCTTTTGTTGTGCTATGGTGCAAAGGCCTAATTATTCAAACGCAGCCATTAGTTCCCACACAGCAGAGATGACGGCAGATGTTATAAAGATACCATCTCTTGGCCATTTGCCCACCCGACCCAGCCACAAGGACACTTCAAACACAAAGGCAGCTCCTGCCAGCAGCATCCATCACATGTCCTAAAACATCACAGCCCAGAGTTGACCTGAGACATCTGGAGAAAAGAGGGACCAATTGGCTGTGATCCTGCCGTGGCTCCCAGGTAACCAAGGCACAGACAGACTGGTAAGAAGGGAGTGACCTTGACTGCCTGGGGCCCTCTGTGTCCTGCTGGCTGTTTTCATACTGACAAGCAGCTCCCATCAGGGCACAGACACTGTGTCAGGAACCCATTTCACACATACAGGGTTGAAAGGAAGTCATTCATTTCACTGGAGGACGAGATGTACCCAGAAACCTGTCCAACTTCTTACAGCCACCACCAGGGAAAAAAATGACTTGCTGAATTTGTAGGTATACTATTGCTCAAACTTGAGCACTCAGAAGCAGGCACTGGCCTGTCTGCATTTTTCCTATCCCAGCCCTTGTATGAGTAACTGTTAGGAAAACACAAAGGGCTTTAAAAAGTTCAAAGAATTAAAAAAAAAAAAAAAAAAAAAAAAAAAAGAGACTGCATGATTATCATCACCAAACTTCTCAATATATACTTCTGTAAACTAAAATAGTTGAATGGAAAGCAGGGGTTATTTTTTCTCTGCACCAATCATAGCAATGAGATTTCCTGGAAGTGCGGGAAAATCTCTAATGTGCAACCAGAAATACTTCTCTTAAAGATTTTTGACTTCTGGTCTTAAATTGCATTTCCCTCTGGTTTTTTTCTTTCATGTCTACCAAATGATAGAAGGAATGTCTCATAAAAATTGCAGTGTAGAGAGTTCTCAGTGTTAAAAAAGAAAAGCATGGATGGACTGGGGTGTAGCTCAGTGAAAGAGTGCTCACCTAGCATGCATGTGACCCTGGGTTCCATTTCAGTAGTGCAAAAATAAATAAGTAAATAAATAAAAGAAGAAAAATGTGCAAGAAAGATGTGTTGTAATAATAAGGGAAAACATCCCTCCACCATTCCCACCAGCAAAGACCTTGTGTGAACAATGATGTGCTCCGTCGTTCTTGAAGACTTACACAACAGCAAGTGGAAGGAACAAGGGAAGGCTGCTGAGGTCCTGCAGGATGTCTCTCCCCCATAGCATACTGGAAAATTCTGTCTGGTGACACAGCACAGTGCATTACTTTTTTTTCCCCATGTGGATATATAAAAGTGAATGGAGGCAAGGATGAAGTCCCAGTACTTGCTTTAGCTCAGGAAGGAAAAGATGAACTTCAAGAAGACCTGCAAAATTCAAGAGAGCTCTGAAGTATGTCAACTTAAAAATTAAAAAGCACATGCAGTAAAAAACACAAAAAGTTTAAAAATTGGTCAAAATATTAATGATAAGTAGCAACGAGCATGCTGCATAACTTAACAACTAAAAGAGAAGAAGGTTGATCAAGGCTCTTTACTAAGAACAGGATGAATTTCACAGGTCTGAAAAAGATGGAAATAACACTTTAAATCTATATTTTAAATGCCAGAACAACCAAAAAAAAAAAAAAAAAACCCTTCAAGAAATCACCAAATGCCATCCTTAGATGTCAGATAAGGAGAAAATAGTAGAGTAGTAGAGACCTCACAAAGTGAAGGCTTAACCTATAGACAAGGAAAGCAGGCCCAAAGTTTCCCAGATGTGTGGCAAACTAGTCAATGCAGAACTGAGAATAGAGTGAGTCAGGTTCTGCTCTTCTCCCTGTTCTACAGATAAGGACACTATGACTGAGTAACACATCTCAAGTCATCCAGCAAATAACCGTGATGCAAGAATTCTGATCCAAGCTTGCTATCTGTAGAACCTGCACTGTTAATGTCCACACAGCACAGCTCCAGGAAATGATGACCCATTTTCTTTCTTATATCTTTCTTCTTTTTTTGAAACAGGGTCTTGCTAAGTTGCCCAGGCTGGCCTCAAATTCCTATAATCAAGGAGATGCAGATGGAGATGGAAGATGGAAGATGGAATAACAAACCTATCTGAATCCTGGGTGAACTTCTGCAAACTCCTCCCATCAAGGTCACTTTCCTTTCTCACACCCAGCAAAGCCCTGTCCCCTAGCTGAGGTCAAATTCCCCATGTCACCCAGGAATCAAATCAATATTTTGTTTTCCTGACTAGTTTCTTCTGAACAAATGCATTTGTTTCTTTGTTTTCCACTTGAAACATACCAAAGCAAATCCCAGGGCAGCTTTGGTATCTGCATGTAGCAACACAGTTACAGGTAAGATAACAGTTACAGATTTTTCTCCACCTTAATAAAGAGAGAATGAAGAAGATGCTGCTTCACCAGACACAGCCCACCCAAGCTGGGTGTGTGGACTCCACCCTCCCTAATGCTGCAGGTTGGAGTGCTCGGCTTCTCAGGTTAGCAGAAGCATGTACCTAAAAAGACCATGTTATTGCTTACTGGAACCAAAGGCCAAGCCCATCCTCCTGTGAGGAACAGGAGACTCTTCAGCAGAAAGGAAAATTTTTCAATTAAGTCCTTTCAGAAAGAGACCAGTTGTGGGGCAGATTGAAAGGAGAATGTACCCTCTGCTCAGGAGCCAGGTGCCAGGCCTGAGGTATACTGGGGTCATTTGAGAAAAGCAGGAACCTGTAAGATGGCGCTTCTTGGGGAGCTCCTGACCACTATCCCATATTGCTGGGGATATCTGAAGGAAAATTTGGGGTTCTTAGTCTGTCTTTGTGTGTGAATCACTTTGGCTTTTAATAATTCTATAAATTACTTCTTAGAATAATGTCATAAATACACAAAACTAAATGGAACGAAAAAAAAGCAATTCTATTGAAACAACTTGTATCCATGCATTCCTTGGTTAGGGAGCTAAAGAGTCCTACCTTTTGACACAAAACATAACTGTGGGTAAAAGTCATTGTGAGATCTGGTTTTATAGTCTCAGAATGACATGGAACATTTGTACAGCCACTTGTGATAAAGGCTACTTGGTTTGCAGAGCATTCAATTCAAATTACCAAAGGCTTCTGAGTGTTGACTCTGAGCCACATAGATGTTGTATTATATTTGAACATCAAATGGCAGGCTAAAATGTATTTTCTAAATATAGAGACATTTCCATAGAATCACATTTTTAATTGTGTTGAATAGATTTGTTTGTAAAGGACATCAACATATTGTTTTATATTTTAGACTATTTTTTATAAAGTATATACATCAAAATTAAACCCAAGGTTATTTCCTCAGAGACAGATAAATATATGGCATCAAAGTCTCAGTTTTAACTTTGATTTATATCTTCATAGTGGTTTCCCAATGCCCAATATTTGCTGTTCATTTAGACAACTTCCATGGAGCTTGAAAGCTGCCATATGCACACTGAGTCCAGTGCTTAGTAGGAATTACATTGACCAGGTTGAAGTTTTTGCTCACCTGCTCCTGTGGGGCTCTACAACTCCAACAGGCACCTGCACATTCAGAGGTGTTGTCATTTTCCTCAGAGCTATGTACACAAGCGAGTCCCGGCCTGTTAGGAGTTGCCTCTGGTTATCACAGACCCAGACACATGGCGCTATGGAGGAGCCAAGGAGACAGCAGCACCCACACTCTGCCCCACAACCAGCATCAGGACCCTGGCATCCCCACCCTCCCATATCAGTCCTGAGTCACCCAAAGGTGCATCCCTGAGACCCTGATCCAGGCCCAGCTCTCACTCCCATGCACAGTGGATGACAGGCCCCTCTGTCAAACACATTGAGATCAGAGAAGGAGACCGTAGGGACGTTTTGGACCTAGCAAAAGGCCCCTCCTGGCTCCTAGCCAAGGGATTCCGAGATCATCTACAATAACTTCTCTGCAGCAGCCCTTTCAAAGGAACCCTTCTTTGACAGTTTACATCAATGCTTTTCATCTTTTGTATTCAGTCTAGTTAACAGGGACTCTAATGCAATGTAAAGTGACAATTAAGATAGGTCTCTGGGGGAACCTACTTCATAATGGCATCTAGGGAAAACTTGCAATCTCCTCTGTGGTCTGGGAGGTCTCCACTCGAGCTATGCCCTTCCACACAACGTGTCCTTTTCAGAGCATGCACTAGCCAACTGAATTCTTACAGATGGTGGCATCTGCTCCATGGAGTCTGAGGCATTCCACTACTCAAGAGTATCTCAGATATTTCTACATGCAAGCAAACCCTGAGTAAGATCTATTTCAGATCCTGGTCAAAGCATGGGGTTGACATATTCAAGTTGTTAGGAAAAAGTGCTGGAAGAAAAAAATTCTGCAGATAAAAATGTCTAAGCAGTTTAAATATCAAATATGTCACTTCTTTTCTTAGAAGTTGTCAAATGGAAATTGACAGACTCAAAGGCAAAAGAATAAATTTCTCATCTCTATGAAAATCTTGTTTCCAATGGATATAAAAAGAATGATAAATGAAAGGAATTGAAAATCAAGTAAGCTCAGGGACCAATTTTGCTTCATGCACTTTATTCATCTGCAAAAATTGCAATCATGTTACCCACCTCTTTAGGGGGAGACAGACCTGAAGAGAATGTTCAAATGCCACTTTCCTATTACTAATCTTACAATGCAGAAAAATGAGATATAAGCAGTCTGAACCAAAAGTTGAAGTAGATTCTAACCTCCTGACACTGCCTTGTAGGACTCCACGTGGCCCCAGATGAAACCCAGACACCTGTGATTCCTTACAAGTAGTGTGACAGGTAAGCCCTTGATAAAGCATCAACTCTAAAACCTTGGCAAAGACCATTTGGCTTTCAGACATTTTTTTTGTGTATCAAAGCTTGGACCTGGTGCTTCCAAAGGGCACGCACTCCAAGCTGTTTGTGGTAGATCTTAAGGCAAAGCTCTTTGCAAGACTTTGGCAAGGAGGCCCTCATTCCCTCCAAAATACACAGGCCAATGCATGTGAGTGCCAGCTCCCGCACCTTCCAAACTTGCTCAGGCAACTCTATCTGGAAGACCCTTCCTCCTTGCTCCTCTTCTGCATGTATGAGATGCAAGGGTCCTTGTCACTCTACTATAAATATGAGGACACTAGGCCATTATGCTCTGCCTCAAGATGTGACTCTCACCCATATCCCAAGGGAGCACAGCATCTCACTCTCCCTGAAAACACAGACCTCAGATCTCCCACTTGGGGATGGTATGTTAACGCACAGTATTGTTTTGAGAAGTAAGTGAGCAATTCACATATTATTGTGTTACATATTAGGGTAGTGTCTGGCGTTAGCTATTATTTAAATCTTCCTTAATATTATTATCATTTGTTAAAAGCATTTTCTCAGATGTTGCTTTGTTTCCCTGAGAAACTATTTCTGTAAACTTACGTTGTTTTTTATAGGAAAGCTGAGTTAATTCCTCTCTTGGCCCAAGTTCAAATAATCTAATTTCCTTTTTATCAGTCCCACTGACAAACCACAGTCACTGCATGACTTTGTAGAAATGTGACAACTGCCCTGTGAAAAGAATACTGGAAGAACGGGGTGGTCCTTCATGTCTCCCCTCTGCCAATGTTAGTGTGTGGTGACCTTGTTTGTTTTTTGTGGTAGGTTTTCTCTTTAGCCTGGGGAAAATGGTGTATGAAGAGATAAAGCCAGGATAGTTTAGCCAATAGTCACTAGTGCTAGAGTGGGAACCTGCTCCTACAAAAACTCCAAGTTCTACCTCCTATAACAATAACTAGAATATATGTTCTTGCTGTGTACAGACCAATTAAAGTAAACTACAGGATAAACTAGAGAAGACTGAATCTGGGAACCCACTTATAGCATGGGAACTGAGCAATCAAGCTTTTCACAGTGATTGAAGGTGCAGGTTTAACAATGCCAAGGGGGGCTGGCCCAGTCTCCCTATGAATTCATTAATTGTGTTTATTTTACACACGGTCTACCTGTGTCTTTGAGGTCTGGGATCATTAAGCAGGAATGACAGCGCCTCCTATGCAGTGCAGTTGATCCTGGAGTTCAAGGTCAGAGGGAATTGTTAGCAGCACAGCTACTGGAGTCTCAGTTCTTAGGAGTTTCAGCTGTTGGAGTCTCAGCTATCCTAATGGGTTGGTCATCCCAGAGAAATCCCATGCTGAACACCAAGCAGCATCCAAGCCAGCCACCAACCCGTGCATCCTGCCCCACTGGTGAATGGGAAAGTCCATGTTTTCAGTACAGGTAGATCACCAAGGGAAAATGTTTTTCAAGGTAGCAAGAAAATTATATCCATATTTTTTAGGGGGATACCAAGTACACTTAAATTTAACTACAGATCACACCTGGACCAGTTGGCCAGTTTGGGGAGCAGGGATACCACCCATGCTGGGGCCTAGCACAGTCTGGGGAGGGACTGTCTTGTATCAGGGCCGAGGGCTCACACCAGCCCCACAGAAGTTCTGTCCCCAGAATGCATTTTCAAGGGAACAGATTAGGTTTCTGAGTCAGTCTCTGCCTAAGAACAAAGGTCTCACTGGCAGACTGCTATTGGGGTTCTTCCACTTTGTACACTATTCATTAACTTTTCACTGTCTTCTGGAATATCAAGTGTACCTGTGCAAATCTACAGTGCTGGGAATCTAGAATGTCTGTATACAGGCCACACAGCCATCCCAATTCACAAATAAGTGGCAAATGTTTTATAAGAGAGTAGAACAGAAATAAATGGGAACCAAAATCTAATTTGTGTTTTTTTCAATGGAAAAATTAGAGAATACCTTAAAGAATATCAAAATAGCCTAGAACGTTAAATATTTCACACTTAGATCAACTTTTAGGTATTCTCTTCATATCTACAATTATGCATTGTTTGTTAATTATTCAGTGATCCCTATATACCAGACACTTGGTCCAAGGTCTACTTTTGCCTATTAACCTCACAATTGGTTTTATTGTGTTAAGTGGTTTAAATCTGGCTTGTGCATTATCATAATGATGGGGTATAAAATCATATATCATATATGCATCTATATACATATGTGTATGCATATATATGTATATGTATATGTGCAGGTGTTTATATATGTTTATGTATATACATACATACATATATATATATATATTTTTTTTTTTTACAAAAAATAGAGAAACTCGGTTTTCACTTGAATAAAATTGACAATTGTTTTTAGTCAGCTTTTTCACTGCTGTGACTAAAAAATCTGACAAGGACAATTTTAGAGGAGAAAAGTTTATTTGGAAGCTCACAGTATCAGAGGTCTCAGTCCATAAACAACCAGCTCCATTCCTTGAGGTGAGGCTGAGCATCATGGCAGAAGAGTATGGTGGAGGGAAGCAGCTTACATAATGATCAGAAAACAGAGAGACAAACTCCACTCACCAGATACAAAATATAAGCACCAAAACCATGCCTCCGATTCCTACCTCCTCCAGCCACAAACTACCCTCCTTCAGTTACCACTCAGTTAATCTCTATCAGGGGATTAATTCACTGATTGGGTTAAGACTCTCACAACCAATCATTTCTCCTCTGAACTTTCTTGCATTGTCTCACACTTGAGTTTTCAGAGGACATCTCACATGCAAAACATAACAGCAATCTTTGATTTCTGTAATTCATGTTCACTGTCAGTATACTGTTTACAATATCTACTGTTAATAATTAAGACAATGAATTGTCTCACTATGACAACATGCATACCTATATCAATCCTTTCAATAAAAGTTACTGTTCTTTATGAATTTCTAATATAATATCATAAAAGAAATGCAAGAAACTGATCTTCTTGGGAGCCACTGAAAGTATGATCTGCAAAGAAAATATTACCACTTCTTTAAAGTTCATTCTAAAATTTTTAGCCACTCACCAAACTCAACTGGATTATTAGCAATGGCAATGGAACTTTTGTGTGCTAGAACCAGCTCATAATGGCTCACACAAAACATCTATTAAACTCCCAGAAATTTTGTGAGCTAATTGTTAAATTCTGCCATTATTAAATATCAAGTTATGCAGACTTATAACTTAATGAATTAATTAAATGGCACTCAGAGATGTCTTGTTCATAGCAGAAACTGCCTATGGTATGAGTATGTATATAATAGAAATCAGCAAACATCACAAATCAGAGCCTGATTTTGTTGAGTGCCTGGAATGAAGAATGTGAAGAAGGGAATGTTAAAATTAAAATTAAAATTAAAAGTGTGTTGTGTACATAGCTGTTACATTGTGAAATAGCTCAACAAATTGGGAAGATGCTCTTCCAGTATTCAGTCTATCATCCAATTCAACACTCACATTATTGAAGAGCAGACCCTGCAAGTTCCAATATTTATATCTTCATTGTTTCATCATCACCTTACTTGTTGACATAATTATGAAAACATCAACTAACATTCATGTTAAAATAACATTCATATATCAACAGCAATACTAAGTCAGCTACAGATACAAGATTGCAGCTAAAATCAAGAAAAGCATTCTATGAGAATTAAGTGGTATTCATGATAAAATTATATTTATTTCATGATTATTGGTAAGTTGTGTACAATATATCTTCATTCAAGGATGATTGGCAATAAAATTATGTATGTATGTAGGCACACTTTTTTGTTCAGAGAACACATCTACCAGCACTCCTCTTGCTAAGTGTCTTTTTTAGTTTTTCTCTGCTTGTATGAAAATTCAAGTCAATCTAGAGGAGATCTATTTGGCTGGGCAAGGTGACACATGCCTGAAACCCAGGAGGACCTGTTTGAGGCCAACCTGGGCTACTTATTGAGACCCTGCCTCAAAAATTAAAAAATAAAAAGGGCTGGGGATGTAGTCAGTGATAGAGTACCCCTGGAGTCACTCCCCAGCACCATCACCAAAATAAAAAGGAAATCTATTCCCTTAAGTAATTTTCCCCTGGAGAAGATAATGTATATGTTGTGTTCATTTTAAAAACTCCAAATAAGAAATAAATTCCTTTAGCAATATTTACCAAGAGATGACTTACCAAAATTTAAGTACACTCAAAATGGCTTAAATGCTACCATTCTGACATTCTTATCAAAAAATGTTATCCACTTTTGTCCATTTAAATTATAGTAGTTCCCCATTCCTCTTATCCATAGTTTTGTTTTCAGTGTTTCAATTACCTGAGGTCAACAGCAATCCAAAATATTGAGTGGAAAATTCCAGAAATAAATCTTAAGTTTATATTGCATGACATACAATGAAATAAAATGAAATCTCACATCATCCAACCCCATCCCACTTGGGATATGAGTCATCACCTTGTCCAGCATATCCACCCTATGTATCCTACCCACCCACTTGTCACTTAGTAGCTATCCTGGTTTTCAGATCAACAGTCACTAATGATGCTGTCCTCAAGTAACTCTTACTTTACATAACAGTAGCCCCAAAGCATAAGGGTAGTGATATTGGCAATTCCAATATGCCAAAGGGAAGTCATGAAGTAATTCTTTAAGTGAAAAGATGAAAGTTCAGAGAGATATTTTGAGAAAGAAATCACATTCACAAAAAATTGTATTACAATATATTTTAAAAATCATTCTATTAACATTTATTGTCATTAATATTTATTGTTGTCAATTTCTTGCTATGCCTGATTTATAAACTGAACTTTATCACAGGCAAGTATATACGTAGGAAACAGTATAGTGTACACAGGGCTCCATACTACCCATGTTTTCAGGCATCACTAGGGGTCTCAGATTTGATGATGTTACATATCTCATTATTCCATTTACTGTTTAAATAAGAGGGTTTTTTCCTTTTACTCATATTTTTAAAACTTACATATATATACATATATGTGTGTGTGTGTATATATATATATATATTTTTTTTTTTACATAGTCACACCTACATTTTCTGAAGAATAAAAGCAAAGATATTCTAAAACACTTAGTGTCCAACTTCTTCCCAAAGCTCAGGCAAGAGAGTCATCTCAGTGGGGCAGGGGAAGGTACAATATTCCAGTCCAGTTACTAGCACCAAACCCAGAGGAGCATTGCCCAAGAAAGCCCAAAAGTGTCTTCCAGAAACAGAGACCAAGCTGCAATGAGAGATATTGTGGAGTGAAGGTGTGCCAAATTAAGATGAGATACAGATAATGCTGAGTGAGCAGAACACCTGTTCAAGAAATATCCAGAAGCTAGAGAAGACAACCAAAGTATAATAATGAGCAAAGCACATCTGGGGGGCAAGTATCTCAGGACAAATAGATTATGAAAATCAAATTATAGTTCTGGGATTTTTGTGTTTTTGTTGTATCTAGTAAGGAACTTAGCCATAAGAGGGTCTAATATCATGGAGTAAATGAATGATGTAGTGACCTGGGGAGTAGGCCTAAAGCTTGAAATCTATATGCTTGGATAATATGAAGATTTTATGTAGAATGAAGGTTTTCTTTTGGCACTGAGTTTAAAGCACCAACCCTCCAGGCAAGGGTGGGCAAATTCCAGTTGAGCTCCTAATCCAGCCCATCTTCTGTTTCTATATATTAGGTTTTACTGTAACTCAGATGCTCATGTGTTTATGTCTTTTTGTATTGTGTTGCAGTCCCAGAATTGAATAGTTGTGATATAGAGTGCAAGGCCTGAAAAACTTAAATATTTCCTTTTTGGACTTTTGGAGAAAAAGTTTGCTAAGCTCTGCCTTAGAGGAATTAATGGAACAAGAAGAATTCTTCTGATGGTCCTCTCTTTCATATGATTCCACAAACAAAGTGATTGAATGATTCATTTGCCCAACTAATATTTACTGAATGCCTACTCTACGTCATTAGAAATAAATAAGATATTGCTCCAGCTCCACCTGCTCAGTTCTAGTTGGGGAGAAAGAGACACTGATGTCTATTACGATGTTCCATATTCTGTTGAGGATGAGAACATAAACTTGAAATAAGCACCCACTCTCAGCATGTGGTTAGAGCAGGGGTTACTGGCAAGGGATGTCTCATGCTTCACAAGGCAGCTTGCTATCCCTCAGTTCTCTACATCTTTGAAGCAAAGAGGGTCCTGCAACCTCAGAACAGGGGTGAAGGTCTCAGGATAACCCCAATGGGCTTCTGCACATTAGGAGAGATTATGGTGACAGCAAAGGCAACAGCCTATCTGGTTTCTTACTTTGACCAATGACCCATGTTCATATACTCTTTGGTGCAGGGAAAGGTGAATGACAACCTATTTTGTTAGTTGTACCAGGCTCTGTGCTAAGCCCTTCAGGAACATCACTGCGTGCATTTCCTGCAGTTCCCTATACAGCAGAACATGTTTGTTTGTGTGTGTGTGTGTGTGTGTGTGTGTGTGTGTGTGTGTGTGTGTTTTATATTGTTTTTCATTTTGCAGTGGGGACACAGAGGCCTGGAGCCATAATAGTGGCTTAATATTCCTTGGTAACAAGTAGTAGAGAGGGAATTGAGTTTGTTGGGCATCAAAGCAAGCTTTTAGGAATCCTGCTGGATTCTGCAGCCTGGAGAGAGGAGGGAGTTTCCAGGAATGGGAGTAGGGAGTGCTGGGTACAGTCAAATCCAGCAAAGCAAAGGAGCACAGTTGACATAGCCTGCCTGTGACCACCTTGGTATTACTGATGACCTTAAGTGTGGGAAGATACCACTCACCTTCTGCCTATTATCTCTTCCCTGGTGCTGCCTTCAACCAGGTGGCTTTGGAGAGTAGGAGTTTCTGGGCTCTGTTTGTCTTCTTTGTGTCAAGGTCAGCCTTAATGGAATAAGAAGTCATAAATGGGCAGCCTGTGCACATGAGGTCTGTATGTTCAGATAACAATTGAGAAAAGAGTTACTCAATGTCATTCAAATACCATATTTGTAGGGCAATGTATGCATTTATTTAGAGCTTCCATTTCTTAATTAAGGAATCATAAAGACCAGGTTCCAAGATTGGGCTCCATCACTTAGTGATTCCTTAAACTTGAGCAAGTGTTGTATCCTCTTAGAACCTCTGCTTCTTAATTTACCCCACAGGGATAACAAGTTCTAATTCCCAGGGTGGTAGAGATAATGCAATGAGGTCATGCTTGTAAAGCAACCTAGTGTGGTGCTTGGCATCTGACAGTCTATCAGAAATGTGTTGTTCCTGTCATTAATATTATTAGGATTGATGTTATTACTAGTTTTGAGAGTACCAAGGGCCAAGTACCATGACAAATAACCAGGATAGAAGGGTGAGTATGTCCAGCCTCTTTTTCTGCATGCAGGCAATTCATGCATAGGCAGAGCAGTGGGCAATAGGGGAAAGATCCAGGCAGCACAGTCCCACCTGTGTTTCTGCTTTTGCTCCTTCTCTGCTCCCAGTCACTTGTGTTTCTGCCTGACTGCAGACCTTACCTACCATGCCAAAAATAGAGCTCCCATGCACTTGTGAGATCATGTCTACCTTTCCAACAACTCTCCTACACCAAAATTTACCTCAGCTGGCATTCTCACAGATGTTCTGATGGGTAGCACTGGCAGAACATGTTGCTCCCTCCAAAGCACATGTTCAACATATACTATGAATTCTTCAGTCATGGAGCTGACCCATGTAAGGATTTCCAATAAGTTGTTTAGCTCATAGGGGCCCAGAGAGCAGGTTTAGTGATCATTCCCTTTATGTGGCCATCCCAAATAGAAAGACAACATCACAACTTCAACAGAGAGACTCCTACTGCAAATCCAGAGGGTTTATTTTCATTTTAGCTCAAACACCCCTTCTATCCCTGAGCACATCAAATCACTTTCCCTTCACTTGACCAGCAGATTAAATTATAACTATTAAAGAACTCAATATATTTGGGGCTTTTCTGTCTGTTTAAAATAGAATGTGTAAAATGGGAAGGATAGTAATTCTTATCACAATAAATTCGCAAAGTAAATTCTAAGGATTCTAAGGATTTCTTGAAGTTGCCTATAGGAAATTTGCTGTTTAAATAAAACATATGAATGCTTTGTGCACATTTAGGTACTTATTTGAGGCAATTGCAAACACAACCTCCAAGAGACACAAATGAAAAAGATTTTTAAGAGCAAGTCCACTCTGTGAAAGCATATGAATCAGTAAAGGGGAACTGGATTAGTTACATCCAAACTACCTATAACCAACAACATATATAAGCATGCTTTAGCCAGTGATTTACTGGTAAAGTGTAACAATCAGAGTTTTAGGGCTAAGGCAAAGTGAAGCTCTTTTCTGTAGCTTTTGCCCATTTCTGTAGTGAGAATATTCTCAACAGGACTGAAGCCATTGATCATTGAATTAGGATCAGTTCTGTATAACTGGTGCAAATAATTCCATCAGTGACTGAAGTTCTAAGCTTTGCCCACTCTAGGCTAAGCAGCATGGCAAAATGGAAAAAAAAAAAAAAAGAAAGAAAAAAGAAAAAAGAAAAACCTGAACCAGCAGCTAGAAAGCATGACTGACATCTCAGTTTAGATAGCTGTGAACCCATTTGGGTAACTTATTCTAGGAAACTGAATTTTTGTATCTAAAAAATGGCATAAAACAACTTCCTACAATCTCTGTGAGGTTGCAATAAAATGAAAGTACTTTATTAAGGTAATTTAAACTCTAAAGCTCTATACTAAGCTTTTGCTAACATTACTTAGGCTTTTCAATACCTGGATATATTGTAATTAGGGTTCTTGGAAATCTATAACTTCTGTCTAACATCTTAGACAGAGGATGTTCATTGGGTGCTCAGAACCATGATCTAACCTAGTCTATACTATTATTTTGATCATTAATAAAATCTAATATGACTCATTAATCTAATAACCATCATGCTCCTCAAAACAACACTTGTGTCAATGATTGACCACTACAGTCATATGGTCCTATGAAATGATAATGAAGCAGAAAATTCTTACTGCCTAATATTTTTACCATACCTATTCTATGTTTACTGTTTAGATACACAAACATTTACTTTTGTGTTACAATTGCCACAGTATTCAGTACAGTAATGGACCTTGCAGATGTGTAACATAGGAGCAACAGGCTGTGCCATATAGCCTAGGTGTGTGGTAGGCTATTCCATCTATGTGTGTGTAAGTACACTCTAAGATGTTCACACAATGATCTAATCACCTACCAATTTATTTCTCAAAATTTATCCCTGTCATTAAGTCACGTATTATAGCAAATTCTCAATGGATCTAGAGTTACTCTAAGAGCCCCACACTCATTAGAAAGGAGAGCCCCATACTGCTATGTGGAAAAGAAATCTTGATAGTCAACTCCATAAAAGTTGTTAGGATAAAAGATAATACTCCATGAGAAAATAGAGCTAGTGTTATCACTAAACCTAACTGACCATGGAACAGACCACTGTGACTTTTCTTCTGGAGTTCAATTTTGAAAAATGCACAGTATATGAAAACTTTGAACTCCATTAATTTAGTTCAATTAAGGCCTTCAAAATATCTGGAAATTGAGTCTGGATTTCTAGTTATGAGAACTTGTTCATTTTCTCTAACCTTCAATTTGTCTACCTGGAAAATGAATTAATATATTTGCCATAGTCATTTCACAAGAAATAAATCTGGTTTTACAAATGAGAAGCATTTAACTTCTTTCCCACTCAAAGATAACTCACTATGAATTGACATTAATTTGCTTTAGGGGAATATATTGGAAAATGCTGAAATCCCAACAGGTACCTATGAAATACAATTACCATAGAAAGGTAACGAGGCATTAATAAATGAAAGCATGCCAGGGATTTTATTTTTTGTCTTTTGGTGCTGGGGATCGAAACCAGGGCTTCATGTGTGCTAAGCACACAATCTACCAGAGCTACACTCCCAACCCTAAGACTTTCCCTGGTTTGAATTTGGAGATCAAGAAAACTTTCAAGTTCTCTTTAAAATATTCCTCAAAATTGTTTGTTGGTATAGTGGTTATTTTACTTTACATTTGTTTTAAGAAGGCAAAACATGCATTTAGTTCCAATGTTAATCATTATGGGTAAGTTTACCCTTTTCCCATGTCTAGGTATAACTGGTGATGGGTTGAAGTCAATGATAATGGTAATAGTCACCTTGTTGGGAGTTTATCTAGGTAAATGATTAATATCTGACCAATCTGATATCAAAGGAAAACTTCTGTGGGTGAGGAGATTTTTAAGAAAAGTTTTCATCTTCCAAGGAAGGAGACCCTGGAATATGTGGCCCATGTCTTGCATTTGGACTGTCTTGATCCGGGTGTGATACCTGGATGAACTGCACCATCTTGTTCTCAGAGCAGAGATTGGGGCCAACACAGACGATAGAGATGGTCGTGGTGAATTTACTCACACACTATTAAATCCACTAACCTGACACCTGTATTATTTCTGGACGTTTTTTCTGAAATCACAAATTTCTTTATTATTAAAATTTTCTCTTACTTGTAGCTCAATGAATCTTTGCTAATTTTTGTCTGTATGTCAAAATATCCCAAGATATTCAAAATAGAAGTCCAATCTCATTTAAAAACCTAAATCATATCTTGAATAATTTCTTGCGATCAAACTACTATTGTCATATGTAGTATGAAGGTGAAGTCTGATCTCTTCAAACAATGAAAATTATTTCACCCACAGTTCAAGTGGCAGAATAGCTGGAGATGGGTGCACCTGAGGACATTTAAGCATCCTAAAGAGCTGACCACTCTTTCACATGATTACTTGAGAAATGTTCCAGGCAGAATGTGTCTCAACCTCCTCACTTAATCTTTAACTACATCTGAGTGTATTTCTCTAAATTAATAAAACTCTCAATAAGAAAGGGAAAATAAGGTCAATAAAATGGTATACCACTTGGAATGCCTTCCTGGTACTAATGTAGACTAACCTTTCCAGGATGACCTCCCTAAATAAAAATACACCCATAAAATGACATTGAGGGTGCACCATCACATTTAATGATGAGGATGACTTCATGTGCCTCATAAACTCAATTAATTATGTTATTCTACTTCTAAAATATAGTGGGGTTAAGGAATGGGTCAGGAAAGCTCTAGTAACATACCAGAGGCCAGAGGTTCAAAAGTTCAGGCAAAAACAAGGCAATATGTTTTGCTTTAATGATGAAAAAATACAATGTCAAGATGGATTCAAATAAACACACCAAAAAAAATCATCTACTAATATTAGAAAAAAAAAAACACGAGGACTATAAAGAATGTAGTGGTATGGAGTAGAAGAAAAATATTTGCATGTTCCAGAGACGCAAGAGAAACTGGAGACAGTTCATCTACATAAAATATGACCCTTCAACTACTGCCAAGGTCAATGAGACCCAGTGCAATCATCTAGATCTAAAAATTGAGTTTGTTCATTTTTTTCTTAATTGCCCTAGTTCCTCCCTTCTTGTATATCTGCCACTTTTTTTGCTCACTAACCATTTCTCCAGATTCACCCCCTTAGTACACATTTTAGAATTATCCCAGAAGATAAACACCACACAGTGAAAACTAGAGAAGAGACAGCACTGAAATGATCAATGATTCCTGTTTTCTGGACTAGGATATTTTCTGAGTTCCTCATCCTTAATTAGACCCCATAACCTTTGTTTCTTTATGGCATCAATTTCAGTGGTAGTAGGATGGAATGGATGTGTGTTAGTTCAACACTTCTGAGTCATTTTGTTGCAAATGAGTCAAATGTTCCCTCACCAACCCTTGTCTTTCCATAGTTCTCCTACTCTGAGAATTTTTTACAAGTTGTTGTCTTTCCACAGGTGAGATGCTCACAACAAAGAAAGTTCAACGACAGGTTACAGAGTACATGGTTTTGACTATTGTTTAAAATTATATGTTCAGGTCTGAGAAAGTAAAATCTAAGTCTTTTCATGGATTAATAGATTTAAAAATTTACTGGCAAATATTAAGGTAGTATAAATGTCCAAATCATCTCTTGAAACAATAATTATAATTGTTCCCTGGGTATGTAATTGACAACACAGTACAACTTTCAGAAATAATGATACTTTAAAAAAAAAAATCTCAGGTTGTCATGGAAACAAGAATAGGGTAATAAAATACTTTTTACATATTTTAATTCAAAATAGAGCAGTTTCATGTCAGAAACATATGAGCATGAACTTTAGTTTCTGATGACCAAAATTACAAAAGAAATATTTATAAAAAAATTAAAATACACTATTGTAGTATTATTAGGTCGAGAATGTTACTGTTTAAGTTGCATAAGTATTCTCAGCTTAACTCCCATTTATATCATTTATCCCTTGGTTTATAATTTTCTGAAAAACAAGTTATTTTTTTCCTGAAAACTTTCCATGCTATGATTTTTCTCTTTCTCCAGGGGTCACTTATTTACATTTTGGAAAAATCTTCATAACATCTGTTTAAGGGCTTTGGCTTTTAGGGAAGCATGAAGTGGGAGAAGCACAAAATAATACACTTCATCTAAAATCACTTCTTTTTTATCTTCAGATCACTAATTAATAAGGAAAGTTGCTGGATTTATTCATAGAGTTCAATAAGGAAGATAATTTTGTAAAATAATTGAGCCTAAATGAAAAAAGTATTTGCATTAAGCAGTGAGATTTTCTCCAAAGTCATTACACTCTTTGTAAATCACTCCCCAAAAATATGGGCTGTTCTATCTTTTTCCCATTTCCCTAGTTTGAGATAATGTATTAATTCCCAGAGAATAAATATGGAGAGACAGCTGTATAGTCTCCATTTAATATTAGGTCATGTACTTATAGTAATACCTTCAATTTTTATATCTTCTAGTCCTCTGTGGACTCCAAGTTCATTCACACATATGAGCAACTTGACTCCTAACTCATGTCAACATTTTCAATATAACCCAGGACAGTGGAGACATAGTTTTACCACAAGCTTAAGAAAATTGAGGAGACTTGGATATTAAGCACTGTGTATCTCAATTGCTGCCCTGGTCCTGCATTCTCTGGACTCCTCAGAGCTCATATCTCCTTTTAAAACCTTCTAAAAGGAGGTGGATATGACCTATTAACATTCTCTGAAGGTCACCTACATTGTTAATGTCTTACATTTGGGGAAGGAGGGAATAGCTAAAACCACTTACTCTGTCTATTGGCTTTATAACCAGAGGTCACTGCCAGGCCCATTGAGCAAGTTCAATTCTATGGGACTGGAGGTATAGCTCCATGGTAGAGTGCTTGCATAGTATGCAGAAGGCCCTGAATTCCATTCCCAGTAATGGAGAGAGAGAGAAAAAGAGAGAGAGAGAGAGAGAGAGAGAGAGAGAGAGAGAGAGAGAGAGAGAGCGCGCACACCAGGAACAGTGGCACATGACTGTGATTCCAGTGACTCGAGAGGTTGAGGCAGGAGAATCAGAAGTTTGAGGCCAGTCTCACTAACCTTAGAGAGACCCTCAGTAAGTCCCTGTATCAAAAAAATAATAAAAACTTAGAAAAGAGAGAGTTCAATTACATTACTTCCTGATAGCAGTTTGCCTTACTAAATAATTTTCAATAAATTTGAATAATAACTCCAAATTCTGAATCCATATATATTTAGGATTATAATCAACTCTATGCTTCTTATATATAGAATGTCAATTCATGTCCAATTGCTTGGTGAACTCCTGGACCAATCAGCATCCTAAGAAAACTCTAAGTGTGCATACATCATCCTCAGGTCTCAGGTCATAGAAAGACCATCCAGGCAGGAGAAAGGCTAACTAGTCCAAGAGCTGGTGACACCTGCAAGGGGCTATGTCCTTGTAGCCTCTATCATGTTTTAAGGGTAAGCACAAAGCATTATGGGAGCCCATAAAAGTGAAAACTGACCCAGAATGAAGGGTCAGGAAAGGCCCAATAGAATAAGTTTCACAATTGAGATGTGGGAACTAACTATTCTGCTGGAGAAAGACCAGAGGGAAGCTATCTAGGCAGGGAAAATCATATGGTCATGCAATAGCACAATAGCTTAACCAGAAGATCAGTCACCCACCTATTCCTGTGCAATATGCAAAAGCATGTCACCGACAGTCTCCTTCCTTTAATTTGACTCTCCCATCTTTTCTGTAAGAAGCCTTACCTCCCTCCCCTCATGGAACAAATTTTTCCCTTTGCACCAAAAAATGGTCACCTCCTTGCCTTAAGAGTCGTGTTTATACAACCAGCATGATTTCTTTTCATTGGTGATTTTTGGCCCTGGGGTTGTATTTCTTATACTAACAATGTTTTGAATGTGACATTTTAAACCTAACTTAACTCTTTTCCACCAAAGCTACATTAATATAGTAGGAGGCTTAACAGACAATCCAAGCAGACAGACCTGCAAATTCCCTTCCAGTACCACAAAAATGTGAATTGTTTTCCTCTGCCTACGGGATTTAAGGTTATTGCAGTTTCAGATTTTTATAAGCATTTACAATTGTGGATCTGATTGGGATCTGGGCTCACATTAACTCATTTCAAATTACTGAAATATTCATCTTCTAGTTAATAAAAATGATTACCAAATCTGAATTATGAATATCAAGGCATGGAGGAAAAGTACATTTTGGATATCTTAAAAATTAAATAACAAACATGTAAGTGGGCCCAAATAACCTGGTTATGTCCAATAATAGAAAGGGACACTGAACAATTCATTTATCCTACTTGCTGGAAGAATCAGTGATTTTAGAAATCACAAGGCCCATGCCTGGTGCCCCAGCCCTAGAGATTTTGTATGAACCAAGGGTAGATTTTTTTTATCTTGTAACATGTACAAACACATGCATGTTGAAGTTTTGCAAGGAGTCTGTATTTATTTCTCCCAGTAGGCCTTCTAATTTGGAAGTTAACAATGACAGTGATTATGCATGGGCCTTTCCAGGTCTCCCTGTTCACCCTCCTTCCAATGGACACAGAAGCTCAGGGCCCATATAAATTGAGCCATGGCCCCTATAGGTTGGGGCATCATTTTATTCAGTTCACTCAGTTTTTGAATTGTTTAAAGTTAACTTGATACACAGATTCTCCACAGCATGGAAAGAATCAGTCCTGACTTCTGAAGAATTCTTATTCCTGCAATGGAACAACCAACACCAGACTCATCTCTCCAACTCATAAATCTATTTCCATATTCAAATCTTCTGTTGTATCTCTATGAACAGTTACAACATAAAAATCAAATCTAACTCCACCATACTTTGTCAACATTCAAGAAGAAAAAGAAATTCTCCAACTAAAATGGAAACATGTGACTCTCATGTTTGAATCATAAACTTTAAGACTGTTGGTGGGAAAATGGGAATTAGTTCCTTTCTTAATTCACCTGAGGCAGGAGCTCCAACTTCTTCCAGGCTGAAGGTAGAATGTGAAGAGGGAAGGGGCTAAGTGGATCATTCTCCCATGTGGGAATTTAGGACACTTGCAAGATTTTCTAAAAACTTTGAAGGATAAAGAACACATGGATGCTATGCCTCTTCCTTTTTTAACATTTTTTTTATTTTTGAACTTTATACTGTGGATTCAACCTAGGTACACTCTACTGCTAGCTACATTTGCAGTCCTTTTTATCTGAGGCTGGCTTCAAACTTGCAATCCTCCTGCCTCAGCCTCCCTAGTAACTAAGATTACAGGTGTATACTACCATGTCAGCTCATTTTTTAAAAATTTTGATAAATGGTTTTCATGATTTCATACCAGCCTTCAGTTACACAGGTTAAATTATAGGATTAGATCAATCAGAACTTTGGAGAAGCAGCTGAAAGCATAGGCAGCCTGCCAGTGAGAGTGAAAGCTAATTAACTCGCTTTTCATTTCTTAACTTTTGCTATGCACAGACCTATAAAACACATAGGTGGGAGGCCCAGAGTTGGAAAACAAACTCTAGTGCTCTGAAAAAAGATCAAGAACTGCTTCCTTTATGTGGTATATTAATAGACAAGTTATTAATTATTTTTTTCATTAGGCAGGTAATGGATAATAATTAGTATTGTGCAAAACCTTAAAAACCTAAGCAGATTCCTACATCTGTGAGCAGAAAACATATCTGTGTACACACCCTGTAAGAAGTGCCTATCTCTGATACATATAAGAAGGCAAAGAGGCTAGACTCAGAGAAAAATCGATTATACAGAATTGTCCTGTTCAGTGATGTAATATGCCCTGTAGACAAAGGCACACAAAATAAGTGGCAGTGTTCAACCTAAATTCACAAATGTAAAGATGCCAAGGAAGGTTTCAGATCTTTAATAAGCACATTAATAACATGATGATCATAGATACCATAATGAAAGTTCAAGATACACAAAAGCTTAGTGGTGATGATATTACACATTTTTATTAATTTTATAAGATTTAAATGCTAATCCTCTTACAGACTCCAGTGGCATATACCCTAGGATCACAACCACATAGCGACACATTGATGTTGACACAATACATCACTGCATCTTTTTCCAAACCCCTTAGACCCATCACATATAAAAATGCAAACTTTCTCCAATATCAAGTTGTTTTATTATATTTTATTTTCAAAACTTAATAATTGACATTAGAGAATGGTGTGTTTTTTTGGTAATGGAATAAAAATGAGATTGAAATTATGGATTTTTTTCATATTTTAAGGTGATTACTTTGTTATCAATTTTATTCTCAGTTTTTAAAATATGGAGGAAACAAACCAGGCATGGTGGCACATACCTGTAATCCCACTGATTCTGGAGACTGAGATAGGAATATTGTAACTTCAAGACCATTCTCAGCAACTCCACAGCTTAGTGAGACTCTAAGCAACTTAACAAGTCCCTGTCTCAAAATTTTTTAAAAAAATTTTTAAAAAGGGCTGTGGATATAGTTCAGTGCTACAGTGCCCCTGGGTTCAACCCCCCAGTATCAGAAAAAAAAAAAAAAAGGTGAGGAAATAAGAATTCATTTTAATAGCATTTCTCTGTTGAGTTCAAAACACTTTAGATTACTCACATTAGTCATCTGAGTATCTCCATCTTAAACCCTGACCACTGTTATTGTCAGATCAGCAAAGTGAAGAGAAATATTTACCCCAACCATTTCCTGTTTCATTGTTAGTTGCCAAAGGCCACCTTCTGGCCACTGGCTACTTGATGAGGAAGGAGAAAACTTCAAACAGTGCATCTTCTTTGTGTCTGTCTTGGACGATGAATACTTCCAGCCCTGATGGAGGAGGAGTGGCATGCTGGCAAATGTATACTCTGTTCTGCTGAAAACAACACCAAGAGGAAAAAGGTTACAATTCAGATAGGCTCCCCTGTCAGCAAACAGGTACTTGGTAATTTTCCAACTTTTAAGATTTTTGTAAGAAATGTGTATGATTCCACCTTTACTAGCATAACAATGGTTTTATCTTCAAACTACCAAATAATTCTGATCTTCTATGTAACCGTAGTAGAAAAAATATATATATTTGTATTTTTAAAGAAAATATTTAATCAGAAACTATATTAAAATCCTGGAACTACAGTGACCTCAACAAGGCTTAAGGACAAACCACAGCCTTTTTTTTTTTTTTTTTTTTTTTCTTTTTCCATTTCTAAGCTTGAAAAAGAATCCTTAGGATCTTTTAAACAGTCTTTTGTTTTTTTTTTTTCACTGTTGAGGATCAAACCCATGGCTTCATGCATGATAGACAAGCACTCTGTCTCTGACCTATGGCCCCTGTTTCAATTTCTGATCAGTTTCTTTATCTCTTTTAGTCTGTTTTCTGTAAAATTATGCTATTTTGTCATCTACATATTTGAAAACAAACATAGCCTTTTCTTCTTAGGTCAAAACAGCTACAGTTAGCTCAATATCCAATTCTAATATTCAAAATACCTTGCCACTTTTTTTGCATAATCTCCTCAAGTGTTTAAATATAACTCATAAAACTTGAAAATTAGTGTTAGAATCTAGTTGGCACAGTGGTACATGCTTGTAACTCCAGGAACTTGTGAGGCCAAGGCAGAAGGATCACAAGTTTGAGGTTAGACTCAGAAATTTAGCAAAGCCCTAAACAACTTAGCAAGACCCTACATCTAAATAAAAAATAAAAAGAACTGGGGATATTGGTTAGTGTTAGAGCACCACTGGGTTTAATTCCCAGGAAAACTGAGGAAAAATAAAACTAGAATCTTATTCTATGCAGGGCCTAAAAATGTCACAGGGAGGTCTTCAATTTGGAGACATACATTTAATTGTATAGTATTACAAAAAAGTAGACTTCAAAGAAAACAGAACTTAAATATCTATTGTATGTCAAGGTGGACTAGTGAATTAAAATTTAATCTCTTATTCAATAAACTTTATTGAGTACCTTGTCATACCAAGCACCATTCCGGGCAAAAAAATACATACAGCACAGTCCCTACTCAGTAAAAGTTCACTTTCTCATCTAAAAATGAGGAAATAAAGTCTTTCCTCTCCCCCAAAAAGTTTTAAAAACTTATAGCCACTTATCTATTACTATTATGCCAATAGTTAATATTAAATAGGGTGAGCATCACTAAGCAGAAAATATAAAATCAAAATTACTCTGAAATCTTCAAAAAACTTTCTGAGCACTGACATAACACCAAAAATAAAAAAAAATTTACACTCCTGAACTCACATCAAGGGTTACAGTCAAAGTACAAGTGGATTTAATGTATTGTATAAAATTATATCCAGATTATGTGTTTAAGGTGTATATGAAACATAAATGAATTCTGAATTTTGAACTTGAGTGCCATAACCAAGATACCTCCTCATGTATATGCAAATATCCTAAAATACAAAACAAACAAAACCCTGAAATCCAAAACATTTCTAATCCCGAGCATTTCAGATAACAGATATTCATGGTATAAAACAATCTTAGCAAATTCAATTATTATCTTCACCACAGATTCAGAGAGGAATTTCAAATTTTAATTCAAAAAATTAAATAATTTGTTTCATAATTTTAAGTTGCAGAGTGTGTACTGTTTTCCTGGGATCAATTTTCTGTTGGACATGGCCATACCATGGAATCTAACTGAATGCACTGTGAGATGTGGATGCATGGTTGGCCCCCCTGACTGTACAGCCCCCCTGTGCAGGACCTCCCTGCTTATATGGGAAAGGCAAACAGTCCTGTTGAGTTCCAGGGTCTGTCAGTGCTACCTGAACACCTAAGGGCTCTTCCTTATAGTATACATAATTCTAACTAGGGCAAAATTATTACTGAGGGTTATCCACAAATGCATAAATACTGAAACTTTACCCAATGATAAATTATCAGTTTTATCCCCAGTTGGGTTGTTCACCATGGGGTAAAGTAAGCAATATAAAATAGTCTTAAGTGGGTCATCCACATCATTGATGGCTAAAGGTACAGGGACCTTTTAGAATTAAGACCTCAAAAAGAAAGAAATAGTGACTGAAGTTGTCATTCTAGTCAGCACCTTCAGTTAAAAAAAATCTGTTCAGGACTTATGGAAGACTATGTTAATCTTTTGGGCTCATAAAAGGAAAAATATATGTGTATGACTACTCTGCTGAGCAGGGTATGCACATTATGTTTAATATGGGAGAAAGTTATTGGATGCAAAAAAACTAATATAAATTTGCAAGACTGATTCTTAAAATTAAAGATTTCATATGTTCCTCTTGAAGAAAAATTCTTTTAGAATGAGAAATGAACTTCTCCAAAAATTACTAATTCTCAGTTGAATGCATGCCCAAATCAGTGCCATTGGTGCAGGTTTTGCATATCAGTAGGTGTTTACTGCCAGGTTGACAGCATTGTGGGAGAAAACCATATGTGAATTGTGAAGACCTGCAACCCTGAATACCCCTGGTTGAGTGTCATTTTCTTGTCATGTTCTGCTGCTCTCACTTCTTAGTAATAGTTAAAATATTCCTTATGAATACTGCTGCATATAGATCCTTAAAAATGAGGATGAGGGGACATGGAGAACTTTTTACTAAGTGAAATAAGTAGGCACAGAAAGACAAAATACTTCATGTTTTCACTCGGGTGGATGTTTTAAAAATTTGTCTCAATTATGTTTATTTATTTAGGTTGCTGTGTTGAGGATGAAATCTAGGGCCTCACACATGAGAAGCAAGTGCTCTACCACTAAGTTACATGCCCAGCTCTGAAAAAGTTGATCTCATAGAAGTAGAGAGCAGTATAGTGATTACCAGAAGCTGGGAAGGGTGTTGGGGAGGAAGGATGAAAAGAGGTTGTTCCGTGAGCACAGGGATAAAGTTGGAGAAAAGGAGCAACTCTTAATGTACATTAGGGTAACTATGGTTGATAACAATTACATATTTCAAAACAACTCGTAGGGAAGACTATGAATGTTCCAATCACAAAGAACTGATCACTGTTGGAAGCAATGAACATGCCAATTACCCTGATCTGATTGCTACACATTGTGTTCATATATTGAAATACCATATGGTGTCTCATAGATATGTACAATTGCTATGTATCAATTCTTTCAAAATATTTTTAAATGATGATGAGAAGGGACGAAGATGAGAGAGAAGGGAAGAGAAACTTCCAAAACAATATAAAAGCAAGCACAGAGGAAGAAGAATAAAGAGCAGGAAAGGTCAACTGAGATGACCCCCCAATCAGATTGTTCACTTGTCTCCAAAACAAAACTAAAACCTTTATACAATGAACCAATAACTCATAAACCCAGAAAACATAGTTCCTGACCATGTAAAAAGCATGTTTCAGTGTTTTTAATTTAAAAAAAAAAATTCTGTACTAATTGGTTACTACATCTTTGTATTAGTCAAGGTTCTCTACAGGAACAGAAGCAACAGGAAGTATGATTATGAAAAGATTTATTAGATTCACTTATATGACCAGAAACTGGGTAGTCCACAATGGCCATCTACAGACCAAAGAGCTGGAAGAACCAGTAGCTACACAGTCCAAGAGGAGGAAGTCCCAGAACAAGAGGGATCAACAGTGCTACCCTAGTCTGAGACCAAGGTTTCTGGAAACTCCCTAGAGAATCACTGGCAAAGTCCACCTTGGAAGAGTGAAGAAGCGAGAGTTCGATATCCTCAGATGATCCAAGAAGTAATCAAGAACCCGTTCAAGAAGTGTTGAGTTTGCATCTGCATCTGCTTCCTTGTTCTTCCACCTTTTATTCCATCCAAGCCACCATCCTATTGGGCAGTGCTACCCACACTTACGGAGGGTCTCCACTTCAGCTCACTATCCCACATTCCAATCATTCCTAGACATGCCCTCATTGACACACCCAGAAGCCTTTTAATCATCAGCATCTCTTAATCCAATCAAATTGACAATTCAAATTAACCATTACAACCCTGCACCAGAAAGGAACTTGGAATCTGACCTCTGATTGACTTTGATTTAACGGGGTTTTTATGCTCCCCCATATCCATCATGCCACTGGGAAGAAGATATATTTGTTATTAAACAATTGCCAGTAATCTTCCCTTTGATAAATATTCATTCTAACTATGTGGACATGATATGGCAATTCTGAGAATGACAAAATATCATTCGATGACTGAGAACAAAGGAAAGATGTTTTTCATACATTTAAGACTATCACTTGACTGCTTATGATAGCAGATGAAAGTGTGGAAGGATTCTCAGCTTCCCCAGAAAACCATGTGTCCAGGTTTGGCACAATCTTCAATTTGTCACGGACCTTTTTTTTTCATTCAAAAGTTTCAACTTCCACAAATTTCTTGGCCCATGTTTTAGGCTTTGTTAAGTTTCCTGGTGTATTGTCTTAAGAATCTTTTCCTCCTTAGCAATTCAGGATATCTCTGGGGACACAGAACATGTCAGTGTGATAAGAAAGGAAAAGACATTCATTTGTAGCTGCTACAGGAATTTAACAAAAGCAGGGATAATTTAATGATTTAAAAAAAAAAAGGCAGGAGCTGCTGGGACTAAATGGGATGCGATTACAATTGCAAAGTTCAGATGGGATGCACACAATTACAGCTGTCCATGGGTCACCTTGATCTGGAACAAGGTGAGCACCATCTTTCACAGAGACTGACCAGTCACTGGGAATAGGTGGGCATGCCCATCATTCAGGCTGGTCTTCAGTTTAGTCTAATGTTCACCAAACACATTATTTGCTGATTTTAAAAAATCCCCATATGTTCCTATCATCCAATGAAGAGGAAAAAGACTTTTCTCTCAAAAGTTGTTTTGTTAGCCTAAGACTGCAGATTGATTCTGAAACACTCTTTCTGTGTCCATTGTCTTTTTGTAATCCTGAGCCTTATTTGCTAACCAATTTATTTTCTACCATTCAGATTATAGATCAAAGATAGAGCACGGTGCTTTCTTTGAAGACTATAGTCTGCAGGGACAGCAACCTTGGTGAGATTTCCCTTAAAAATAATTGGCGGACCCTAAAGGAACAGGCTATGTAGAATGCTTGACTTTCAGATATTACTATTGTGATTTTCATTGCATTTTCTTAACTTGACCAGTGATATCTGACCCTTGGTAACTATGGTCACAGGAGCCACTTATAACAACTGGGGGATAGGTGTCTTACGTAGACCAAGGAAAAGAAGTCAATGAAATCAATGTATGCTTCCACTGACATGGATTCCCTTTCCTATAAACAAAGAGACCTTCCACTGGAGACTCACCTCTCCCCACAACCCAGGTAGAGGCAAACAGGGTCAGAGGGGTAGAAACACGTACAGGGCAACATGGGAACCCCAGAAGAAACCTGCATGCTGGAAAGGAAGAAAACTTTGTTCCCAGGCATATCCTGGGATGCCAAGTTGCAGCCTGGAATTTTTACAGCTGAGTTTTAAACCCCTGACAGTGAGAGTTTATAATGGAAATGCTGCCAGACCTTTAACTATAGCGACGCCACTATAATATTTATAAGTACCTTATACTCTTTCCAAACACATGTGCTCATTACTTATGTCTCTGCTTCTGCCTCACTTCTGGGGGAAACTCTCTGTATAAACAAAACAGATTGACTTGCTTATACTTTCAAACTCTAATTGCTCTCCATCTCTATTTGTCAGAAGAAAGTCAGCCCCAGGGCCAAGCAGTGAAGCCTGTCCCACCACACAGTGCCCAACAATATGCAGACTTCCTTTTACACTTTTTGCTGTTGGAACTAGTCATTCTGCTCATCCTTCAGTGTTGGCTTCTAATTCTTTCTTTCAATTATGCACCTGAGTTGGGGCTGACTGGTGGACTGGAGACAACCCGTGAACCCACCAGGTCTGACAGGTTCCAACCATTAGGCAGTTTTTAAGTAAACAGGGGACCAGGCGTTGCACATCAGTGAAAGGCCACTCAGAGTGCTGACAGCTTATCTGGTTCAACATAAGTAGGATTCCAGGGAAACTGATTGCTTAATAGTGATGAGGAATGACAAGGATTTCCTAACCCTTCTATGCAAACCTCACAGCAATTGTATGTCTGCATCCAAAGTCATGCTGAGCTGCTGAGCTGTGAGATGCAGGCATGTAGTTGAGAAACAGATGAATAAGAGGAAACACATCCTCATTGTGACTCAGGCCACCGGACGGACATCCACCTCTGCAGGACAAAATGCAGAGCAGCGTTGTGCAAAGAGGGTTTCCATCTCTCACTTAGGCTATAGCCAGCTAGTACACACAACCCTCAAAATACTGGAATGGGTTTAAATACAGATCATGTGGTCTCGAGACCTAAGATATTTGACCAGAGAGGAATCAGAAATGGGAAGTGAAGATTCGTTGGTAATAATTTCATTGCTAGATTTCAAGAAAGCAAGTAAGGGTTATGCCATTAACCAACTTACCAGATCCCTTAGCACCCAGGGACACAGTCTTTGGGTGGACAAGTTTGGCTCTTGGGATATACCCGTGCACACCATGCTATGCCAAACATGCAGCAAGATAACACATTTACACTGTGCCATATTTCATGATCACACTTAACATTCACCCATCAAACACCATCTCTAAACATCAGAGGGGAAATTCCAATGCTGATGGTTCTCATGATAATCTACAACCATGTGGAACTTATAAGAATACAGACTAATTACCTTATTCAACAGATTATTCCAAGATAAGGTATTCGAGAAGATGACATGCAGTGAAATGACTCATTAAAATCTCTAGGCCTGGAAGTTCAGCTCAATGGTAGAGCATCAGTCCAGCCTGCATGGAAACATGGAAGAATGGAAGACACCAGCCAGTTCTCTGCACCTGAGACTGGTAACAGGAAGTAAAATTTTGAGAATGGTAGGTAAAGGAAGAGACTGCTTCATGCCACGTACAGTCTGCAGACATTTGGTCCTTGAAGTAAAGTAGCAGGACCCTGGGGTCCAGCTAGTAAGAAGCTGCCACTGCAGTTGAATTTCCATCCACTTGCAGATTATAAAAACAGCAGCTCACTCATCAGGGATATTTGCAAGTCAACATTGCTGGTAAGCAAGGTAACCAGGGCCCGGAGATCAAACCAGGAAAAAAATGCCTGAAGGAATAATCAGACCATTAATATCAATATCACATTAGTGTTTTCAGAAAAGTCACTGGGCTGACACTTCAGGATGAGGCTATTGGAGAGATTACTATACAATAATGTCACTTACTCATCACTGCTCACAGAACCACATGCTCATGAATTCACTTTGTTTTACCACTTTTATTTTCCCTAAATATCTGGCATTGAACTAAATCAGCTATTAGTTTTGGAACAATTTTTAGGGCTTGTATATTGAGACATTTAATGAGAACAAAATGTGCTTTTGCCACTGTGAAGGAAAAGTAATAGCATAATAATATCATTTAGAGGCTCCTAAAGAAAATGTAATACAGGACAACACATAAAGATGTCTGGGCACAAGGAAAGATCATGTCAAAAGAAACACATGGAGGAAATATTGATTTCTTCTCTGTACTTAGCCAACAACAACAACAACAAAAAAAAAAACTGTTGGAACTCAGGCAGTTACCCACCATCCTGGAACTGCCTGAGACCTCACCAGGTAGAATCTCATCTCCAGGTTTTAGAACTGTGATGACACCAAGTTAAGAAGGTGCTGTGGGGGTCAGTGGACACTAACGTATTGCCTGGAGCACCATCAATGGGGTGTTTGTAGGAGAGGGGCTCCGTCACGGATGTGGTAGCTGTGTTTGCACACTTGAGTTTCTACACCTGCCCTGGGACAGAGCAGTCCCTGCAGTCCCCACAAAGTCTAATTTAAGCACTGTGTTTTGCAAAGAGTCTATATTTGAATAGTTGATTCCAGATAACCCTTGAAAACAGGAAGCAAATGCTATAATTTTAAAGAACTATTTGGCAATCAACCCACGAAAAATAACAATCCTAGATTTTTAAGTGTAGGGGGGATAAAAACCTCAGAAATTTAATGTCTAAACATTTCATTCTTTTTCCTCTAGTTTGTCAGCATTTACTGTGGCAGGCATAAGGGGATTAAAGATTTAAAGTTACCTATGCAAAACAAATAATTGAAAGATTTCACAGTTTCTTTTCTCAAGAGAAAGGGGACATAATGAAAAATCATTTTATTCCAGTTGTGATACATTTTCAATAAAGGAAAAGGGAAAGGATCTCTTTGCCAAGGCAGAATCTAAAGCTAAGGTAATTGTCATGTTGAATGTGAAAGAAAAACCTTGAAAATAATAGAGCTTTATTCTCTTTCCCATGAAATGTTGCTGTACATTTTGTAATGAAATAATAAAATACAGGGGCTCTGTTTACAAAGAACCTTATGTCCCACTGAGGGAGACTCCTAAATTAGACAGGAATGCCTCTTCCCCAGGAGAAGCTCATCTCCTTCAGGGTCAGCCCTATTCAACAGTGTCACCCAGTATAGCAGCTCATATTGAAGCAAAGGAGAACCACAAACTGAGGAAAACTTTAAATGAAGTTCTGTCAATTTCCAATGTGTTGGTATCAAATCAAAACATATTTGAACCTGCATGGTGGTACACACCTGGAATCCCAGTTACTCAGGAGGCTGAGACAGGAGGATCTCAACAATTTAGTGAGACTATATC
The DNA here is from genome assembly GCF_902686445.1 of Sciurus carolinensis. Classification (NCBI taxonomy): domain Eukaryota; kingdom Metazoa; phylum Chordata; class Mammalia; order Rodentia; family Sciuridae; genus Sciurus; species Sciurus carolinensis. Next base: position 85,537,060 of record NC_062213.1, read on the forward strand.
TAAAAATAAAAAAATAAAATAAGATAAAAAAGACTTAGTTCAATAGTAGAGTACCTCTGGTGCATTTGCTTTCTCTCTCTCTCTCTCTCTCTCTCTCTCTCTCTCTCTCTCTCTCTCACACACACACACACACACACACACACATACACACACACACACACACACACACATACACACACATTTGACATAAGCTCTGTTTATACCTAAGCTGAACAAATAATTTAGGCAGTGACCTGACCCCTCCAGAGGTAATGGAGATCTGGCACACCTGTATTAGTTTTCTAACACTTTGCCAAAATTTCTGAAATAATCAATTTGAAAGAGAAAAATTTTATTCTGGTTCACAGTTCTGGAGGTTTTGATCCATCATCAGGTGGCCTGTTGCTTCTGGGCCTGTGGTGAAGCAGAGTATCATAGAGAGAACACATGGTAGAGGGAGCTGTTCACCTCATGGCCGCTGGGAGATGAAATGTAAGAAAATAGGGACTGTGGCACCAATATCCACTCCAAGGGCACACCCCCAATGGCCTAACTTCCTCCCTCTAAGCCCCATCTCCTAAAGATTCCACTGTCTTCCAGTAGTGACACAGGCTGGAAACCAAGCTGTTGAGGTCTTTGGGGGACATTTCAGATTCAAATAGAACATGCCTACAAATCTCTTTGCCTTCCAGTAACACAAATGACATTTCTACCTCCAGCATAAAGTTCTCACATCCAGAATAAAACGCTGATATGCCTGTGTTACCTCATCAGCAGTCTTCCCCACACTCAATCTGCCCCTGACATGGCATGGTCCATGTCAGAAAGCAGGTAGTATTTGCTGAGTCACTCCCCGAGGAATAGTGCTGTTCTCTCATTTTCTCCTCTGTGACCTACAGATCTGTGATCTCTTTGTGGAATTACATCAATCCACTGAGGGGAAACTTACACAATTCTGATCTGGGGGAAGAAGTGCCCATTAAAACACAAAATTTGTGAACCCTGAGTGCTCTAGGCCCTCCCTTTCTAAATACATCTGATGTTGCAATAAGCATATAATGAAAACATTTCTGCTGAACTTTTAGTTTCATTAAGATCCCTCCATTGATCCAAAGACATGTTTCAACTCAGTGATCAGATTCCAGCCTCTGGGGAACATACTGAAATGGATAAATCTCACTGAAAATGCATCTTCCTCCCTATAAAATGTGAAAAAGGAATTATCTTAAGGATGGAAAGGAATTGCAGTCCATATTAGCTTTCTGTCACTATAACAAAATACCTGAAATTATTAACTTATAAAGAGAGATGATTTACTTTGGCTTATAGTATTGGAGAGTCCAGTCCATGATCAGTTGTCCCCATTGTTCTGGGATTGTGCTAAGCGGCACATCATTGCAGGAACATGTGGCAGAACAAAACTACTTACTTCTTGGCCAGGAAGGAAAAGAAAGAGGAAGGGGCTAGAGTCCTAAAATCCCCATGAGGGGCATGCCCAAAATAAACTAAAGACCACCTGTTGGGTCACATATCTTACAGAATTCACCAGCTCCCTATAGTGCCACCTTTTTGACTTAGCACATGGACCTTTGAGGGACATTCACCATACAAACTAGAGCATAGTCGTCACTCAGTATCTATGGGGGATTGGTTATAGAACTTCTTGAGGATACCAAGATCCATAGATGCTCAAATCCTTTGTATAAAATGATGTAGTATTTGCATATAATCTATGCACATATACTTCAGATAATCTCTAGATTACTTATAAAACCCAATACAGTGTAAATGCTATATAAATAGCTGATACATTGTATTATTTGGGAATAGTGACAAGGAAAATGTCTGTACACATTTAGTATGGATGCACATTTTAAGATATTTATTTTTGACCTGAGGATATGGAGGGCCACTCTACTTAAAAAAGTTTCACCCTCAGGTTTCCCTCAGACTTACTCTTTCAGCCAGCAACAGATCTAAGGCTCTTCAATTGGGCATGTGACTGCAGAAAGAAACAGTCTGAAAACAACTCTCTTAAACAAATAAACAACTCAGTGCTTGAACTTTATGTGCCTAATCTCTGCCACCATTAATCACATTCAAAGTTTGTCTTTGAGAGCCTGCAGTGAAGGAGGAGGGGTGGTGAGAAAGGAAGGAAAATAAACTCCTGGGTCCAATCAAAACTGAGACACACAGAAGATGGAAACCTACCTCACCTACCAAAAACGACCTCAGGAAGCTGGTGAGAGGTGCCCAAGGTGGATGTGATAAGATGACCGTGATGGAAATCAAAGGAGTTAGGAAACAATTCAGGAACCTAACACTGGATGTCATTTCAACATGTGACAGTAAACCTCATCTGAATTTCAGTAGAACACCTACAAAGGGGTCCACCCACACATTTATGTCTATTGTTTAACAAAAGAATAAATGAAAAAGAAGCATACATTTGAGTTAACCAAAACTATATCACAAAGAACTGCAAATATAAACTTCATGGATGCTAGAAGGAGGAGGAGATAGAATGAGCTGAAGCTACCTGGGTGCATCCAGTCCCAGCCTTGCATTGCCCCTCTCATCCAGTCTGTCACACATTGAGAGGAGTGACATTGTGCAGTCATCTTCCACAGCTGAACGTAGAACAGGAAGTAAACAAAATCTGTTAGCTTTTTACCTGTTCTTTGTAATCATTTCCTTTTCATTTTTCAAAACTCTTGACTCCCTTTCAGATCTTAAATAACTTCATCACCGTTTTCACATTGACAAATGAAACATTCTGTTCCCAAGAAATCTAAGTAAGTGTGAGGTCATGGGGTTGCCCAGGGCCATCTTCCATATTGCAGTGATGAGACACCTTCCCATAGGGAGCCAGGCTGGCATCATTGTGTATTTTTTGTATATCCTGCTCATGACACTGAATGTTTCTGATTTATAGCAGTTAGTAAAACAATGAGATGTTCTCTTTTTGCCTTTTGTTGCTGTTAGAAAAACTACTGATTGCTTTCTGGCTGAAAACTGTCTTGCTGGGTGTCAAAGAACACTATTCAAAAGATGAGAGCCAGCTGGGTCATCGTATGTTTGATGTGGCAATAAGATCTGCATGCCAAGGGCTAACGTCAGCCAAGGGGTCACCACCAATTTGTGAATATCCTCAGCTTAATCAAAGATGTTTCTGCAAGCTCAAATACTTTCCAGGATCTGGTCCACTGTTAGGCAAAAGAACAAGAAAATAGTCATCTAAACAAATGTCTTGTTGCTAGACATTTGATACAGACATGCATCCTGAACCCTAATGACAAAATCAACCTTACGAATTGGTTGTGTGCTTTACTAATTTAATAGTCTCTTCTCCAAGAAAAAATAGCAACCCAGAGTCATTATCTTGATAGATCTTACATAGAAGTTTTATCCTCCAGTTCAATGGAATTCCATCTGGGGTATATATTTTCCTGGGAATATTTGTATGTGGACCCTGTAACAGAGAAACAAGCAAAAGTGAACTAACAATTGACAGATCAAGATCTACTGCTACATAACATGCCCATTCAATTTGGAAAGAGCAACTCTGTTGCCTAAGATGAGTACCACTACCACACATTTACTGTCTTTAATAAGGAAAAAATTACAGTGTCCTAAGATAATTTTAATTGTTTTTCATAATGTTTCAGTATATTTTTCTTATGTAAATCCACATGCTACATTTTTTTCTCATATAATACCACATTTAAATCCTTTAAATCTTTAGACCAGTTAAGGACACAAGCCCAGGGAGGAGGCTCAGGATACATCACATGTTTACCTATCAAAAGACAACTAATTTCTCCAGACAATATCATTGTGTTTTCTGATGTGCCTTTGATGTGAATGAAATGTAATCCCAAAGGGCCCCAGTTGCTGCAGTATTGTATAGACACCCAAAGGGCCATACGATTTTATATAATCTTAGTTTGACTCTCTGACATGTGAATAAAAGTGCCTTCTCTATGATATCATTTCCATAACAGCTAACAGCAACTAGTACGTAGATAACATTCTATGAGTACAAACCTAGCAATGAGATATACTTTTAGTTCTGCACATGGAAAAACTCAGCTGTAATGCACAACTAGAATTTCAAGATCAAAAATTAAGCAATAGGTCATAGGATGCAAAAGAAAAGAAAAAAAAAAGTTGAGCAAGATGTAAGGAAGGAAAGGGAATGGGGTGTATGTTGACTGAATGAGTATGTATTTACTTATTGGATCATACCACACTGTTTTTCTTAAGTGTGTGTTGAAGAATTGGATAGGAATGTATATAAAATGTAATCATTTTGTAGCTTAAAAAAATCTCACTGAAACTACTCACTCAAAGTTTCTGGATAATCATTCAAATTTCTAATTTTAAGTTTAGGTATAATAAAATGCATTATCAAAAAATAAAGACATTATATAATTGTGTTTTCTGATACCTAAATAGGCTCCAGGATTTAAGTCATCCAACAAAATGTGATAAAAGCTATGGATTACATAAGGTAAAGTGTAACATTTTATGTTACAGTTTCTAATCATACCATAAGTAATTGAGCTCCAAAAATTATTTCCCCTTAATTTTTAAAAATATAATTGTGAACCTAATCAGGCATGAGAGTTCCTGCCATACACTAAAATCATAGTTTCTGAAAACATAGTTAGTGAATTCATGACATAGACAGATTACAATAAATTCTGCATCTCTTTTAATTGTATAGAAAACTTTGTGCCTGAGTTTAAAATGTGGGTATGTAAATTTGTATTCAGAGAAAGGACTGCTTTTAAAACACAATAAAAGCTCTAAACCCGTTCCTTTTACTATAACCATTCAAGCACATACAATATCTTTATTCTCTGTTCACTTAGTATAAACTAATATTTACTGAGTGTCTTGGTGGAATTCAATGGTTGATAAGACAGAAATATTCCCTGACTTTGGGGTTCCTTGGGTTAGTTGGGGAAAGCAGATGGAAAGGAAGAAATTCAATTTGCTAAGTGTCTTAGACCATGGAAAGATTCCTGAACAGGATTTGAATGTTTGATTGGTTCACACTACTACAGTTATTATTTGTAATGATCCATACATTATTCCATCTTCAACCTTTTTGGGTTGGCTCCTGGGTCTTTTTGATACAACCTCTGGACACTCTCAGAGTGTTTGTGATTTCTTGAATGATGAGATGTTCTGGTTGTATCTTGTACATTTCCTGCCCCTAATATGGAGTTAGCCAATTTCCAAGGGAGTGTGGGTCTTTTTACTTGGCAAAAATATTTAGAGATCATAGTCTGGAGGTTACAGGTTCAAATCTCAATGCTACTAAAATGATCAAAAGAAATGCAAACTTTGTAAGAAGAATTTCAAAGTCATATACTCATATAAAGATGCCATTAGAGAAGACAGCATGAAATAAGAGGAAGGAAGTGAATGGATGTGAATCCATACTCCAAGTCCACCAGATGCATATCACTCAACTTAGGTAATCTCTTCATGTTTGAAACAAGATATCATTATCTCCTTTAGCATTGTGGTTATTTAAATGATTAAATAAGGAAACGTAGGTAAAGTATCTGGCACTTCATATGCCATATATCATTGAATTTAAAGGCCATAGATTGCAAGATGCCCCTCAGTTTGCACGACCTTCACAATGCCCTTAGAATAAAGACCCAGAGCTAGGAGATAGCTCGGTGAAAGAGCACTTGCCCGGCATGTGAGAGAACTTGGGTTCAATCCTCAGTACCACAAAAAAAAAAAAAAAAAAAAAATCCCTAGAATAAAAGCCAAGCTATGCCCAGCCTGTCTAGCCTGTGTGGCAGCCCCTGCACACCCAGCTGTTCCCCTCTAGCCTCACTGACAGCTTTCTGCTTTCTGTTTGCAGCTTCAGCCTTCCGCAAGGTTATTCTCTCTGTGGAAGCATTCCTCATGGGGCCACTCCTCTCATTGTTCAGATTTCATTTTAAATAACTCTATCTGGAAAAGAAAAGCAAATACTTCTTATTCTCCTTTCAGTATGTGAACTTCTTGATCCATGATATAGGAGGCGGTTGCTTTTTAACCTGAGTTACCAGATAATTTCTTCCCACATTCACCTCAATATAATGTTCTAACTAAAGTCCCTGTTTTGGACTTGAAGATTAAAAAAGTCAAACTTCACATAATTAGCAATTGGAAAGTGACAATTGTATGAGTGTTCTAAAGTCCTTTCATTAAAGCACCATCGATTGTATCAATGAAATATTGTTTTCAACATGACATTGGAAATGTCAGAAACTAAGTTCATTTCTTTCCAAATTTGGGAAATAACATTCAGCCTTTTAAAACAATGATGAAAATAGTTATAAGATGTTCATATGGATATTGATCTAGAGGTATCTAAAATGGTCATGAAGATTGCAGGCTCTTAAATTATATTTCATAGAAATACTGATTTATCTACTTTTTAGCTACAGGTCCAGGGTAAAGTATTTAGTCTGGCAAGGCATCGGTTTCCTCTGCTAAAAACCGGGTATAACAACAGTTCCTATTTCTTAACATTGTTATCAGTATTAAATATGACAATGGATAGAAAGCATCAGAACATTCACTGTGAAACTTTTGCTAGCCATCAAGAAGAACTTATAGGGGCTAATTTACTCTCCTTTTTGAATACATGAAATCCAGTCATCTAAACTGTCTTAATGTCCTTGTTCAGTCGTTGTAACATACCAATCGTAAGTTTGCATATAAAAGATGTAAAAAATAAAGACCCAAGTTAAACCTTTAGAAATGATAGCCAGAACACCTGAGATAATATGTATTGTCTATTACTTGTATTATGTATAATTTGTATACATGTTATATACATTATATGTGTGTGTGCATACACACACACACACATACACACACACATATATATATTCCATCCACATATTGGATGGAATTAATGGCAGAATAGACATTGCTGAAGAAAATATTAGTCAACCTGAAACTAGAAATAAAAATGATTCAGAACAAAACAAGAGAAAAAAAAACAATTTAAAAATAATAAACAGAGTGTCATTGAGCTACGTGAAAACTTCAAAGAGCTAATCTCTACAGAACTGGATTTCCAAGAGAAAATGAATGGGATAGAAGAAAAATCTAAAAAACAAACTGAAATTTTTCCAGATATAATGAACATTATAAACTTACAGACAGATTCAAGAAACTTTGACCAAAAAAAATCATAAACTGTAGCAAGTCATATTATCATGGAGTTGTTTAAAACCAGTGATAAAGAGAAAAACCTTTAAAACATCAGAGAGAGAGAGGTGGGGGGAGGAGAGAAATGTTTCATAGAGGACCAAAGAGAAGTGTGATGGCAGATTTCTAGCTGGAAGCACTACAAGTGAGATGACATTGGATTAACAACTTTAAAATATTGAAACAGCAACAAAAAAATGTCAACAAAGAATTCTACACTCAGAAAAACAAACCTTTAAAAGATAAAGATGAAATAAAGATTTTTTAAAGATGTACAAAAGCAAATGAATTCATCACCAGGAGATTTGTACTATGAGAAATGATAAAAGAAGTTTTAAAGCAATCAATTCATCAAGGGATACATTACAGCCCTAAATATTTATGGACCTAGTAAGAGAGCTTCAAAATACATGAAGTAAAAACTAACGTAACTGCAAGATGACTCATGAAAGAAAAAACCTAGTAAGATAAACTTTTTTAACATTAAAACCTTTTTTTGTGGAAAAACATGGTTGAGAAAATAACAGATCAAGCCACAGACCAGAAGAAAATATTTCTAAAACACATGTCTGATCAAGGACTGGTGTTCAAAATATACAAAGAACTCTCAAAATTCAACAATAAGTAAACAAACAACCCAGTTAAAAGTGGGCAAAAGAACTAAACATTTCACCAAACAAGATATGCAGATGGCAAATAAACATGGAGAAGATATTCAATAACATTTTATTAGAGAAATAAAAATCAAAACAATAGTCATATACTACTGCATCCATAATAAAATGGTTAAAATTCGTTTTAAAAAAATACAAACTTGTGGTGGCAATGTGGAACAATAAGTACTTACTCCATTTCATTACAGGTGGGAACAAAAATAATAAAAACACTTTGGTATGGTTTGGCAGTTTTTTATAAAACTAAACATAGTTTCATATGATCCACTAATTGTGTACCTATGGAGTTGAAAACTTATGCCCACCTCAAAAAATGTACATAAAAGTTTATAGAAACTTATTCCTAATTGCCAAAAATTGAAAGCAATCAAGGTACTTTTCAGTAGATGAATGGGTAAACAAACTATGGTATAAACGTGGGATGGAATACCATTCAGTAATAACAAATATCAATTCACACAAAAAACAATATGAATGAAACTTAAGCGCATATTGCTCAGTGACAAAAGCCAGTCTGAAAATACTATGTACTTTATGATTCCATTTATATGAGATTCTGGAAAAGATTCCCATAGATTTGGAAAACAGATCAGTGGTTTCCATTAGGTTTGGGTATGGGGTTAAAAGGTGAAGTAGAGAAACATATTTAGGTGGAAAAAGTATTCTGTATGAAACTGTAGCAGCCCTGCCCCTTTATCAAAACCTTAACACTTTATAGCACAAAGTGAATATTGATATATGAAAATTCTTAAATATTTATGTAGGAAATCAGGTGATTCTGGTATGAAAGACAGAATATGAAAAAAGAATGTTTGCTAAAGGTACAAAACAATTTCAGTGAAAGGGACAGAGGAGAAAGTGCAGCTCACCTAAGTGACTTTGGAAATGAATGGAAACTGCAGGACTATGGCAAAAGAAATTCTCTGTATACCAGTACTCTAGTTGATAGAGTTGTGTCTCACGGGGGTTCAGGTTAATAATTCTGAAACCTAGACTGGACTTGAACAGCTAAGTAAGTGGATGTCTGCTTTCAGTAAGTGGGGTCAGATTTCAGACTGTCGGGGTAAGTGACCTTAGACAAGCAAAAAGAGCAGGCATAATGTTTTATATGGTAAGGGATGAGAGTTGGAGATGTCCATGTGAACTTATGCTTAATAGAGATATGGATGGTTTCATATAAAAATAGTTACATATATGTATATGTGAATGGGTTAGCAATACTCACATTTTCTTACTCTGTAACTGAGAGGGTTTAGAAGCAATGACATCTCAGTAGCAATATGAACACTGAGCTAGCACCCAGATCTTGGTTTTAAATACCATTCTTCAATAGAAGGAAACTGAATTCATTGGAGAAATGGTGTGGGGGAAGAAATATGCATTATAAGCCAGGCATATCTTCTGGAACCAGAAAGTAAAGAATAAAAGAAACAAATAAAAAGCACATTGCAATCATGGGGAATGACAAAGTAATACAGGAACTGACTGAAAGAGCTCTTAATGGCAAATGCAGAAAAATTTGAGCAAGTAAATAAATAACCTATACATGATCCCATAGTAATATAAATAATTTATTGAATGTATAAATAAATAGAAGAAAATAGATAAATCTCTAATACAGGGGAATTCCAAGTAAGTGATGTAGACATTGACCCCTTAAGGAGGTGGAGCATAACCCCACACCTTTTAAGTGTGGGCTGTACCCAGCAGCATTCCTCCCAAGAGTACAGTAAGGATAGGTGGGACAAGTGTGACTTCACAATGGATAAACTACACAAGCACTCCCGCAGCCAGGTGGTCCAGATCAACATTAGAAGTGGTGACACACTAATAATTTATACCCTTGATAGGATAGAGGACATGACACTATACCTCTGTCTCTTTCTCCCAGAAACCCATAACACCAGCCATCATAAGAAAAACAAGACAAACCCCAAAAGAGGGAAATTCTACAAAATATTTATAGGTACTCCTCACAACTGTCACTGTCATTGAAAACAAGGGAAATTTAATAAACTGTCACAATCAAAGGATATAAAAAGTAAAGGTAATGTGAGACCCTGATGGGAATAATGGGATGGATAAAGAACATTAAAAAATAAGGAAATTTTAGGGCTGGGGAGATAGCTCAGTTGGTAGAGTGCTTCCTTGCATGCACAAGGCCCTGGGTTCAATCCCCAGCACCACAAAAAAAAAAAAAAAAAAAAAAAAAAAAAAGTTTTAATAAAGTATTGATTTTAGCTAATAATGAATAAATGTTGACTTTTAAAAATTCTATGTGTTCTAATTAGTTACATGACAGTTGAATGCATTTTGACACATCATACATAAATGGAGTATAACTTCTTATTCTTCAGGTTGTACATGATGTAGAGTTACACAGGTCACGTAATCAAATATGCCCATAGGATAATATGTCCTATTCGTTCTACTATGCTTCCTACTCCAATACCCTCTTCCCTCTCTTCACTCCCCTCTATCTCATCCAAAGTACCTCTATTATCCTCCCCCATTGTGAATTAGCATCTACATATCAGAGAAAACATTCAGGCCTTGGTTCTTGGGGATTGACTTATTTTGCTTAGCATATTATTATCTAGTTCTAACCATTTACTGGCAAATGTCATAATTTCATTCTTCTTTAAGGCTGAGTATTAGTTCATTGTGTATATGTACCATATTTTCTTCATCCATTCATCTGTTGAAGGGCACCTAGGTTGGTTCCATAGTTTAGCTATTGTGAATTGAGCTGCTGTAAACACTGATGTGGCTGTGTCAATATAGAATGCTGATTTTAAGGCCTTTGGGTATAAATCCAGGAGTGGGATAATTGGGTCAAATGGTGGTTCCATTCCAAGTTTTATTCACTTATTTTTTATGACATATGAGCAATAGGAAAATTAGGTGCAGGGTATACAGCAGCCATCTAAACAATCTTCGTCACTTTTCTATAAATTTACTATCCTAAAATAAAAACTTATTAAAAGAGTAAATAATTATTTTTAAAAGGATGGTGAGTAGCATATATTTATTATTTCTAAGCATCTATGTCTCTTACTGTCAATGAGCATCTCCTCTGAAAACCTGAATCTTTTAAAACTATGTAGTATCCTAATGATAAATCCAGGGGCAGATACAGATTTTTGAGCTTCCCATAAATTGTGCCATTTTAGAGACCCTTACTTTGAACATGAAAATACAATGCCAAGCACACAAAATTATATTCAGAGCCATTAAAGGATCTCATTTGCAACTGAAGGACCCTGAAGCTCTACTTCAGTGTCACAGTATTCACCTCTGTGTCAACCTATATAACTATTTTTTACTCCTATTTAGTAATAAATTTACAAGTTTAGGAAATTTATCCGTATCTGAGAATTGCATATAAATCACAGGAATTTAGCCTTGGAAATTCAGTAGATCCCACAAAAGATGAATAAATTGTCAGCAACTACATCAGGTTAAAATGTAGTATAAGAAATACAGCAAGAGGCAACATGTTCGTCCAAGTCAGTCATCTTACAAAAATCGTCCATGTAGGTAATCTGAGGATCATCTGCCAAAATGATAACCTTATGGTTGGTTTGCATCACAATTCTAAGACCCAAAAATTGCTAAAAGGATAACATTTCCCATAGCTCTCTAGGCTCGGTGTCATATGTTCATATCCTGATTAAGCAGCTCTGGGTGTCAAGCAGGGCTTTGGTAGGTGAGGGAATGAAGGCGTGCCCAGCTCCAAGGACCCACCCCTGACCGCCTCACAGGTCTCAACAGGATTGCAGCCTGCTGTGGTGCGTCACCAGCACTCACTCTGCTGGGCCTGCGGAGCAGCTGCAGGGGCCTCACCAATCAGAACACACAGGTAATTAACTGCAGTGGGAGCTGAGTGCCCAGCGTGTTTGAGCAGGTTGGCATCCAGAGTTTAAGATGCACCTGTTTACGATTAGCTACAATGGATTCCACACCCCACACCTCATTTCTTGGAGGGAAGGAAGAACTTGTTTGAGCAATGATCACAACCTTTTCTCTCTTCCATTTCAAACTCGTTCACCTGGTCTGCTCTTAATGTTCTGTCTCTCCAAGTTTGCTGCCAATTGATTCATTAAACTGCCTGGTAAAACTCAGGAAATAACTTTTCTTCTCTCTCCTTGCCTGTGATAGGGAGATCTGGCCTTCCAGAGTATGTTGCCCAAACTCCACACCTGCCCTGGGGTCTGTGTGGTTTCACTTATTCCTTGATGGCCAGTACCAAGAATAAGCAGATGAGATGAAATTCTGACTCCCTGGGGAGATGTCCTTGATGTCCTTGTTTGTTTCTACATAGGAGGGGTACTCAGATGTGACACACCCCAACACATAGAACTATCTGCATGGACCTGTGAGTTTAATTTGAGCAAATTCCCCTCACCTTTGTCGTAAGAGTGGACGAGTATTTCATTGTCATATTAGGTAAAGTCAGTGAGTAATTGCAAGTTACCACCAAAAACTAACAATAGCAAATCATATTTTTTTCTTTCAAATGTATATGATGCTCTCTTCAATTTGCCTTCAAAAGACAAATAGCTGTTGGTCTTTTTACTTTGCAACATATATACAACTTTCTCTCACTTGAGATTCTGGGGTTGCTGGGGTGGGAGTGCCGAGTTGTGACACCAAATCTCACAGACTACCCACTTAACCCATGGGGGCACCTCAGGTCACTGACCTGCCTTCAGGAGTGAGAGGTACACCTGAGGAGGCAGAGCTAGACAAGGGGCATGTCCACCTTCAAAAATTTCCTCAGAGTTTCAGAAGAGGGCAAACATTCTCAGAAATCCTCCTATTAAAAACCACACCCACACACCCACCTAACCTTGAGGAGTACCAATCAAGATGGGAAGGGCATGGTTCATCAACCCAAATCTAAATGATCTTCCTTCTGGCCAAAGAATCCCCAGGTGTCCTGGTCATGACTGGTAAAGATTTTTGTATGATTTTTGCATCTCCATAGAAACCTAGCTAGACCCTATGGGCAGTACTAGTACTGGGCAACGAGCCAAGAAACACCTAGAGTATAACTTCTTCTTCTTCCCTCAGCCATCCTGTCGCTGCCCCCAGACAGCCTGTCCTTTTAAGGTCCTCTGCCCCACACTGATTAAATTCCAAGGTACTCAAGAAAGGAATTTGACATTGTGACTGAAGTAGGAGATATAGGCAGATAAAAGAAAAGATGATAGATCATAAGAATTTTCAGATCCCCCCCAAAATTAGTCACTTGACCCAGGAACATCAGTGATTTCTAAAATTTTATTATGTAAAATTTCATAAAGAAAACTGTAATAAAAAGAATTGCCCAAAGATTCTGACTACCTGGGGTTGGAGTTGAACTCTGTGCCTTTGCAATTCCATGTGTTAATCAGCTTTTTGTGACTGTGATCGAAATATTTAACAATTATAGGAGGAAAATTTTATTTTGGCTTGTGGTTTCAGAGGTTCAGTTCATGGATGACTGACTCTGTAGCTTTGGGCCCTAGGTGTGGGGTTCTCTCGGCCATATCCCACGTGGATAAGGAAAGGGTTAACTGCTGGAGGATGATGTTGGCTATAAATCAGTCAATTATCCATAAACTTATCTAATCAATAAGCACACAAGAGCCAATACTTCTTTTAAATGAGAAGGGGCGTGATGGGTCTGGCCATACCAGTTCTGGCCTCTAACAATATGGAGTAGCCCAACTCTCTTTTAATTATAGACACACAGGTAAAGGGGACCAGGATTGAGAAGAGCTTCTTCTGTGATGGACAGCATAGGGTGGAGTTAGGGGAGCCGTTCTCTTAAGGGAACTAGACAGGGAACCAGTCTGATTTTGTTGGATTAGGATGGCTTCCCACACCTAGGTGTGGCAAAATATCATGGTGGAAGGGCATGATGGGGTAAACCTTCTCAGATCACAGTGATGAAGAAGCAGAGAGCAGAAGAGGCCAGGGACAGATATAGTCCCCAAGGTCACACCTCTTGTGACCTACTTCCATTAGACATATCCTACTTGCCTATAGTTTCCACCCAGAAATCCATTCAAATTATTGTCTATCAAATGGATTAATCCACTGGGAGATTATTGCTCTCACAATCCAATCACTTCCTAAAAGTTCATCTCTGAATCTTATTTTCAAGACCATGCTTTCAACACATGTCATTTGGGGGACATTCCAAATCCAAACCATAACATTCCATCTATATTCAAAGTTTAAAAGTTGTTCATCTATATCCCAGGCAACTCTATCAGCTCTCCTATTCATTCTGACCCTATAGTTTGGGGTCTCTACATGGAATTTCTGTTTACTTATTATTCTATTTATGTTTACTTATTATTTCACTGTGATCCACCAAACAATTCATTTATTCAACAAATATTTATTGAAAGTTTACACAACCATTAAAACTTATAAAACAAAGTTTTAAGATTTAGGTATTTTCAGCCTTAAGTTTCCTGCAGTTACAGAAAAATGGAATTTAAACATTGAAATTTTTTAACCTTACAAAAATGAATAATAGGACCTAGCATTTTCCAGAAAATAAAATATTTTCATGTATATTATGTTCATTTGAAAGAAATAATAAATAACTTTTAGATTAGGGTTTTGAACCCCCCAAAAAACTTACATTTCAAAATCTTGTGTTTTAAGAACGTTAGGAATACAAAATACAAAATGACACACCAATAATATTTATTGAATTCTAGATTTAAGCTATTTCCATTTTGTTTCACCAAAAAACATTTTCTTTACTCATTCTTTTTCCATTCTTCAGTTGAACTTCAAAAATTCCTTGTTTTCTTTAATAAGGACTTAAGAAGGAATCATATTTAATTATGTAATATTGAATTCCTTGAATATGGACATCATCTTCTAAGTATGTAAGAAAATAAAACTAGAGAAGCCTGATGCAGAGTGTAGAAAACAAGCATAGTTGAAGTCTGTCCTGAGGTGTCTCTTAGCTGATGAAAGGGTTTCCCCATTTCATTGAAGGCAGGGCATACTTCCAAACACGTATACTTATCACGTTCACCCATTACTTCCTTTGCCAAGACGAATTTCAGTGTCAATGGAAGACCTCTCTTTGGGGAAAGTTTAAACGTGATGCAGCTGACCTCCAAGTCAACACCTTTCAGCTGCCTCCTGCAGAGCCTGTCCCTGTGCTGAGTATGTCAGCTCTGGGCTTCTGCTACTCCAGATTCCTTTCACCTTCTTCGACCCAAGTTTCAAAATGCTTGTTCCACTTGGATTATTTCATACATGCTCAGTGAAGTTGAAGTTGAAGAAGGGAACCCAGAAATATAATCTGACCCAAAGTGAGCCTATCCCCTTTAAACAAAGAATGGTAGCCTGATTGGACCATGCTGTGTGGCACAAACAAGTTGACTAACACAAATGTTTCAATCAGCTATGCAGCTGCTGTGACTAAAAGATCTGACCAGAACAATTGTAAAGGAGGAAAGGTTTATTTAAGGGCTCACACTTTCAGAAGATTTAGTCCATAGAAGGTCAGCTCCATTCCTCCGGGCTTGAGGTGAGGCAGAACATCACAAAGAAAGAGTGTGGCACAGTTCACATCATGGTAATCAGGAAGCAAAGAAAGAGACTCCACTCTCCAGATACAAAATATATACCACAAAGCCACACCCCAATTCCCACCTCCTCCAGCCATGCCCTACCACTTCAATCACCCCTTAGTTAATCCCTATCAGGGGATTCGATCATTGATTGTGTTAAGACTCTTACAACCCAATCATTCCTCCTCTAAACCTTCTTACATTGTCTCGCATGTGAGCTTTTGGGGGTGGGGGGACACCACATCCAAAAACACAACAATGGAGCAGAGTAACCTTTATTGTTCTGGCATGACACATACTCTGACTCAAATCGATTGCTGAGAAGATATACAGAGGTTGCAGCTGTCCAATAAGTGTTCTGAGATGACGGAAGCCTTCAGATCTATGCTCTTCAATGGGAGGCACAAGTCACATGTGGCTACCAAGCCCTTAAAAGGTGAGTGATGTGACGACCTTAAGTGTTAGTTCCATTTAACATTAATTTAAATGTAAATAGCCACATGTGATTAGTGGTCACTCTATATTGTATGCAGTTCTAGACTATAGTCTAGAAGGAAGCAGAGGGCCTTTTGAAATTTCATTTTAACAACTATAAATTTACAAATTGGGGACATGGTCTTGGAATGACCTATGATTCTTTACTTTATAAAATGATTCAGCACAGGGTTTTATGCTGAAGATGCCCATTATCCTATAATCTCTCTCCAAAGAGAAAAAAAATGGAAAAATTAAATATTGGAGCATGTACTGATGGAATGGGATGGTCATGTATTAGTCTGTTTTTCAATGTTTTAACAAAATACCTGAGACTGGATACACTATAAGGAAAAGAAGCTTATGTCACTCATAGTTTGGGATGCTGAAAGTCTGAACAGCACAGTGCCAGCTCTAGCAAGGGACCCCTGGCAAATGGTATCATGGTAGAAGCTTATGGAAGTGGAGAAGATTGCATAGTGAGACAGGAAGCTGGAGAATGTGCAGAAGCCCTGCTCATTCTTTTATAATAACTGGCTGTCTCAGGAGCTAATTGGAGTCCAATGAGAATTATGTTAATCTTTTCTGAGGTGGGGGCACCCACATGATTAATCAACTTCCTTTAGCCCCCATCTCATACCCACTTCTCAATATGGCTATTCTGGGAATCAACCCTCTAATACATAAGCCTTGGAGGAAAAACCATACCCAAACCACACCCACAGCCAGGTAAGTAGCAGATGCTATGAAATCTCTGTATTTCGTCATTCTGAGATGCAGATCCCATATAAGAGATAAACTCTTACAATCATCTGTGTATTTAACGGTTTTCCTGAGCCTTTTAGATTGCTTTTACTTATGTATATATGTTCATGCATATTTTCAAATTCCTCTTTCTGCTCTCTATTGTTAAAATCTACTATTAGAGTCAGTTTGTCTCCTTCCTGAAATATGAAGAAATAAAAAACTATTTTCACAATTTATTACACTACCTGAGACAGAGCAGGCACTTAATAAATGTTTTATGAACAAACGAATTTACAGAAGATAAATTAACACACATAAAATACATTTTAAATTATCTTAGGCCATTGATGTCAAGCCTAGAAGTAGAGTATTCAGATTAGTATTCTTTTCTCCATTTCTTTCCCAATGCCTTTCAAGTTGTACAGGATAGACAAAGTCAGTTGGGAGTGTGTGTTTCCTGACATGTTCAGTTTGGACCACAGCCTCAGTGTTATTTAAACATCAGACTTACTCTCTGAATAATGACCAGGCTAATTCAAGGTCATGTGTAGCTGTTCTTTTCCAGTTCCTAAAGCAAGATTAGGTTAATATTAGTTCAAAGAAAATACAAGTTAACCTCAACCTTTCTTCAAGTTGTGGATATAATCCAAAGGGAAAAACAAATTTTTTTTCAATGAAAAAGAAACTGAGTTTTACAGGACAGTAACTCCCTTTTAGGGTCCTGGGGGTTGCAGTGTGGACGGTGGGCAACAAGGAAGAGCTATTAACTAGCAGAGTTGGACAGTGCTCTTGCCTCCAGACACATAGCACATTCACCTGATAACTGTGCCCACTTCACTGAGGCTTCACAAGTCACTTGACAGTGAATTCTCATCAACACTCACTAAGGGGAAAAAAAAATCCAAGGGTAGAAGATGCAAAAATGTGTGACTTAAAACTGGGTTGAAATGAGTAACAAAATTCTACCCTAATTCACCTCCTGGAAATGCTGTGTGATGAATGGGAAGGGATAAAGTGTGACTACACCTGGGTCTATAGGGAACTGGGTTCTATATTTAAAATATTAGTGACAGATTTGATTATGAAAGTGGGCCATCTGTCTGTAAAGCTGGTGAACAGCAAAATTTTGGTCACCAATAATTCTGGGAGATTCTGTGAGACACACACAAGATGGTCTCAAGGGCCCAGGACCAGAGGTGGAGTGTAAGCATGAGACTCGTCTGGCTCTGTACAAGCTCCAGAGGCAGCTGTGCCCTCCCTCTACTCAATCCAAGGGTTCTTGTGATATCCTTATCTTTTGAGATGCCCAGAGTCAACCCATGCCCCTTATCCTAACCACCAGCTCTCTACACCTGCCCTTTGGTACATGGCCTACTGCAGAGAGAGAGAGGGCAGGTTTGGACAACCTGGTTTCTGGCTTTTAGAATTAGCAAATTCTGAACAGTGTGACCACAGATGAGAACTCTCATATGAGTGAAAAGCAAGAAGATGCTAAATGATGCAACATGTCTTTTCCAGTTTCATGCATTTCCAGAAAGGGTTAAGGGGAAATATGAGCAAACTTCAGTACATTAAAGAAACACTACATCATTTATAAATGAGAGATTTATCATGGAAGTCAAGTATTTACATAATGATGTATATGCATAGAACATGCTATGAATATCTGCATGGGCCATATTTGCAGAGAAAATACTGCAAGTGTTTCTGTACTGTATTTCTGTCAAGTGTGTTTGTGTATACTATATAAATACCATAAGTATTTCTATAATGCCATATGTAGAGAAATACTGTACTTCTTATAATAAATAAGTGTAAATAATATAGACTATATTGAGAACATTTTTTAAAAATAATATATCTTTCTATAGATAGATAATAGATAGATCTGCATTTCTTAAGAGTGCTTCATATCCTCATTTCCATTTTACTTTCTGTTTGATAGACTGAAACCCACATTAACTAATGTAAAAATTAAACACAGGTCTCAATGCTATGATAGGATTTCATAATTCTTTTCTCATCCATGCTATCAATGGTTTAAGGTACTATATGTATTTATAAAACTCCTCCAATCTAAATTCAGAATTTCAGAGCTTAGGAAAAATATATAGAAGCAAGTACATGTGCTTCTGCATGACACTTCCAAAGACTGAAGTATTCCAACCACATTATTGAGAGAACACAGACTCCCATCCAACTCAGACCTCTCCCGTTTCCTCCTTCAGTTCAACTTTCAGCTCCCTGGGAAGCTAGAAGAGGAAGTAAGCTGGGGATCTTCTCCTTCCTCCCTGATTACCTGCCAGGTAACCACTGCCCACATCAGTAGCCACAGCTGCTGAACCATGAGGAAATGGCATTCCCTGAGCAAACTCCAGCACCCTGCCTGCTGGAAAAAGTGGACTCCACCTCCTGGCTCCTCTCTTCCCTTTCTCCTCCATTTCCTTTCTTCCCTAAGCATCTGAGAATTTACCATATTAAGTACACACGTGAGTAAAATGCATATAACCACCACAATGGAGAGTTTGGTTTCTAGAGAAGGAATCACATCTAAAAGATGATCAGGTACATAATCTATGAATTTGTTATTCATTTCATAAGGGCGTATCCTTCTCTACACAGTGATACTAGAGCACCCCATGATGCCCACACCATGGGGCATCATGGGGACAGGATGGCCAAGCAACTGCAACTGTGAACATCTTGTTTTGGTTATTTTGTTAGATGTCCACTGGCAGGATGGAAAAGAATAAGGTAGAAATGAAACAGGAGGTGGGGACAAAGGGTATGGTGCAAAAGTCTCAGGAGATGATAAAAGAGGGAAGGGTAGAGAGAGGAACTGCAGTGTATATCCTAGAGGCAAAAAGAGCATTAAAATTAAGGCTATCTCTGAATAAATTCTGGGGGGTTTTTTGTTTTTGTTTTTGGTACTGGGGATTAAACCCAGGGACACTTAACCACTGAGCCACATCTCCAGCCCTTTTTATTTTTTATTTTGAGACAGGGTCTCACTAAGTTGCTTAGGGCCTCAATAAATTGCTGAGACTGCAATTTATTTATTGCAATCAAATTCAGGATTTGAATGTTTTTCTGGAACATCTAAAGCTATTCCACTTAAAATGACTTGGGAAGTCAGTTCAATCATTCCACAAGGCGTACGAATCAAATCCTGGCTCTGGAGATCCCATGCCACCAATGACAGACACAACCTCTATTTTTTTAACAAACTTTCACATTCACAAATTTCACCCACACAATTGCCATTACAGTGTAGTAAGATAAGCACACTGAATGCTGAAAGTTTCTATAACATTGTTCATTTACAAAAATGTAGACCCATTAAATTACTCATATATCTGGATGCAGCAATTCTACTTCCAAGAGTCCATTCTGGGTGGGTCAGTCAAAAAAAAAAAAAAAAAAAAAGAGGTGTCCCAAAGCTATTATTTGTGAAAATGTTGGAAAATTTAGTTAGGTGACAAATTATAAACAATGGAAAGATAGTTTGAAGAATGCAGAAGTAAACGATAGCATGTTCAGCATGATGGAATAGATGGAATACTATGCTACCATTTAAAATCTATAATGGTAGCCTACATACGTGAGGCACTGAGTATGTCAAGGCTTTATCCCCATTAGCTCAGTTGATCTTCACAACAACCAGAGGAGAATGGTATTCATTTTACTATTTGACAGAGGGCACTGTAAAAGGGAGGAGCATAGCTGGCAGAGAGAATTGGAGTTAGACTGCATTTGATTATGGAACCCGAGTTCTGAACTGCTTTTCTGTCTCCTGTCAAGATTTGTAAACAAGCTCTGATGGCACAGGGAAATGCTTACACCATGATGTAAATGGAAAAAGCTGGATACAGAGCAACATGATTCCTATTTTATAATTAAACACTTCTGTAACCAGAAGTAAATATCCCAAAATGTTAATAGCTCCATATTATCTCTGCATAATGACAGAAGTGGTTTTTAATTAATTTTCTATGCATCTTTTCCTAAACTTTCAATAGTATGTGTTACTTTGACAAAGAAATAAGCACCCCAAAAATTGTTGAAGAAAGGAAGAGATTATCTACCACTTAATTTTTCTGTACCCAAGTTTGTTTGCATATTACAAAAACCTTAAACTTTAAAGCAAATTACAAATATTCATTATTTTGTTATTCACTTTGTGCTTTGATTTTAGTGTTCCACTTATCCATGCATGTTTTATAAACCTTTCTGATCCATTCATCTTCCTGGGGAACATTTCCTGTCTTTGGATACATTTTAGAAATTGGTATGGAAACCATAAATCACTTCAAACAAATGAATTTATTGTTGAGATTTCTGTGAGCTCATTTCTTTTTGGGCAAAAAAAGTTTATAAAACTAGTTTATACAGAATCATTTTCAAATACTATTCTAAATAAATAAATAAATAAAAATGAAATTAAAATCCCTGAACATTTTTCCTTTTAATAATCTGGTACCAAACCTCAGTTCTCCAGAAGTTGTTTCATTCCCTCCAACCTATTTTGGAATGTGCAAATAATCCAAATGTTAAAGATGTGGTAACTTAAATCAAAATTTTTAAAAAGCTTATAATTCTTAGAATATCTGTTTTGGATGAATGTCTCTGATGCCACCCCACTGTAAGCAAGATCCTCAGTATAGGTATGGGGCTGCCTGTCACCTGGTGTCCCCTGGCCCTTATCAAGAATTCTCCTGAAACCTCTCTAGGACTGGTGACAACTGTGTTCCTATCAACATCTAACATGCCACAGAGTTTGACAGATGACAGGCAGGAGCCTCCAAGAGCTGATGACAAGAGAGAAGGACACTGAAGCATGTGCTTTCTCCTCCCACCACTTTGTGCTCCATGTCCAGGCTGTTGCAGGCCCTGCTAGCTCCTGCCTGGATTCAGGGTCACTGCAGCAACAACCCTCCACAAGCTTTCTTTGTAAGTCAGTATGGCTACCTGGTCATTCCTCATCTTGGGTTAGAAAACATTTTTCTAACACAATCTCCAGAGCTACTGGACAGACAGTAAGTAAACAGGTACTTGCACGGGCACACACATGCACAAACATACACACGTGCACCCACATGCAATACCCAGACCTCATGTCTCCTTGCTTGCAAACTTCAAGTCATATGGACTTGGACTCTGGCTCCCTTTTCTTTGCCAAGATTCATATTATTGAGCAAGTAAGAAGAGTTGAGCCAAAACAAATCAAGTGATTCCACAGGCACATTGTGAGGTGCAGAGGCAGCACTTTGGATATTGTGTAATTAAGGCCATAGCAAACATTGCAGAGGGAATTAGAATCCAGATTGTCACAGAAATAAATCTGCTTGGCTTTGAAAAGGTTTCCTTAAAAAGAAATATTTTGGTTCCAGTATCTGTGCAAGAGGGAGAGAGCATGCTGTCCTTGACACAGGAAGTAGATAACACCTGTCAGAAGAATTCAAACCACCTGCTCAGGGTGCCTCTGGGAATTAACCCACAGCTGGCTGCATGCTCTCCCACTTACAGGCCACACCTCAGTGCTGGAGATGAGTTTCAGAGTGAATAGGATCCTTTACATTCAGCACAGAAGACCCCCAACTACATAAATCATCACAGGTTGGGGAATTTTCTTGAAGGGATAGAGAAATGTTGTACCCTCCATCTTCAGGATCTCATACTGCCAAACACAATCTACACAGTGACCTTGTCCCCATATTTAAAAAAAAAAAAAAAAAAGTAGAACACGAGTCCTAGTACACTATGTCTGTTCCTCAGAAAGCAACACCATGAGAACCTTCACCCTCAGACTCATGTATAAAAGATTAACTAAAATGCCAAAAGTAACAGCTTCTATTGGATTTCTCTACTCCACTATAGGGCGGCTCTGTGTTATTCTTGGGAAAGCCCTTCCTGGCTTGCACTAACGTCGATGCCTCACAGACTTTTTGCTATAAGCATTCTTTTTCATCTTATTAAAAAAAGTTTAATGAATTCTGGAGTCTGATAGACTCAAACAGGATTGGCACTGGAATTGTACCCCTCATGTGCATTTTTGGCTACAAAAAGCCTGAGATGCACTGAGTGGTTCACTCTGGAAACTTGTTTTTTTTTTTTTTTTTTTTTTTTTTTTCTCTTTTTTAAACTTCTAAGATGATTTTTGGCTATTAAAAATCTGAAACTAGCAAGAAAAACAAAAAAGTTGAAAACCAAGCAAAATGAACTTAGTCAACAGTGTCATCTCATTCAGGACAGGGGATCAAAGAGGTCATTCCTCAAGACCACAGCTCATTTGTCTTCCTCTTTTTACATGTCCACCTCTTTTATTAACATACTAAGTAAAAGTGTTTTGTTACAATTGCAGTTATTGCAAAAGGATATTGCAAACATGAAATCACCTCAAAATATAAAAATGAGTGCATGAAGACACTTGCATGCATCATATGAAAAGCAATCTAAATGCAAAGGCAAAAGCCTCTCCTGCTCATGCCTTTGTGTGAATTCTTTGTGTAAATGTGTGCCACATGTCAGGCTGTTTACAGAGAAAAGGGGTTTTGCTTTCTGAATCACACATGTGGTAAGCATGCCAAGTCTGATGGAAAGAAGAATGGAGAAATGACTTGCCCAGTGATGCCTCTGTTCATAAACAGGGACCACAAACTGCCGAGTGTCACCAGCTCAGAACCAGTCATGGCTCAGGAAAGGTCAAGAAAACACCTGACTCGCAGATCTAGTGAGTCACAGTTTCTCTGAGGCAGGTTACCTGTGCCAATTGTCTTCCGAGAATCTGGGAGGAAAATGGAGAGGAAGGCCATCTGTAAGTGAAAAATTCAATGGCTTTGCAAACTCCCATGTCCTTATAGTCTTTGATTCACAGAAGTACACATGCACATATGCCCAAACATGCACATTTCACTCACCCACATGTAGTCCTAAGAGTGGGTCAGAAAGCCTCTCTGATCTCAGGGATTCATTCAAATTCTTCCCTCTCATTTCATCACAAAGGCACTGAAATTGTACCCCCATGTACATTTGTGAAGGAAAAAGATTCAAGGTAGGCATGGAGGGAGGCAGATGCTCTGACATGTAAGCATCTGTCCCACATCCCCCTCTTCTCAGTGCCTGAAAAAGAAGTGCCTGACCTTGCCAAGGCTGACACCACATCTGAGCTGAGCATGTCCTTCCCACCCATGCTCACCTGGGCCTCCCTCCATTGCCTTTCCCTTTCTTAGCTAATCTTTGCCCTCCCCTTCACCACCAAAACTTCTCCTGTACATGGAAATGTTTATTAGCAACAGTAATCTTGATAACAGCTCCCCTAATTGTACACTTACTGCATACCAGGTTCTCAGCTAAACACTTTGCATGCATTTTTCTCATTGAATCCTGAAGTTGATATTATTTGAATATTCAATTTATAAATGATGGAAACTGAGGTTTAGGGTTGAGTGTAACCTACACAAAACCAGACACAACTCATTCATATTGTGGAGGTCTCAAGCTGCCTGAGTCTTCAACTCCATATTTGGAATTACCAATGAGCATCTCATATCTAAAAAGTAGTATGAAGTTTCCCTAATGAGGACCACTTCTTTTCAGGAAGTGGCTCCTCTCAGCATGCTTTCTGTCCCACACCCAGGTCTTTAGCCTGTCTAGTCAGTCTGCAGCTGACTCCCCACTCTCCTCCTGCTATAGAGGTTCTTCCATGAAGCCCTGTCTCCTCCCTTGACCTCTACTCTTTGTAGTGAGTGGACATCCGGGCTTACTCCTGTGGGCCACTGGATCCTGTGGGCACCTCACATGGACCATAGCTTACAATTTCCAACCCCAACCCCTAATCTCAAATATTGCTTTTCTCTTAAACACAATACACATAAAAATAGGATCCTGCCTTTTCTGGGCACTGCATCTATCTCAGACTCATCACCACTTTGCCCTGGGACCTCATGCTCCAGGCCTTCCAACCTACCCTCATCCCTGCATCTCTGAAACTTATGAACTTGCCTAGATTATATTTATACTTGAGTTCCCAGGAAGCATTTCTTCTAGGACTTCTTGGGTATTTTCTGTACCTGTCCATATCTTCTTCCATGTACCTCCAAGCACCTTTCTACTCTCCAGGAAAATTTACTGAACACAGGGAGTGTAGCTCAGTAGTATAGCACTTGTTCAGCATGCACAATGCTCTGGTTTCAATTCCCAGGACCAGGGAAAAAAAATTTTAAAACAAAACCCCAAACTAACAAGAACCTACTGAACAACTACTATGGACCAGGCATTATGCTGAGAACTGGGAGTTCAAAGCTACTCTCACCAACCCTGAATCTAGTAGGAAGAGAAGGAATGGACAGATGTCAAGCAACAGCACTATCATACAGTCCAGACTCAGAAGGACCTGTGCTGGCTTCTATTGGTTCAGGAGTTGGGGTGAGGGATGTGTGGGGAAAAAATGGAGACATCTAGTGTGTCTCATCCTGCATACCAATTTGAAGAGAAGAAATAACATCTGAGAACCCCCTAAACATAAACCCCCAGGACTATAGTATACTACCTACCACAAGTGCAAGTAACTCAAAAATTTAAAATCACACAGAAACTGAAAATTTGAGTTTTAAACTCTAGAATGTTTTTAAAAGCTTCATTTTAATTTATACACCTGTGAGTGTCTTTCATAAGGGTCACAAACACAGAAGTTTTGCTTTTAAATACTTTGATTTTGTCTGGAATAAACAATGTAAGAGCATACCTGACTGTAGCTATTGCCAGAATGCCCTGAAAAAGCTGGGGCTGCATCTGAAGCCCTACATGGATCTTTCCTCCATGTGCTGCTAT
This sequence comes from Sciurus carolinensis, assembly GCF_902686445.1. NCBI lineage: Eukaryota > Metazoa > Chordata > Mammalia > Rodentia > Sciuridae > Sciurus > Sciurus carolinensis. Next base: position 85,562,588 of record NC_062213.1, read on the forward strand.
CCTGCCCAGTATCAGAAAGGGCAAAGGGCCACTGTCCTTAACTGCAGTATGTGCACATTGCAAGTGCCCATGAACTTGTCATTGGAAAGAGAGACCAGGATGCACAATTCAATAGGGACCCAGCATAACCTTCTGGGGGTTTGGGCAGTTGAAACAGTGCTGAAAGAGAACATCCCTGGGGAGTGGGAACAGCCCTAAGGAGTGAGCTCAGTCATGAGGGAGATGAAGACAGTCTTGTGAGTACCTATACCTCAGGGCCACACAGCCCGGAACAACCAGTACATCCTAGTGTGCTGGATACAGACCAGAGGGAGTGAGTACTGCCCAGATGGGACAGAAGCCTGAGAGAACAGACCTGAGGGTAGGCATGTTCTAGGAGGGGGGAAGCATAGGCCCTCAGGGATTGATGAATTACTCCTCTAAAAGAGAAGTTGAAGATGAAAAATCCAGAAAAATGTCCAAACAAACTGGCATACTGCCCTGACAGAGATAATATGTGATCAATACAAGGACTCTTAAAAAAATTTCTGTAGATGCTTTTAAAAAACAGATATTCAGGAAGGACAGGTGAGAGAATGTCCTACTCTTATTATCTGTTCCCCTTTAACTTGCTCTATTGATAGTGGTTGGAACTAAATTCCATTTAAAGCCACAAGATCTGAAGGAAATGTAATCAAGTCCCTAATGTGAACCTGTCAGCCATCCTCATCCATAAGGAAATAAAGACCTACCATTCAAACATAAGTTTGTAAATCCATACCACATAAAATGCCTCAAGGTGGTCCTCTCTGCCCCACCCCTCCTCCAACTGGGGATAGTCTCAGAAGGAGGGCCTCAGAAGGAGGGCCTGAGGATGTGGATAGCATCAAGCATACCTAGATCTCCTCAATGCCCACTGGATCAGCAGATGTAGACCCTGGAAGTCTTGCCTAGATGAGGGTATGGAAAGTAGACACCACATTGGAGGTGGGAGCTGTAGGGTTGGGTCTTGTCCTCTGGAGCCCGACATATGCCTAGAAAACAAAAGGAAAAGCCTATCAGCCCCCTGTCCTTCCAGACTAACCAATGACTTCCCATCCTCAAACCTCCAGGTTCCAAACCCACCAGCTTTGACTGAACATCTTATGTATAGAAATAGGATCCAGAGGAATATAACAAGTCCCCAGCCAACTGTTTGTGAGAAGAGACAAAAGGAAAAAGAAACCCCAATAATCCAGAACAGGGGACCTGGAAGAGTTTATGGAAATGTACTTTATTAGGATAAGAACAGAATGCTCACAGGCATCATTCCCTCACTTCCTTCCTTTAGCCTTTGATGGAAATACTATTATAATCCCCCCCCCAGATGAGGAAACAGGCTTTATAATCATGGTGTCACCCCCACCAGATAAGATGGAGACTGAGGTTGTGAAAGACTAAGTAACCTGCCCAACTCAAGAACAGAAACCATGTCTTGGATTCTAAATCCTGGACTATGCTCCACACTTTGCTCTGAATCTTTTATTTTGTAAGTAGTATCAATAATAACTACACAGGACTATTGCATGAACTAAATGAATAATGTATGTGGAAGCATTCTATAAAATAAAAATTGCAGGTTTTTTTTGCAAACATTATCACACTATAGCCATGAACCTAGTAAGAATGCAAAAATAATATAGTTTGGGAAACAAATCATGGTGGAATTAATTGAGATTAAAACAGACTGCAACCATTCTTCACCTCACACCTGAAAGCTCTACTCTCTGGGAATTCTCCCAGTGGTCTCTTGGTCATAAATGTCTCATTCATACTTTAAGCACTCACCAAAATCAAGGTTTATTCATCAAATTTCTGCCAGTAAGGATTTTTCTTCTTAACTCTAAAATGCATCATTCAAGGAAACTACATAGAATTGTTTTTCATTCTTGCTTAAGTTGGTTTCTGACTCTCAGGAACTCAGCTCCCAGGAGAGCTCCAATTGTTCTACTGATCTGTCTTAAGAATTTAAAATTCTCGAAGTTTTATTTTCAGTTTAGTTCTACATTTTCTTCAAATGTATTCAGAGCACAAGTAAATCTGATTTTTCTCCCATAGGTGTATTACTTGAAAAATACAGTAAAAAAAAAAAATGAATTCATTTTTACCTTGGATAACAGAAGGAAGGTACTCACTTGTACTTGTATACAAAACTACCCCTACAACCTGCACTCAGCACACAGCTGCATGCCATTTCCACTGAAACAAGGTGCACTTCGCAGTTCCACTGTGAGAAGACGCGCAGAAGTTTGATGGTGCTATAGTTTGGGTCTGGAATGTCCTCCAAAGACCATGTGTTGATGATATGGTCCCCAGTTTATGGTGCTATCAAAAAGTGGTGGAATCTTTAGACATGGGGCCCAGTGGAAGGAAGTTAGGTCATTAGGAGCTTTGCCCTTGAATGGGGATAAAGGGACCCTGGTTCCTTCCTCACTTTGCTTCCCAGATGCCATGAGTGAGCAGGTCTCCGTCACAATGTTCTCCTGCCATAATGTACCATGCCACCACACACTCAAAGAAATAGGGCCATGAACCAAAAGCACTGATACCATGAGCCAAAATTAACCTTTACTCCTTATAAAAGTTGTTTATCACAACAGTTGTACCCCATTTGTGTACAATGAATCAAAATAAACTATTTTAAAAAGTTGTTTATCTCTGATACTTGTCACAGTAATACAAAGAGTTATAGATGGCTTCTTTTAACTTTCATTCAGGCTGAGAACTGTGGTTTTGTGGTTTTTGTTTTTGGCTTAAGTTAACTTCCTCATGTGTGTTTTCTCTATTTCCCCCTTTTTCTTCCATTAGTTCCATTAGGGGATGCTCCTAAATAGCAATGTCCCAGAAGCACACTAGCACACTGGCCCAGAAGGAAGGGGACCTGCCTTCTAGTCTAACTGTGCTGTCCACTGGATATGTGACCTTAGCACATATGATGAACCTCTGCAGAAAGATTCCACAGGCTTCATTCCAGTTCTAAATGTCAGTGGCTACCCAGAGCCATATGAAATGCTACACTGCCCTTCAGAGCTGACTTCATCTCCATGGTGCTTCTGCCTTGGAGGATTAAGAACAGAACTGCTTGGGATTGCAGGGCTGGGCATTCCACAGTGCCCAGTTGGACACTGAAGGATCCCAGAGCTCTGAGAAATCCAGCTGACATTTCCCAGGAAGATAAGCAGGAGCCTTCCAAGTGTAAGACAGCCAGACACATTTTCACAACACTCTAGAATGTTCCCAATCACACAAAAGATAAAAGCATGAAAATCTTGAAAAGTCTGAATTCCTACTTAACTTTATCAAGATGAATCACTTAAATACAAAGGGGTAGTTTAGCAACTTTGGAAGGACTTTGCTGTTTCTTAGGCCTAAGTGGTTTCTAAATTTTTTTTTCTTAGGTTGCTGTCTGCAGGCACCATGTAGCAATTCTCTCTTCAAAAGTTACTTTTGATGTCAATTAGGTCATTGTTGAAAGTCCCCTGGGCATAGTCACTGAGCTTCCATTAGAAGGAAGACCACTATAGTAAGGCAATGTATCTAAGTATTTAAGTTTTACAGTAAAGTATTCATTTCTTATAACCCATCAACTCCCACAACTACTAATAGTATACAACTAAAAGGAATGTTAACCACTTTCATAGACATACAGGAAAGAACTGAGTTTCCTTAGGGTAATATGCTCTCAAAAAGACACCCTGGGTTTTATGCCCCTTAAATCTCTATAGCAGTAGAATATGTATGCATATGTAAATGCATATGAATATTCTAGATGCTTCATTTTAAAGGTTAAAATATTTGTTTCTTGTGGGATATTACCACTGTATCATAAGGAGGTGGTACATACGACAAAAAATATTTCCCTAGACTTAAATTTTGCACAAAGAATCATTGTGGGAAGTTCTCAAATTGTATTCTTAAATCTGGATGTTGACCCATGGTATTCATGAACTTTCAGATCTACATGCCAATGAACTATCCACTGATGAGTTGCTGCACAGAGAGAGGGCCTAGACCAAAATCTACAAAAGAAGTGCTTGATTCTGGAAGACTTTCCATTTTGAACTCCCAAATTTGGGTGTCTTAAGAGATCCTAGAAATTGTCAGAAGGAATTATTAGAATATCATCATCACCATCACCTTTAAAATTAGCATTTATTGAACACTTACAAGCCAAATCCTGTTCTTAGTGCTGTATACACACATATGATTTCCATGAAAAACCTTGGAGGCAAGTTCTTTGATTACTTCCTATTTAAAAATGAAAAACTTGTGTCTCTCATTTAAGAAAATTGCCCCAGTTCACTGGTAGGAAATCTGGAGTCAAGGGGTAAACCCCAGCAGTTCAGCTTCAGGACCTGAGACTTCATTTGCTCTACTATCTCTATGTGCCTATTGTGCAGTATCAGTTCCAGAGCTGCAGGTCCCAGGAAGTCAGAGGACATAAAAGCATAAAGGAGAGATGCCTTCAAATTCACTCCATGACAATTCCAGAAGTCTTTAAATTAATGTGGATGATACAACCCAACTTAAGCTGGCATACAGAACAGGGGACACCAACTGGCTCCCACTTTGGGAATACAGATGACTTCAAGCTGCCATAATCCTTACAGCCAGCAATATCAATGGGGAAACAGGACTGCTTCCCCCAACAGCTTGAGCAGATTTATGACACACCCTTAGGCCTCAAGTTCATTCATGAGTTAAATATTATTATGAATCACATAGACTGTGGTAATGGAAAGATTTAAGGTCATAATCTCCCCAAATCAAGATTGTCCCCAAAGGGACTGAGGTCAGGAAACTTTAGATCCCCATAAAAAATGGGAAGGCTTTTACTCCCAGATGAGGCTGGAAGAATGGGCAGGAGAAGCACAGGTATTCCTTAGAGTAGATTCAACAGTAGTAAGGCCCACTTTGTAGGGGATCCCTAAGAATGTCTAGGACTCCTGGTCTTTTAACAAAATACTATATTCTTTGTTTTAAAATATTTTAAAAATAGTTTTGTAATTATACCTTGTCAAGAACCCAGAAGTATATTACATCATTTAAAATAATGGCAACAAAGATTTACAAAACAATGAAATTGAGATTATCATTAGTCTACACAAATGATTGCTGCCCTGAGTGGCAGTGTTTTGGCTGCCCTGAGTATACCATGAAGTTCTCAGTAAATGTTAGTATTCAACATATATATTGAACAAAATTACCTATGTCTTATTCTATTCACTGTATAATAAATTAATACTAATTTTCTTAAGTAGATGAGTGTATATTTACAAGTTACATATAACATGAATTTAAAGCTCAATTACACTGGCATTTAAATTTTATGACTTTCAAAATGATAGCACACTGTCCCGTTCTCATATGATTAGGAACAGCATTCTACAACCCAGTTCTGCAACATTTATTACATGTCTATTATGTATATGTGGCAGGTGCTATGGATAAAAAAATAAACACTACTCCTATTCCTGTTAGCAGGGAAGATAAACATATTAACATATCTCCTGTTATAAGTACTATGATAAAAGCAAGCTTACTTTGGGAGCTCAGATAAAGGTTACTTAACTCACTCTTGAGAAATTAGTAATGTGGGTAAAAGTAAAAGATAAGAGAGTGTTTCAAGTAAAGGGAATATCAAGATCAAAAATAATACTAAAAATGGACTGAAGCATGAGATAGCATGATATATTCATGTAGATAAAAGCAGTTTGGTCCAGGACAACACTGACCAACAGAAATATAATGTGAACCACAAATATAAGTCAGTTGATGTGAGTTTAAATATTTTAGTAGCTACACTAAAAAAGTAAAAAGAAATACTTTAATTTTAAATGTGTTTCATTAATAATACATATCCCCAAAAATGCCATTCGATTTAGTCAGCTTTTTCACTGCTGTAAATAAAAATACCTGACAAGGAAATCATAGAGAAGGAAAATTTATTTGGGGACTCCTGGTTTCAGAGCTCTCAGTCCATACATGGTTGACTCCATTCCTCAGGGCCTGAGGTGAGGCAGAACATCATGGTAGAAGTGTATGATAGAGGAAAACAGTGGAGAACATGACACCAGGAAGCAAAGAGAGCTCCACTCACTAAGAACAAAATAAATACCCGAAAGGCACACCCCACAATGACCCATCTCCTCCAACCACACCCACCTGCCTAGTTATCACACAGTTTATTGTTATCAGAGGATTAATGCACTGATTAGGTTAAGACTCTCATAACCCAATCGTTTCATCTGTAAATTTTCTTGCATTGTCTCACACATGACCTTTTGGGGAACACCTAATAGCTAAACCATAACAACTAGCATTAGGTGGGAGGTGAAACATGGCAGCAATGGAGGAGAGCGATGAGCTCATTAGGATGAGCCAGAGTGGAGGGAGAAGCAATATGGAAGTAGTATAATCAATATAAAAATTACTGATGAAACATGTGACCATCGTTTTTTAAGAGCACATCTTCAGAGTCCAATGTGCACTGGAACAGATAGCACATTACAGTTTGGATTGGCCACATTTCAAGTGCTCAGCTGCCACCATGACTGGAGGCTACTGAATGGAGTAGTGCAATTCCAGAATGTCAAGTTTCAGGTGGGAAATGTCAAAATGTGGCTTAGGAAGTAAGCAGGGAGAGTCACACAAAGTCCTAAGAGCACTTCATTTTGTAAGTCACAGGAAGTAGCAAAGGATAAGAAACTTTAGATACTTAGAATGATGAGTTTAAAGAGAATAAAATCAGGGATTTGAGAATGTTTTATACTGTTTTTGTTGCTATAACCAAATATCTGAGATCAGGTGTTTATAAAGAGTGAAATTTCATCTGAATTGTGGTTTTGAAGGTTAAGAAGTCTATGAGCATAGTGATGTCATCTACTTGGCATCTGGTGAAATCCTTCTTGATGCATTATAACACAGTGGAGAGCATCACATGGCAATAGGCAAGAGTGTGCTAGCTTGGATTTTTCCTCCTACTTCTTTCTCCTTCTCTTTTTCTTCTTCCTCTTTTTCCTCCTCATCCTCCTCCATCATCCCTTAGAACCAGTTACTTCTTCCTTTGGTTTTCTTTGTCAGGCTATATTACATCAATAAATCACCTCTCTTCCTTTTCTTATAAAACCAGCAATACCATGATGGTGGCCCTATCCTTATGACCTAATCATTTTAATTACCTCCCAAAAGTCCTGCATCAAAATACTATTAACATACCAATTTGTGCATTAAGTTTCTAACACATGGGTTTTGGGGGAACATATTCAAACCATAGCAGATGCTTTACAGGGTTCAGTTAGATGTAAAGAAGATTGAAACTAGAGCTAATGGTAAAGATCCAGCTAGGAAGACACAGAAATATTGAGGAAAAAAGGTCTAGGTTTCGGGAAAATTCATTGTGGAAAAAAAATAAAAGGTGTGAGGCATGAGTTGAGGATATCTTCTAAACATCTGGCTTGGATAACTAGAGAAGAATAAGAATTGAAAAATGAGGTCTAGAGGCAGATAACGGGTCAATGCACATTATTCTCTATGATAGCAACATGCAGCCCCTATGTATATATACTGGCTCCAGTGTGAATTTCCACCAAATTTCGGTGCTTATCAAGAAAAGAGAATCCATCATGCATGAATACTCAGGGTTAGTTACATCATTATTCCCAGAGGTTTAGAGGTTTTCAATATAGTAAAGGCATCTAGGAGAGAAAGGTCCTTCACAAATATGAAATTCACAATTGAGCACAAAAGGGCAAAATGAAAAATGGAGCTTAGTTGGGAGCTATTAACTCATATCTCACTCCTTAATGGAAGAGGAGAATTAGAATCATAACAATGCAATGCAGCACCTGACATTAAGATGCATAAGCAAGCCAAGCCCCTATCAAGAGAGTGCCATACACCATGACACTGAGAAGCTTCTAACTTGCCAGGTTTTTCACTAAGGGAAGGCATCAGCAAGCTGTGATGGAAGGGAATACCTGCATAAGCAGGAGTGTCAAAAGCGGTCATCCCCCATTAACCCACAGTTTGGGACTTTCCAGCAGCACCACAAGATATATTGAATGGAATAAACATAAAACTTAAGGGTCCATAACACTGGGGCCCCTGCATGTCACAGCAATGCCCACAAGGAGCTACACACAGCCACTCCCAGACAGAGCAATCATAACTTTAAATGGAAAATTCTCAAGCTGAAAAACGAAGTGTTTAACTAGTATTTGAAGGGGGCCAGAGGAGCAAGTCCTGACTCATCAATAACTTGGGAATATAGACATTTTGAGCATAGGGATACTTGGAAAATTCTACAATAAGGATTAGATGACATTATTCTTTATTCTTTTGCCAGATAACCCAAAATAATGAGGGACCATATTCACTAGGAAGTCAGTGAACATAAGTGTGGGCTTGATGTTAATGCCAGTCCAAAAAATTACTTAAGTCCGTGGGTCAAGCAGTGTAAAGTCATTAGGAAAAGACTCAGGATGAACAGTGAAACTGATAAGGTAGAGCAAGTCCCTCTCTCCATCCTTAGATGCTTGCTCACAAAACATTAGAGAGTGAAGGAGGAGGCAGGAAGGTAGAATGTAGTTTGTGCCTATTGGGAGAAAACCACCACTTCAGAGGAACATAAGTACTGCAGATAGGTAAGTTTTTCAAGGTGGCACATGTTTGTGCACAGGGAATAATACAAAGGCCTTGACTCTTCTAGGAGTTTCAAATACCTCACCACCCTAGATTTTATTTTAAGAAGACTGACTTAATTCACTATAATGGGAAAAAGAGGAGTAATGAAGGAATTTTCAGGAATGATTTTTTCAAGTCAAGAAACATAAATAATGTTCTAGCATAGGAAGAATCTCATCATTATGTCACCTTCATCATGTAGGCTCCATAGCAATACAACGTATTCATTCCTTTCTAAATCAAGAATCATTGTCATTTGCTCCTTTATATAAATAACCAATGTTACTAAGGATACCATGACTCCTTGTGCCTCTGTATATGTGGATACAAGCCACAGAACACAGTGAACTCACCAACCCAGACTTTTTCCCCTTTCTATTTCATCCTAGAGACAGACTTACCTATCGCTGACCTTATAAAAGCTAAAAATGGCCATGTAGATTTTTTCCCAAACCCTGTTTGATGAAATCCATGGGTAGTTAATGTCAACTTTTCAAACTCTGAAACATATCAGGATTATTTTAAGTAGCAATGAGAAAATCTCAAATTTTATCCCAGGGTTAAGTCACTTATTCATCTTTATCCAAATATTTTGAACTGAAAACACATATTAAATCAGATTGTCTACCAGAAATTCAAATATTTCAGTGAAGAGGATGGAGGGGAAAAGGTGCTGACTTAATTAACTTTAAAAGTGAATGAAAGTCTATAACACTAAAGGCAAAATAAATTCTCCGTAAACACTCTACTGTAGTTGATAAAGTTGTTTCTCATGGGGATATGGGTTAACAATTCTGATGCTGCTATTTATATACACTGAAAGTGAACAATTAAGTCAATGGATGGCAAATATTGGAGGCTGATTTCTCATTGTCGATGTGGAAATGACAGACTCTCAAAGTAAATGTTAGAATATTCCATGTGGTAATGAGTGACAGTAGGAGACATCAGTATGAATTCCACCCAACAAAGTTACTCCTGGTTTAAAATAAAGCTAGTTAAATATGCATGTGTATATACACATGGGCCACTAAACACGCACACACGCACACATACATTTATATATCCCTATTCTGTAGGCTGAGCGAAGTAGGCATCCCAAGAGCATTAAGAACACACAGCACCCAGATTTCAGTTTGTAATTCACTGAGGAAGGAATTAGTATCCTTTGAAGAAATGACTGATTCTAACCCTGGGATAGGAAATACACAAGATGTTGCTGAATGTATGCACTCATTAGACAAAGACAGAGTAAAATTGAGCAACATAATAAAGCAATACTGAATCACACCTCAAAGTATTAAGTAAATATCCATGAGTCCATATTAACATAAATAAATGAATGATTGTAATAAGTAAATATATTGGAAGAAGAGAAAAATCTCCTATGTAAAGGAATTTCAAATAATTTATGAAGATATTTCTCCCTGAAGGAGATAAAGCATAATTTCCACTCTGTACTTGTGGGCTATGCAAAGTGACCTCCTCCCAAAAAGGACAGCATGGGGAAAGGAGTAACTTCACAGTGGAGAAACCTGTCAACCTCAGTCAGGTGATTCAGTCAACATCAATAATGATAAGTCATGTCCACAGTATGTAACCTTGTTACTATAGGCTGAAAACAGTACTTTTTTTCTATGCCAAAACCCCATAACAGCAGTCTCATCATGAGAAAAACACCTAACTAATCCAAAGAGAGGACACTCTACAAAATACCTGGCCAATACACTTCAAAACTATATAAGTAATCTAAAATCTGAAAAACTGTCAGGGCAAAAATGTAGCCTAGCAGGGTCTAATGGCACACACTTATAATCCCACCAGCTCAGAAAGGCTAAGGCATAAGGATCCCAAGTTCAAAGCCACCCTCAGCAAAGCAACTCAGTGAGACCCTGTCTTTAAATAAAATACAAAAAATAGGACTAAGGATGTGGCTCAGCAGTGGAGAGTGCCCCTGAGTTCAATCCCCTTTACACAGCCCCCCAAAAATAGACCATAGGCAGACAACAAGTAAGTGGAATATGAAATCCTGGGATAAAAGGGCAAATAAAGTGTAAAATAAAGTGTAAAAATGAAAAATACACTTTACACAAATAAAGTGTAAAAATGAAAAAGAAAGAAGTCTGAAGTATATGTGTATGGACTTTAGTTAAAGGTCATGTATCAGTATTGGTTCACTAATTGTTATAAATGCACTCACAAATGTAATGCATTAATAAAAAGGGAAACTGGATTTGTAGTACATAGGCACTTTGTAAGCAATTGTTTGTATATATAAAACTGTTCTAAAATTAAAACACAAAGCTATGAATTTGGATGCACTGGGGAGAATTCTGATGTCCGATATGTAATGACTTTACAATATGTTCACAATTCTTTATCACGATTCCATGAAAGAGGTACAATCTAATTTTGCTTCCCATTTGTGTAGGCAGGCTTAGTAGCTCACCTGGAATGAGTGGCATAAAGCAGAAGTTAACAGTGTGTGACCTCAGAGACCAGGTCATAAAGGTACTGAAGCTTCTGTGGTGTGCTCTCTCTCCCCGGTGGGAGAGTTATGACCCTGTCTAAAGGTCACTCAAGCACCCTATGGTAAAAAATTCCCCAGCCATCCATCATATGAATGAGCCTTCTCAGAGCAGACCCCAGCTTTGGAGAAGACTTCAGGGGATTGCCTTCAACCCAGCTGATAACTTGACTCATGAGATCCTCTAAGCCCAAGTGACTCAGCTACACTACTCCTGAATTTTCCACCATTAGAAACTGAAAGATCCTTGATTTTTCTTTCATTAAGTCACCACACCATGGGGCAACTTGTTAAGTAGAAAGAGATCACTGATAATCGATGCTCAGAGTTTGTGAACATTGAAAGGAATGGATCAGGTATGTATCTTTTAAGGCATACCCATTTCTCCCACCTATGTAGAAAGCTCAAAACAATTTCCATTCTCTCTAGAGACAATTAGAACAGCAGAGTAAGTTAAAGAGTATTGGTCCAGACACAGTTTTATAAGAATTTGGAGGTTAAAAATAAAAGGATAGCTTGTACCACTCAAAAAAGAATATCTACAAATGTATGTCTGTATTTGATCAAAGCTTGTAACAAATGTTTTAAAATAACCCCACAAGAAAACTGAAGAAATGTGGAATGGGTGACAGCTCTCAACAGTGATACATACAGGCCACAGTGGCAGGGATTGGTGCTTTGCCAATAGCACACTCTCCAGGCCTCAACCTGTTAATGCTTTAGATGGAGTCGCAGAAGTGTGCTTATCAGATCTACACCGTAATATGTTTGACAGACTTAGTGTTAAATGACCTGGATAGATAAGAATAATGTGTAGGAAACAAGAATGTTCAAGTTTAATAAGAATGAATGAAAGTTCTGCATTGGGATTTTTTAAAAAGATCAACTATATAAATACAAGTTTGGGAAACCATGTTAGTTGCCAGAAGTTCATGTGGAAAAATCTACTTAATATGAGCCAGCACTGGGATGGGGCTTCACAGAGAACTAATAAAATCTTTAATAGCAATAATAATGAGGAAGGGAGAGACCCACTGAACTCTGAGGAGGTCAAAGCTCAGTTTTAAGGCTTGCCATTTCTGTCTGTGTTGCTGTTCAAAGGCCCTGAAGAGTCAGACTGGATGCTGAAGGAGGGCACCAGTCCCATGAGAGTCTTGGCACATGAGCTTTGAGGAGCAGTGAGAACAGGTGGTGCAAGGGGAGAGAGTTCCAAGGTAGAACATCCAGACAGCCTTCATTTCTGAACACAGGGAACAGATCTGTGCAGTCTTAAGAAATAATTCCTAAGAACTAAACTAGGTACAATGAATGAACATCAGAATGAAGACTTTTGCTCAAATACAATGAAAACTCAAAAGTGAAATCAGAAATCAGCTGCCCTGAGTGGTAAGGAGTAGTGAGAAAATCCTATGCAACTAGTGGTTAGAGACTCCATCACAGCTTGGACAGTACTGAGAGCCTATGCAAAATGTGGAAGAGTCCATCTGTACAATAGGACTCCTACTCCTAATAATAGGACATGGTAATGTGTTGAAAAGAATTTAATGGGATGTTGCATAGAAAGGTCTATCTTCTATGTAGTCTGCTCTTACTAAAAGTGATTTTTTTTTTTTATTATCCTATCCCTAGAAATCTTCAAGTTAGAGGTCAGACAATGATTTGAAAGAAGGATGTCAACATTCAACAGGAGTTTGGAAATACCAATTGTGTTAGCTTTCCATTACTGTAACAAAATACACAAGATAATCTATACAGAAGGAAAGGTTTGTTTTGGTTCATGGTTGGAGGTTTCAGTCCATGAGGAATTAGTCCCATTGCTTTGAGTCTCCCACAGAATGTCATAGCCTGAATGCCTGACAGAGCAAAGCTATACATCCCATGACTGACTGGAAAATGAAAAAGAAAGATTAAAAAAGAAGAAACTGTGGAGGGCAAATGTTTTAAAAATAACCCTTCTGTGACTCTGTCTAAAGCATTAATGGGTTGAGGCCTGGAAGAGTTTGCAGTTGGCAAATCACCAAGCCCTTCAGGAGTATACCCCCATGACCCAAAACCTCCCACTAGACCCCACCTTTTAAAGGCTCCATAACCCTCCAATAGTGTCAAACTGGGAACCAAGCCTATAACACACAGTCCTTTGAAGGACATTTGACATCCAAATTATAGCTAAATTATAGACCTTGACTGCTGTTAGAATTGCCTAGGAATTTTCAAATGTGTCTATTTGTAGGGGGGGGAAACCCTCAATGTAATTAAATCAGAATATCTCAACAACACAATTATATCTTGAAACCATATGACTTGACATTGTAACTGGTATTGAGTTAGAGGGTCAGGGTCAAGGCAGTGTTAGTATTTCTGCAGCTCTCTACCCAGTTTCAAAATGTAGCCAAGTATACAAACACTATGTGAGTTCCAAAGTTCCTTTCTGCTGTGTGATTCTGCCATTCCATACCTGGACACTCAGTAGCTATTCCATGAATCCACCTATCCTGTAGTCCTCTTTATGAGGGTCATCTTATAGAGGCAGAATGAATGCCATCAAATTTCTCAGTGTCCAGATCCTAGATCTCTGTGGGCTACGCATTCAAGGTTTCTCTTGTCTCTCTGTACTGTGTCCTCCACTGTAAAACAGGAATAGTAATACTGCTTAAGATAACAATGGGGAATAAACAGGAGAATTCATGTGAAGTGCTCTGCATATTTGCCAGAGAGGGAATTAAATCAATGGAAGTTATTATTATTAACACAGCTATTAAAACACAGGATCTTTATAAATCACTTTTTGAAAATCCCCTAAGTAAATATAGTCCATAGAAAAATGCAATATATAGTATTTTAATAATTCAAGTAAATAACTTATTTTACAAGGTATAAGATTGTTAGCTTAGTTTTCAAATCTGTAGTGAAAAATAAGACATATAGTCTTTACATGTCAAAAATCGTTGTGTAATTAGAATGACTCTTCTGAAATCATTTGAAATGCCAAGAGAATAAAAATTGACATGGAAAGTCTTAATTCTGATAAATTTCACACAACAAATAAAGGAATTTCAAATGAAATTAAATATTATAAAAACAATTCCAAAATCACAATTCTTGAAAAAAAAAGCCAGACAAATTAAAAATATTGACCTGTGAAAAGAGAAATCAGATTGGAGTTGGGAATTACATATTGTATATCTAATGAGGCATATTGGTTATTTATAAAGAACTCTTAAAACTCAATAATTTAAAAAAATTAAAAGGCAGACATTTCAACGACTGATGGATGACAAATATTGCCTAATTTCAACTTTTAGTATAGAAATACAAAGTAAAATTTTAAAGAGCTACCATAGTATACCTACTGAAAGGGCTGATTTCCTAAATCTGATACCAAATGCTGGCCACAAGGGCAAAACAAAAGCACCTCCCATTCTTTGCTAGTGGGAAAGCAAAATGTCTTCCAAATTGGCAAATAGTTTAACCATTTCAAATAAGGTTAAACATGGACTTACCAAAAAACTAACAATTCTACTTGTAGGTATTTAGTCAAGTGGATTAAAGAAATGTGTTCACAAATAAGCCTATGCACAGATGTTCCTAGAAGCTTTATTCATAACTGCCTAAACTAAAGGCAATGAATACTGGAGAAGCAAATGTGGTACTTTCACATAATGGAATGTTGTTTTGAGATGGAAAGAAATTAAGCCAAAAAAAAGAAGAAGAAGAAGAAAAGAAAAAAAAAAAAAAAAAAAAAAAAAACCCAGGGAGAACACTTCAATGCATATTGCTGCATATGAAAATCTAAAAATCCAGCTTCTATGTGATTGAAATTATGTGATATTCTGGAAGTGACCAAACTACAGGGACTCTGATTAGTGGTTACCAGAAATTTTGGGAAGCAGTGAGAGCTGAATCATTGGAGTACAGGAGATTTATGTAGGGTGAAACTACTTTACAGAATACTACAACTGCTGATGCATGGCCCTATTTGCCAGAATCCATAGAACTTTAAAAATCAAAGAGTAAACCTTAATGGGTACTAACTTAAAACTAAAACTAATCGGTAAGGCAGAAGATGGAATACAGAATGTAACAAAATACTCTGCTACAAACCTGTGAAACAACCTCTTCGAAGGGGATGAAGTGGAGAGGTGCCGACTTAAATAACTCTAGGAATGAGCAAAATCCTTGGGACTAGAGGCAATAGAATTTGTCCATAAGTATTTCTCTGTAGTTTATAAAGTTGTTTCTTATATGAATACAGGCTAATAATTCTGATACTACAATAGATGTGCACTGGAATTTGAACAACTAACTAAATAGATAGTGGTGGTGGGATGTAGGTTTCTCATTGATAGAGTGAGAGGTTACAATAATGCGAAGAGAGGGAATGGTCCATGCAGTAATTGATGAGAGTTAGAAACATTAGTATGAATTACTGTTAGTTATAACTAGTTACAAAAAAAGCAGTTTTAGGTAAGTGTGTACACACAGGTCACTCCACAATCCCCTTGTTCCATAGGCTTAAGGGCCCCTGAGGCAAAGATATCCCTGGTGTACCATGCACATCTAAGACCCAAAATGGTTTTTACACACCATTCTCCAAAAAGGAACAGGGCCCATTGGAGAAATGACTGATTTTTGACTTGGGGTCGGAAACACATCAAATGAGCCAGGAATATTTTCTGGTGCCAGTAAGAAAGTGCTTTAAAAAATGTTTTCTTTTTTTAAATTGACAAAAGTATATCAAAGGAACACAGGAGTCAACTGAAAGAGCAACCACAGGATGAAGCTCAAAAAATTCAGCAACAAAATAATTTTGAATCCTAGCTCAAAAAATAAAATAAATATCCATGAGTATATACTAATAGAAATAAATGAATGATTGAAATTTATTTATTTAAATGGGGAAAAGATCTCCCATGCAGAAGAATTCCAAGGTAGTAATTTCACAGTGGACAAACCTGACAAACACCACCCCAGCCTTGTGATCAAGGTCAGCATCAACAGTGGTAAGTCAAGTCCACAGTATGTAACCTTCATACAATGAAATTAAAATGGCACTTTTTCTCTGTAACAAAACCTGTAACATTAGTCTAATCATGAAAAAAAATTAATAAATCCTAATAGGGGAACATTCTACAAATAAGTAGCCCAATACTTGCCAAAATTATTAAGGTCATCAAAAAAATTCTGAGAAACTGTCACGATCAACATAACCATATAACTTAAGTATAATATAATATCCTGGGACAAGGAATGTAGCATTAGATTAAAAACTAGAATATCTGAAATACATATTAACTTTCATTAATACTAAATATAATATTGTTTCATACTATGGTCTGAATGTTTTTGTGCCCCCAAAATTTGTACGTTGAAACCTAATCCCTAATGTGATGGTATTAAGAATTGTCTGTGAGACATGATTAGGACAGAGAATAGAACCTTAGTAAACAGGATTAGTGGCCTTATAAAAGAAACCACAAAACAGCTACCTGGCCCCTCCCACCAGGTGAGGACACTGCTAGAAGACACCATCAGAAACTAGGAAATAGACCCTCAATCAGATACTGCCAGCACCTTGATCTTGTACTTTCCAGCTCCAGAAATGTGAGAGATAAATTCTATTGCTTTTAAGTTGCTCAGTCTAAGGTACTTTGCCCAACTGAGCTAAAACAGTTCATTAATTACAATAACTATGCCATGCCAATGTGAGATGTTAATAACAGAGAACCTGTTCTTTAGTAAGTTCATTTAAAATGTAAAATATTAGAATGTTTACTGACCCTGTACTCGAATTGGCAAATCTGTTTCTCATACAAATATGAAATAACAATTCTGAAATTACTTCACATCTATGCTAGGATTGAACAAATAAGTAAATAAGTGATAGAAGTATGGTCTAGTTTCTCATTTAAAAAAATTATGACAAAAGCAAGAGGAGAAGTTTAGCTTTAACCCTGTGCTAATTGATTGGCATCAGAAACATCAGTATAAACTTAGTGCTTAGTTTTTATTTAGTATGTGTATATGCACACTGATGTATATATACACACTCACAGAGATGGACAGAGAAAAAAATATAAATGTATGTGCACACAGGGCTAACATGCACCCACATATTCTCTAGCTCTGACTGCAAGGAAGACCTGAAAGCAGTGACACCCCACACCAGTGAGTACATCTGTAGCCAGATCCTGGTTTCTAAATAACAATTCCTTGAGTAAAAGGAATAAAGGCTCTTTGGAGAAATGGTTGACAATGGGCTTGGGACCAAGAAATAAATGATGTCCTTCAGTATCTTTAAGGCCAGAAATTAAGGAAGCACTCAATTAAAAAAAAAAAGAAAAAAAAATATATATATATATTAAGGCATACTGAAGGAACACAGTGGCCAGACTGAAATAATTCCCAATGGCCAAGGCTGGAATAATCTGAATAATGAAATAAATAGCATAAACCTGGAATTATACCCTGAAGTATAAAATGAATATCCACAAGTCCATTGTGATGTAAACAAACAATTAAGTAAATAAATGTGGGAAAAGAGACAAATTCCCCTTCTAGAGGAATTCCAAAAAATATGTAATATATGTAGATACCCCCAGGAGGTAGAGCTTAATGTCTGTCCTTCAGTGTGAGCTAGATTTAGTGATGCACTTCCAGAAAATAGGGTATGCAGAGGGAAAGATGGTAAGCTTATAGTGGGGATTCCTGGCACACAGCACCCTCACCAGATGATTAATATTAACATCACCAGTGATACAGTCCTGTACACAGCATGTATCCCTGAAAGAAGATGAGAAGGGCATGACACTTATTCCAAAAGCCCATAACCCTGGTTTACTGGTGGAAAGAGACAAACCTAATTTTAGGTGCACTCTATAAAACTTTCCTTACCAGTAGTCTTCAAAATTGCCAAGGTGATGACAAAAAAAAAAGTGAGAAAGTGGCTCAGAACAAAGGGCACTCAGGAGACATGGTGACTAAACACATTGTGGCATCTGCAAGGGGATACTAGAACAGAAAAAAAAAAAAAGTGAAAAAAAAATGAAATTCAAACCAACAGTCTGGGTTATAGTTAATGGTAATTTACCAATGCTAATCTCTTAGTTTTGACAAGTGCCACAAGTTTGTATAAGAGTATAAGATGTTAACATGAGAGAACATGAAATGAAGGATAGAAAGGAACTTCCTGTGCTTAAAATTCTTCTATAAAACTGAAGTTAACCTGAAATGAAAGCTTAATTAAAAATCAAAATAAAAAAGTCATTTTAATCCATGTTCTTTTACTTGATTACACTTAAATTGGTCAAAACTATAAACCTTCAACATATTATTTCTGTGGGACACACATTCTTAATGATTGTCAAACACACATATTCCAAGTTTTTGTATGTTTCTAATGGGATACTTATGACCATTGGTAAATGTTAGGAGGAAAAGTAGCCTCAAAGTCTGGTCTTCCAGGACCCAGAATGAAGTTAATGGCTGTACCATGGTCAGAGTGAACTTAACTGTATTGTAGTTTCAATTTTGGTTAGATAAAATTGATTGGGAAATCCTTTTGGATTGTAAATTGTTTCTCAAAGATTCAAAAGATAAAATGGAAACTGGATTTAGAGAGTAATCCAGGGAATCCTGAAACCTTGTTCTGCTCAGCAGACATTCCAAAGATCCTGTTAGAGGCAGAAAGCTGATTCCCGGGCATGACTCTGAGCCTTTCCATCCCATCACTGCCTATGGACCCCACAATCCCAGAAGCCAGCATGAGATTCCTACAACTCCAGGTGAGTTCATGACAGTGCTGGGCTTCACAGGGCAGGGAAGAGCACGTAGTCACTACACAGGGAAGCCCAGGGCCATTGTCTATTCTGAAATCCACCTGGTTTACTGATTCTAAAACCCACTTTTTAAATAATTTTACACTTCAGCATTTCTAAAATTGGGATATGCCACATTTTATAACATCTTACAGTCAAAGAATTACCATAAATTACATTCAGAGATATTATTAATAAAATTGACTGAAGTAGATGGAAAAGGTGAAAGAGGGGGACTAATGCACATATTGTAGTGAAAACTTTTAGTACCAATAGAAAAAAATAATTGAGGCATTTGTTTTGGGATCAAAGATGAGAGTAAGATATGAACTGGAGGCCCTATGAGCAGGGCAGGACCCTGGGCAGCTTCCCTGGGCTTAGGGCTGTGTCACCCTCTTTCTTTCCCTCTCCCTCTTTGGTGACCTCCTAGGTCCTCACCCTCATATGGTCAATATGCTCTGGTCACCATTTCAAGTACACTGCTCCAGAATGGCCCCTCAGCAAAATCTGTCCTTCCTCCAATTCCCTGGGCCCTCACCTCCCATGGCTGTCTCCTCTCCTTCTCAATCCTCATTCACCTCACAGGCGCACGTGCGCGCACACACACACGCACATTTCTACACACTTACACATAGACACACACACAACAGTACACTCAGACACACTCACACACAATTACATAGGGTTGGTGCCCAATTTCAAAGCCAAATCTTGGTATCACAGGACCAGCACCTGTTAGTTTCCACTAACAAAACTCTGAAGTATAAAATATGAGCCATGAAATGTACTAGGAACTTGAAAGATTTCCCGGAGTCTCTGAATTGATACTCTGCCTGCTCTGAGGAGAGAGAGAGGGTAGAGCCTCTGGGATGGAGGGAGGAGGAAGAAACTGCCTGATTTTCCCTCCCCCTGGGGGACCTCTGGTTCAGAAACTGAAACCCAGTCTAGCCATGGACCCGTGAGGGAAGCACCTGGAAAGAAAGAAACCTACCCATTTTGTCCTGAGAGCTATCTCCCAGAACACTGTGCTATGGGTTCTGCTTCCAAGAGAACCTGGTTCTTGGATCTTTATAGATCTGGGGCTCCATGTATCACCATTCCCTTTAGTAAACATATGTTATGGTGGTGCCACCTTCCCAGCATGTGGCCAGTCCACTGGGGTAGAGAGGTGGGCCTTCAATGGGCATTTATGTTTCCTTAACAAAAATTTATCCAGGACTGGCTATCTGCCAGGTGCTGTCCTAGGAGCTGGGTATACAATCAACTTCCTTCCACTCAATGCATACAAGCTGTTTGAAGAAAGGAACATTCACACACCAAAGACCCATCAAGAACCATGCCTACACTAACTAGTACTGAGCAGGGTAATAAAGTAGGATGTGCCACAGCCTGGGTTATTCCCTTGGGTTATTAGCCAGGAAGTCCACTGCAGGGAGGTGGCTCCTAGACTCTATGATAGACATGGAGAGGTTAGGGCAGGGGCATTCTTGTTTGGGGGTTGGTCATCCTGCAGTACTGAAGCAGGGACCAAGTTGTGTTCTAGGAAAAGGACACAGGTCATACAGGTGAACTGGAACAGAGCATTGATTGGTAAACCAGCATAAGGAAAAGGAACCACAACACACAATGTTATCAGAAATGTGGGACTATGTCTAAGGAATACTGCATGTCATCTGACGATAGTTAAAAATCAAAACAAAACAAAACAAACAAGCAAACAAACAAAACCCTCTACCTCTGACAGTTGCATAAGGACTCCATTGCAGAAGACCAAAGGGACAGAGAAGCCATGTGGGGTCCTGTTGCCAGTCCAGACTGGACAGGATGAGCAGGGAGGATACCATAAAGGGCACTTGGAGGGAGAGAGGAAATGGGGCTCGTCAACAGACTATGTGTGTGGGAGTTGGGGGGCGGAAGTATCACAGAAGACCATTGTTTTCACTCAACTGAACGTGAGTGGGTGGTGGTCTCATTTCCTGAAATGGGAATTCCAGCGTAGAAGTAGGGGGTGGTAATCCAGCATATGTTGTATCCATGTTAACTTTGAAGTTCTAATTAGATATTATAGTAGGCATGGCAAGGGGCAGATGGATGCATGGGGTTGAGGGCTCTCAGGACAGGTCAAGATGGAATAAGCATTTGGAAGTTGTCAACTTATTAAGGGAACTTAAAATCAGGCCCTGGGTGGTGTCTTCCAAATGCAATTTCATGTGGAGGATACAGAGTGCCAAGGCCAATCTTGGTTTGCCAGGACAGAAGACAAAACAAGCCTAGGAAAGAACAGCACCAGGAAAGGTGGCAACACCAAGATGGCAACACCATGAAATGTATGGAAAGAAAGCACTTACAGGAGCACAGGTTCATTGAAAGGAAACTCCTGCATTTGCACCTGAACCATGGGGTCACCCTCTGATCCAGCCCAGTGCCGCCACCACTTCTCTCTCCACACTTTCTTTCAACTTTAGGAATTTCTCCACATGGAATGTGAATGTCTTTTGAAACACTTTACCCACTAGATGCGTTGACCATTGTAATTCACCAAGCTGTAGCTCGCCTTCTTTCTCTCCAAAATACAGATTCACATTTCCAATTGCTATGAATGTTCCATGAATGCTAACAAGTTTTCCATCCTCTGTCCCTGGGCATGGATTTGATCTAGCAGATCACCCTCCATGAAGTCTGTGGCAATTCCCAAGAGATGAACCATCTTGTCTTCTGAGCTGAATGGTACATAGTTTATTCTAATGACAGCAAATCTTGACACATTAGCTCATTCAACTTTCCATCTTTAATGAGGGGCACAACATTTGGAAAGTGAATAATATTGTATTGTGCACTACATGACCGATTCCCAGTCAAGGAGATCTAGGTTTCTCCAGATGAACTTCAGGATGTCTCTAAGACTCATAAACTGTATAGCTTTGCAAGTTGATGCTCACAGATTCTAGTAAGATAGTACAGAATTATTGGAATTATCAGAACCAGGTGACAATTTATTCCCTCCAGGGCCAAATTTGAGAAACTCCACAGGAAAGGACTGTTACTTCCTTACACTCACATTGCTGATTTAATAGATTTATGTCATATTTCTCCTAGAATCTGGCCCCACACAGATCCTTTGTTCTCAGTACTATAAATATATATAAATAAAAATATATATTATATAATATATATAATTATTATATTATTATATATAATATATATTATTATATTATATATAATTTATTATATATATAATAATATTATTATATATAATATGTAATATTACATATTATTATATATAATATTATTATATATAATATTATTATATATAATATTAATATTACATATTATATATAATAATATTATTATATAATATATTATATAATATTATATATATTGTATATTATTATATTATATATAATATATATATAATTATTATTATATATATAATATATATAGTATGTTATCCAGTAATAAATGCTGAGGAGAAAAAAGATTAAAAATGATGATAAGAGAGTATTACAAACTTTTTATAGTGCATATCATGTTCTGGACACTGATCTAAATATTCTGTATGAATTTGCTCATTAAATCTTCAGGACAACTGTGTGGAGTTGATATTACTAGGATCCCCATCTAAATATGATTCAGGTGAGTACCTTGCCCAAGGTCACATAGCCCCAAGTAGTGGGACCCAGGCTATACAGAGGAAGCAGAAACAGATACCCATAGGTAGGCCAGCCAGAGAACCACTGAGTATATTGCATGAGTGTACGTCCTACAGGCTCATGCAATATGTCAAGTGATTTTGGTTATTGTGCCAAACCTTAAAGTTAGCTAGAATCCTGGTTACTGAAGGATCCATTCACTCCTAGGAGCCAAAGGTTGCTTCGTTCTGCCTACCACCCCAACCATGGAGATAGATGTGATGAATCATTTCCAGAACAAATGGTTTGGATTGAGAATTTCTACATTTTGAACATAAACTGAGATTTGCAAACTGTTAAAAAAATTTTAATGCTGTTTTCTTTAGATTTGAAGAATGAAAAGTTTGAAAATATTTTTTCAGGGAAAAAAAGAAACTGAATGGACAACAGGCACATATAAGTCATGGCATTGTATAGGTTCAGTAGAAAAAATGGGCACAAAAAAAAAAAATCTACAGGGAGACTTTCATCAACCCCCTCTCTGAAAGCAAGAAATCTTGCTAAAATTATGTCTGATTGAGACATAATTATGGAGGAAAATGCCAATTCTACATTTCATATCTGTGCATTTACTGAGTATTGTTGAAGCCCCACAGAGAGGGGATATGAAAAGAATAGCATGACAGGCAAAGAACAGGAAGAAAAGTAGTCTTGGAGCAGAGCCAGACAATGTGGAAGTAATTGAGATTTACCAGCATCATTTCCATAATCGCTTTTGGATGCACAATAGTTGAAGAGTGTGCCATGGATTCCCATTTATTAGCATTCTAGGGTTACAATGTTGCCATAGAAGGTGGTGAACCTATTGCTTTTGCAACAATTCAGTCTTTCAAGAAGCAATGTTGGAAAGGGACTATGCCCAAGAGGCAAAAGCTCTACTCTCTATATGGGCTCTGTCAGGCCTTCTTGGTCAGCTGTTCATTTCATCTATTACCATGTTAAGAAATATATTATCTAATGCCATTTATGGGTTAAGGGGCCATTATCTTCCGCTTGAGAAAGTACATGTCAAATAGTGCAAAATTCAATGAGTCATTGAAAGTTTTAAAATCTCAATACAAGCGGTGACATCATCTGCATTGTTAGAACTTATCAATGTTTATAGCAGCTCAATTCACAATAGCTAAACTATGGAACCAACCTAGATGCCCTTCAACAGATGAATGGATAAAGAGAATGTAGACTATATATAAAATGGAATATTACTCAGTTTTAAAGAGGAATGAAATTCTGGAGTTAGAGAATATCATACTAAGAGAAATAAGCCAATCCCCAAAAACCAAAGGTTGAATGTTGTCTCTGATATGCAGAAGCTAGTTCACAATAAGTGTAGGGGATAGGAAAGAATAGAATTACTTTATATTGGTAGAGGGGAGTGAAGGAAGGGGAAGGGGTATGGAGGAAGGAATGAGAGTAGAGTGAAACAGACATTATTACCTCATGTACATATATAACTGCATGACCAATGTCATCCTGCAATATGTATAATCAGAAAAATGAGAGATTACACTCTATTTACATATGATCTATCAAAATATATAAATGCATTCTACTGTTATATACAACTAATTAGAGCAAATATAATTAAAATTTTTAAAAAATAAAAAAATAAATTTTAAAAAAGAACTGATCACCTTTGGCCTGTTCCCCTTTCCCTAGAACACTGAACTGTGATCTTAGAAAGATGGTAGGTGACTTTCATCATATGCATCCTTTCACCAACTCACATAGAGAATGAAGACTCACCCCAGCGCAGACTTTACACTCTTCTGATGCCTGACCAGGTTGAAAATCCTTAGAGATACTTGGAGTTCATTACACAAAGAATTGTCCATTTGCTAAAGAGAGGTCAGTGTTCCCCACAAGCCTGGAGGAGACCATTATACAAGGACACCCCATTAGCACACTGTGGACTAATAATAACTTCTCCCTTCTAAAGAATAGTAGAGCCTAAAAGACTGCTTGCAATGGTAGTTGATGATTCTCATGGAGCACATAAAATGAAACATCTGAAAAATTGTCCTTAGGCAGAGATGGCATATACATCCCCAACTGGGTCCATGGTCCAACCATAACCTACCATTGGAAATCTTACTGAGACCAGACTCAGCCTCAAGGATTTCCTCTGTGTGATGTTCCAAGCAGATCAAGCCAACCCTTGTAACTGAACTCAAGATACTATTTATTCACCTTTTCAGCTCCCTTGGGGGAGGGGGAAAAAAAGAGCACAAACAGCTCAGTTCTACCACTGGCACCAAAGAGCAGCCTTGGGTAGGCTTATAACTCACCTGAGTGACAATCTAATGTGTCAGATAAGGATGTGACTATATGCAGGGTGTCCTTGCTCAGGGTGGTGAGTAGGAACAAGGTGATGATGATTCTAATTTGTTGTCCAAGTCTCCCTCTGGCCTGCCTACTGAGGGAGAAAATATAAACTCAGAGGCTTAGGGCAGGTGCTCCTACAGGAAGTAGGATGGCCAGACACGGCTAAGACCAAATTAGTTCCATATGGGACAGTAATTAAAAGCATGGACTCTGGAAACAAACCTCCTGGATCTGAACCCTAATTTACCAACTATTGGCTATGTGATTTAGGTTCTCAATTCAATCATCTATGAGATGGTGATAATGGTCATGCTTACCACATAGTGTGTTGTTGAAAGAAATAAGTCAGTTAACATTTGTAAAGTACTCAATATTAGAATGGTATCTGCCATACAGGGAGTAAACTCTAAGTATCCACTTTTACTGACTGTTATCTCCATCAACAAGTGCAGCCAACAGCTTCAGTAGACTGGCTGACAGTACAAATAGTGAAACCAGGTAACAGGTTCTTAAGGGTGAGAGTCTAGTGACAATGAAGGATCAACCAAGAGGGCAGAAGCAGCAAGCTGGAGGAGAGAGGCCCAATCCAGAGCTGACCATGAAGTGCAGAGAGCAATAGGCTACGGGGCTTCGAGTTAAAAGCAGTAGTGCTTATGGGAGGGCTATATTTCCAGAACCAGTAAAAGGGCTATCACAGGAAAAGAGGTCTGGGAAGCATGCCCAACAAGGTGGGACATTTTTAATTCTCAAATTCAGTTTTTCCTCTTCAGGTTCCTTTTACATACTTGCTTCTTTCTGCTTCTGAGCTTTATTATTGCATCTGAGAACCCAGAATATCTCCACTGAAAATCAATTTACTAATAAGTGACACATATACACAAATCAAAGTTGTTGGTCCCTGTTTTAGTCAACAATTTTGCCACTGTGACCAAAAGACCTGACAAGAACAATGTTAAAGGAGACTGTTTATTTGGTGCTCATGACTTCAGAGGACTCAATCCATAGATAGCCAACTCCATTGCTCTGAGCCCAAGATGAGGCAGAATACCATGGTGGAAGGGTGCAGTGTAAGAGTGTGATAGGTGAAATCACATCAGAACATGGACACTAGGAACCAGAGAGTGATCTCCACTCACCAGAAGCAAAATAAAAACCTCAAAGGCATACCCCCAGCAACCTATCTCCTCCAGGTACACCCTACCTATAATTACCACCTAATTAATGCATTCAAGCATTAGCACTGATGAGGTTAAGGTTCTCATACCCCAATCATTTTACCTCTAAACATTTTTGCATTGTCTCACACTTGAGCTTTTGGGGAACACCTAATATCTAAACAATAGTCCCACATACTACAGCAGTCACTTTAACATTTGCTATACCCAGACGCCCCACAAAGACAGACATTTTTTACCTGCTGGTCTTCCCAGCAGTTCCAGAAGACAAGCAAATGGAATAGAAAAGAAAAAGAAAGAACAAACCAAAAAAAAAAAAAAAAAAAAAGACATCTTGGGGCAAAAAAACCAGTGCAATTTGATATACTTATCTCATGTAAGTATAGTTTTAATTAGCTGAATCATTTCTTAAGCAACAGTAAGGAGAGACTGTAACAGATCTTATACTCTGATAGGCTTTGTCCAATCTGGCAGCATAGATTCTTAAATCTGAAATCATCCACAGCAACCACTTTCAGAACAGGGCCAATTTTCAGACCTAAATTACTTCTGGCTCCACAGTAGCATCTGCCCATGAAATAAGCTTCTAGCAAAAGCTTAAACTCTCCAGCAGCAATTATCTGGAACGGCCTCAAAACTACATTTTTGCCATTTGAGACTCTGTTCCACAATTGCCAGCCATCTTGCCTGTTAGCATGCCTGTGGGAAGGGCAGGCTGGCAGCTACAGTGCTGTTTTCCTAATTGAGTTGTTGTCCTTTAATACTTTATGGACTTCAGACATAGCACCCAGTGAAAATGAGACCAACTGTATTTCGAGTTTATTCAAAAACTGCCACCTTACAAAAGAAAATTTATCTCAACCCTCTAAGATGTGGGTCTTGATTCACAATTCTCATTTGCAAACTTCCAGAAGGAGAATTGATGATCTTTTCCACATAGTACTCAATGGGGAAGTAAAAATGATTTTTGACTCATAGAGTGTTTTTGCCAATGGAAATCAAATCCATTTTTAATCACCAGTGATTAACAGCAGTGATTGGATGCCTCAGCAAATGACCCCTACAGCTCCAGAGCTAACCAGTTCACTTGAGAGCTTTTGCTCCCAGCAAGCATGTTCCATATGGTAATTTTTTCACCATTCTTGCTGTGATTTACTTGTGAATGCCTACCACCATATTTCAATATGGTGCCAGTAGTTAGTATAAAATGTGTTTTTTCTACAGAGAATAGAATTGGTCTTTTAGCACCAAAGATTTATAAAAACACTACAACACTGCAGTGGTCCTATGCTCAATGTCCTCATTCTTAACCCCAAGAGTTCCTGATGTTGGTTATCCCCCAATTATATGTAACACAGGCTTTGTCAAGACAGAGACAGTTTGTGTTAGCTTGATTAAAGTAAGCCCACAGGCAAAAGGATAGATTCCTAACCCCTAACTTTTACTTAAACTAAAATACACGAACAGAAAAATGCAAAAAACAGATCTGCCAAGTCCTTGAACAATGTTTCAGTTTTCTCATACCTCAAAATTATTTTCTCATGCCAGGGCTGTTATTTTCTCCAGTGTGATTCTTATGTGAGGGCAAAATCAGTGTAACCTTTCCCATAAGCCTTCTTCAGTGGTTTAAAGAACAGCCTTCCATCAGGGACACTTATTAAACACCCTGAACCAGATTCACCAGGATGTCAGTGGCTTTGCATTAGTTCAGCCCATTAGTTCACATTCTAATTTCCATCTATCTGAGGAGGAAAGATTTGCCTGAGGTTGCTCTTATTCTGCTAAAGTTAGTGCCTAATAATTTAAGTAATTATTTTAAAAACTCAAAAAGGTATACAAGACAGCTGCTAGGTATGTGGTAAGAATACCCAGCCTCAACATGAGAGCAGAGCCTTTCATAGGTACTTGAATACTTATGGACTTTCCATCCTTCACCCTCAACACCTAAAATGGTAGGAGAGATCCAATTACTTTGTATCCCCCACGAAGAAGGATTAAGAAGCTGAGCAACATCAACATCATGAAGTCCTTGGGACCAGAACAACAGCCTGGTTTGATTTCCAGTATCCCACTGCTACTCCAGTATCTCAAATAATATTTGAGAATATATCAAGTTTAGGAATAGTACAGACAAGCAAAAGTTTGATTTTGCTTATTACATTATGAAAATCTCATTTTTTTAATTGTCATTTTTGGGACCTTTATTCAAAAGGTTAAATTTGTTAAGATGTCTCTTGAAAAGTTTAATTACTTGACATTTGGTAGCCATAGTTTTCTTCCTCTGTGAGCTTCTCACTATAGTGAATCTTAAATATAGAAACTCCCTCCCCTTTCCTTCCAAATTCTCTTTTCTTTTCAAGTCATCCAAGTGCATGGTTAGGCTCTGTTCCTTTTCTCAGCAGAGTATACAGTCGTCTCTGCCAGATTTCCTGCAGCTGCTGTCCATGAGTCCATCTGCTGTAGTTTCCCCTCTTGAAAGGTATCCCAGAAAGCCTTGCCTTGCCTTATTCCCAGAGAAATCCCAGAATGCCTGAAACAACAGCTAACAGCTGGTCCAGAGATCATTGTCCAAACTTTTAAAGTCACTGATGGCAAACTATAAGAACACAATTAAGTAAAGACAGAATGACTGCCTGAGCTTATCTGGACCAAAGAAAGGGTGAGGAGCATGGCAAATGGTAGTGGCTGAGGGTGAAGTGGGCCACTGCACATTTGCCCATCCCTAGCACTGGGTATCCATGATAGCATAATCATTTCCATCTTAGTAACAATCTGCTCTATCATAAACACAAAATTATGACTTCATCGGAGGATGGGCCAAATGAGAAGCAGAACTGTGGAGAAAGAATGCTTGTTAAAGCAAAGTTATTTTCAATAATCAAAAGAGGGATTTGAGAAACTAATTCTGGCCAAGAATTCTTTTTTTAATGTATGTATTCTCAGCAGTAGAACAGTATCCAAATAAGCTCTGCTCACCCATCAGTGATAGTCTAGAATAAACTCACCTCCAAAAAACAATCTGAAGAACAACAGGAAATGTGCTGTCCCTGGGCTTTCCAGTGGGGTGCCTTATATTCTGGAGCCCTCTACCTTCCTACCACACAATTGGGGCCTATTCTCTTATGACTTTGAAATAAAGGGACATTTATTTTACTGAAGCCATGTCTCATGGTAGAAAATTGCAAATCTCTCCTGGAAAACAGATCATTTGATTCGTTTCTGAGCAAAAATTAGGGCGAGAATATCCACAATGAAGTAGCAGGAGGAAAGAATGTAAATTCATGCTCTTGAAAAGTCATATGGTTGCAGCATTTGCCCATCAGTCTCTAACTCCCTCCAGAACAGCAAGAGGAAATAAAGGAAAGTTTGCAGGCATGGCAAATCAGAGGATTTGGATGCAGGGAGAAACCATGTCCAGCACCAGTCCTATTGCCCACACTCCAGTAACTTTCACAAGTCATGGGATCAAAAGTCCTGTTGCTAACACCTTATCCAAGCAGATACAGACAACTTCATATATAACATAAAGATTTTATTAAAAATATAGAATCAAAGCAATACACCAACCAGAGAATACAATACAATTTCAACAAACGTTTCCTCATTTAATGCATTTATTGCCACCAGGGCTCATATCCTCATCTCATCTGCATAAACAGAATGATGGAAACACAAAGATTTTATTTCATGTTATGGAATAAAATATTATTATACTTAAACATCAGTAAGAATAGATTTGGTATCACAAGTCACTTGTGCCTTTGCCACAAAGATCATCAATTGAAAGAATCTTACTGTTTCCAAGTAGACACAAGAGTTCTGGAAAATTCTTTTGTTTTCTTTCCCCACCCCCAACTCCTGAAATAGAGCTGCCCCATTTGCACAGAACACCTCTGCAAAAATTATGATTGAAATCATTTATGTGAAAAGGATCCTACCCTAGAGGGTCTGGGAATCATACTCTGGATGAGGACTTTGTGGGAAGTAGCCAGGTGGTCTCGTGGGAGTTGCTGCAAAAGTAAGCCATGGTTGCACAGGAAACACTTCCTAAAAGTCCAGAGAAAAAGTGTGCATTCAGCAACCAGGGGATGGTAAGTGAGAGGGAGAGAGGAAATAACTCACAGATCTGAATTGTGTCCTAAAATACAATATATTCCATCCTGATCAGCCCAATAGCTGGCAGGAAAAGTATTTTGACTTTTATATCCTTTCCTCCAGACAAAGGCCTCTGTGTATCACTATCTATTTGAATAGGTGTGCTTCAGGACAGCTGCTGAGAAATGACCCTGCTCTGAAAGCAGGAAGAGAACTGATGCTGATAGAGGATCAACACAAAGCTGCCTAGAGGAATCCACAAATCTAAAGTCAAAATAACACCTATCTAGAAGACAAAATTTTTTAAATTTTAAATTTAGTTTTTAACTGATACATAAAAATCATACATATTTGTGCATTACTATGTGATATTTTGATACTTGTATACACTATCTAATGATCAAATCTGAGTAAACATACCTATCTTTTCAAACATTTATGACTTCTTTATGATGCACACATTCAAATGCCTTTCTTCTAGCTTTCTTAAATATACAGTGCATGATTATTGTCCATAGTCATCCTGCTGTGCAATATCACACTGGAACTTCTTACTTCTGTTAACTGTTAAGTTAGTACCCATTCACCTTTTACTATCCTTCCCTTTCACCTTATCTCCCCAGCTCTAGTAACCACCATTGCACTCTCAATTTCTATGAGATCAATTTTTCATATTCCACATATGAATGAGTCATGCAGTATTTGTCTTTCTAATGCCTGGCTTATTTCACTTAACATATGATCTCTGGTTCCATCCATTTGATGAATGGCAGAATTTCATTCTTTTATGGCTGAATAATATTCCATTGTGCATATGTATCACATTCTCTATTCATTTATCAGTTGTTGGAAACATAAAATGAAAAACCTCACATCATGTAACAGACTCTGCGTACTACTAAAAGGAGTAGAAAAACTTTCTAAACTCTCCAAAAAATACTCATCTCACCTCTGCCATTTACTAGCTTAGTTACTTTGGGCAAGTAACTTAATCTCTCTATGCCTCAGTTTCCTTCTGTGAAAGAGAATAACAGGTTTCCCTTGTGGGTTGTTGTGAAGAGACAAAGTTAAGTGTGAAGCCCTGGAACAGTGCCTGGAACATCAAGAGCTCAAAATACACTTTAGTTGTCATGGTCGTTGTTTCTGCTGTTGTGCAAATTTTAGACCCATGATACTGTTTGAAACACAGTAGAACTTCTTCCACTACAGTGTTGCTAATGTTATAGTTGTCCTTGTTACAAGAAAACTACTCTAACTCCACCAATGATGAATGTCTACTACACACACAGAGCACACTTTTCTGCTTTGAAAACATACATCCACTCAGAATAATCACTTACTACCCACTATATCTGTCACATATTATTTGTTCTTTAAACTGTGCATTTACTTTTCTTAATCCTTCCTCCCATCATGCACAAACTTCACAAGAGTCTATTTCTTTTTGCACTTTTCTTGATTTACCAAAAGCTAGTCCAACAAGAGAAGGGGAAATGAAAAGCTTCAGTTATGAAATCTCTGTCTTCCTCTCCCTGTTAAAAAGTGTCAGTGGTGGAATCTTTATGTAAAGAAAGGGAAGAAAGTATCCCATGATTTTCAGATGGCAGTCAGGAAGCAGAGAAGGCAAAGGGAAGGATCCTCCTCCCATTATCCCCCTCCCCCACCTGCCTAGAGTTACCACCAGTCAATCCATTCAAACTAGGAAGGACTGTTTAGTTTACAGCTCTCAAAATTCAATCATTTCACCTCTGAATATTTCTGCATTAACACAGGGAATTTGGGGAGACACTTAACATCCAAATCATAACAATTTATTAGTACATTTTTCAACAAAACCTACTTTTAACTTCAGAGAAGAAATTAACTAAGTCACTTTGTTCACATTTCTGCATAGTTCCTTAACACCCTTATAAAGATTATTTATTATTAATGTTTGGGCCTAATATTTATTTTGGAATATTTATAGAATCATATGCAAATAAGAAGTAATACAGAGATCTCTGTGCCCTTTATTCAGATTCTCCCAAAGTAGCAAAATGTAAACCTATCCTTCAGTATCACAGCAGGAATATTGGCATGGATACCTAATATTTTCATTGCCACAAGGATGCATATGTTGACATTTCATAGTTACACACCTGCCCACCACCTCCTAATCCCTGCCAACCACTTATCTGTTCCCCATTTCTATACTTTTGTCACTTCAAGCTATCAAATTATATGTAACATTTTGGAGTTGACTTTTCTTCACTCAGCACAATTCCCTAGAGATTCCTCCAGATTGTGGAATGTGTCAGTAATAAGTAATAGTCCAAGTACTCCAGTGTGTCTAGCCTTTTGCTCCTTGAAAGATCTGAATGGTTTCAAGTTGTGGCTATTACAAATAAGGCCACAATGAACATGCTTGTGCAGTTCCTGTGCACGTAAATCTTTATTTTCCAAGGATATAGCGCAAAGTGATGGGTTGCATGGCAGTTCAATAGTTTATTAAGATTCCTCCAAATTGCACAATTTTACATGCTGCCTGGTAATGTATAAGTGATCCAGTTTCTCTGAATCTTTGTCAAGATTTGGCATCGTCAATAATATTTTTTTGGTTATTCTGTGTGTGTTAGTGTCTAATTGTGGTTTTAACTATCAATTCCCTAACTGTTAACAATGTTGAACATCTGTTCATGTGCTTATTTGACACACACAATTGGTGCTCCATATTTATGGGTTCTGTATCTGTGGATTCAACTAACCA
Organism: Sciurus carolinensis; assembly: GCF_902686445.1. Taxonomy (NCBI): domain Eukaryota; kingdom Metazoa; phylum Chordata; class Mammalia; order Rodentia; family Sciuridae; genus Sciurus; species Sciurus carolinensis. The sequence goes on from NC_062213.1 coordinate 85,595,662, forward strand.
TGGATTGACAATATCAAAAAATGTGTCTATACTGCACATGTACAGTCTTTTTTCTTACTGTTTTTCTCTAAATAATAAATACAATGACTACTTATAGAACGTTCACATTGTATTAGGTATCGTAAGCAATCTAGAAGTGATTTAAAGCTCTAGAGAATGTGCATAGGTTGTATGTAAATATTACACCATTTTCCTTAGGAACTTTGACACCCACGGATTTTAGTGTTCAAGGAGGGTCCTGGAACCAATCTCCACCAGATATCAAGGGACAACTTTATCTTCTTTGGCAATATGTATTTTACTGTCTTTTGTCCATGTTTTAATTGTATTGTTTGCATTTTCATTGTTCAGTCTTGAGGGTTTGTTATGAATTCTAGAAATCAGTCCTTTGTTATATATGTGATTTGCAAATATCTTTTTTCAGTCTTTAACTTGTCTTTTCATCCTCTTACAAGGTTTTTCACAAACCAGTGTGTTTAAGTTTGATAGAATCCAATTTATCCATTTTTCTTTATGGATCCTGTTACTTTTGGTGTCAAATCTAAGAAGTAGGCTTAACTATAGATCACAAAGATATTTTTCTATTTTTTTCTAAAAGTTTGGAAGTTTTACAGCTTACCTATAAGTCTGTTACACATTTAATTTTTGCGCAGGTGTGAGCTTTATATCGGATGTCCAATATTTGGCAGACCAACCATTGCTGAATCATCAATATTTGTTGAAAAGGCTATCTTTCATCTATGAAGTTTGTTTTCTTACTTTGTTAGAGATCAATTGGACATATTTGTGTAGGTCTGTTTTGGGGTTCTCATCTCTTGTATTGATCCAGTCCTTCACCAACATCACAGTCTTGATGACTTTGAAATCAGTAGATGGATTTCTCCCACCTTATTCATTTCAAAATGGTTTTAAGTTTTCTAGTTTCTTTGCCCAACATATAGATTTCAGAATAATCATATTTATATAGAGAAAATCTTTCTGAGATTTTGATAGGAATTGCATTAACCTGCATATAATTCTACGGAAAAGTGATGTTCTTATATTGAGTCTTCAAATCTATGAACTTGGTATGTCTCTCCACTGCTTCAGAACTTCTTCAGTTTCCTTTCATCAGCATTTATAACTGTCATCATACAATACCTATGCTTGTCTTCTTAGACTTGCACTTAAAATTTTTGTTTTGTTTTGGCCACATTTTTGTGACCACATTTAGATTTCTAGCATACAGAAATATAATTGAAATTTTATGTGTATCTTGTATCTGTGACCTTGCTTAACTAACTTACTAATTCTAATTTTACTGTAGATCTCTTAGCATTTCCACAGAGTCAACCATGTCATCTACAAATAGAAAACATTTTATTTCCTTAAATTGTGTGACTTCTATTTCCTTTTCTTGACTATAGCATAGGATAGAACTTCCAGCACAGTGTTGTGAGCGGCAAGAGCTAACTAACAGCCTGTCTTGTTCCTTTATCTTATATGTAACATTCCATCTTAATTCCTATTTTTTCTGAGATTCTACACTGATTTACTTTCAAATATTGAACCAACCTTGTATTCCTGAAATAAAACTCCCTTGGTGATAATGTCCAATTCATCTAATATATTGCTACACTCTATGTGTCATAACAAAAGTTATATCAAATTTCTATTTGTTATAGCAAACAGAATGCTACATTCTATACATATAGTAAGTGCTACATTCTATGTTATAAAAAATATTATAACAAATGTTAAAATAAAATTCTTTTGTTAAAGAATTTTACAGCTAGATTAATGAAAGACAACAGTCTATAGTTCTGTTTTGTACTATCTTTACTCTGGTCTTAGTATCAAGGTAATGCTAGTTCTATGAAATGAACTGAGGATTGTTCCTCAGTTCAAGGAAATTGCCTGATTTTTTTTTCAGTTTAATTATGAATTCAGTTCACTAATATTTGTAGGGGTCTTCAAATTATTTCCTATTGGATGAGTCAGGTAGTTTGTTATTTCTTGAGCAATTGGTTCATTTTACTTAAGTTGCAAAATCAGTGTGTAGAGCTGTTATTTTATTCCCTTATTTTTCATTTGATGTCTGCAGAGTCTGAGCTGAAGTCCCTTTTTGTTTCTTACATTGACCATTTGTTTCTTTCTTCTTTTTCCTGAATCCATCATGCTTGATTGTCAACTGTATTGATCTTTTCCAAGAGTCTTGGGAAAGATCTTGTTTAATGGATTTCTCATCATTTCATTGTTTTCAATTTCATTAGTTTCTGGTTTTATCTTTAATATTTCCTTTCTTTTGCTGGATTTGGATTTCTTTTGTTCTTTATCTTGGTTCTTGGAATGAGAGCTTAGAATATTGATTTAACATTTGCTTCTTTTCCAATGTATTCATTGGGTGCTATTAACTTTTCTTCTGGCACTGCCTTAGCTGTGCCTTACACATTTTGATAAACATTATCATTTTCACTAAGGTCAACACTGGCTTTTTTTTATTCAATATATATATTTTTTTAATTTCCCTTAAGATTTCCACTTCGCTTTGTGGATTATTTAGAAAATGTTTAATTTTAAAGTATTTGATTTTTTTCTTTCCTACTTCCCCTATTGATTTGAGTTTTATCCCATCATGATTAGAGAACACAGTATGATTTCACTTCTTGTTCTTGTTGAGGTTTTTATCACAGGCCAGGGTGTGATTTATGTTGCTGTAGTTCTATGGGCACTTTAAAAGAATGTGCATTCTGTTTTTCTGGGAATGTTCATATGAATGTCAATTATATCCTGTGGGTTGATGGTGCTATGGAATGCTATTTCTTTCTTGATTTTTGTCCATTTGTTCTATCAAATGTGAAGAGATGCTCATTGAATGCCAAACTTTTCTAAATATAACTGGATTTATGTTTTTCCTTTCAGCTCTCTTTGCCATATGTATTTTGCCACTCCAATATCTATATACTTGTCTATAAAATAGTATATGGACCTTTTTATCTTCATCTTATGTTCTCTGTTTTCTTTGCTCTGAAGCAATTCATATGATGTTAAAATAGTCACTTCTGTTTTCCTTCAGATATTATGTATATGACATATCATTTCTCATTATTTGAATTTCAGTCTGTATAGTTATCTGAAGTAATTATTTTCTAGATAGCATAAGTTGGCTATATTTTTTAATCCACTCTGCCAACTTCTTTCACTGATATATTTAGACCATTTATATTTATTATGATTACTGACATGTTAGGACTTTGACCTGCCATTTCATTTTTGACTTTCTTCTTTATTTTTGTTTGTTTGTTTTCTGCATTTTAGTGTTACTTGAACTTTTTTTATAATTGCATTTTTAGTCTATATTGTTTTTTGTTATTTCTCCTTGTATAACTTTAAAAGTGATTGCTCTAGGTAATATATATATATATATATGTATATATATATGTATATATATATATATATATATATATATATATATATCACATCCTATTAAAGTCATCATCTTACCAGTAGCTGTATAGCATAATTTTTCATAAAATTATCATATTTTCACCATAACTTTCAAATATAATCTAGACAGCTCAAAAGAATAAAGAAGGGCTATTGCACTTATCTATATTTTTATTTTCTGTGTTCTTCCTTTTTTCCTAATGCTTTGATATTTCTGTTTTTATCATTTCCATTCTGTTTGTGAATTTATTTTAGCCACTCCTTGTGCAGGTGACAAATTCTTAGTTTTCTTCATTGGAGAGTGTCTTGATTTCCCCTTATTCTTGAAGAAAATATTCATCTTGGTTAGCAGATCTTTCCCTTAAAGACTTGAAAAATACTGTGCTACTTCCATGTTCCTTCCATGATTTCTTATGGAAAAACTTGTCATTTTGTTTTTTCAATATAGGTAAGGTTTTGTTTTGTTTTGTTTTGTTTTCCTGATTGCTTTGAATATTTTTTTCAGTCTTCATTTTCAGAAGTTTAGTTACAATATGCTTCAGGATTCTGCTATTTGAGGTTCTCTTATCTTCTTGAGACTGTGGGTTAATTTCTCCGGTCAAATCTGGGAGAGTTCAGTAAGTGTTTCTTCAAGTATCTTTTCAGTCACATCCTCTTTCTTGCTTCTGTTGGCATTTTGGTGGTGTGACTGCTGAATCCTGAGGTCGCACAGGTCCAATTTTCTTTTTAAATTTCTTTATTGTGCTTTTTCTATTGTTCAAATTAGTTAATTTCTCTTATCTCTCTTCCAGATCACTGATTTTTGGTTGTGCATGCACTGAGCTTTCTATTTCAGTTATAGTATTTTTTTTGTTTTGTTTTCAAATTTCCACTTAGTTCTTCATTGTATTTTTTCTGAGACTCTGTTTTTTATTCGTTTCAAGTATGTTCAAACAGTGTATTGAATATTTTATCATGTTTGCTTTAAAATATTTTCAGATATTTCTTAAATATTTTCAGATATTTCTTGGTGTTGTCATTTATTGTCTTTTGTCCTATTTGAGATATTACTGGTTCCCAGAATGCAAGTGATTTTTGTTTTCAAGTATACTTCTCAGTAGACATGCTTCATGATGAAAATAGAGCTTACTTAAATCTTTCAATTTAGCTAGGTTTTTTTGTTTATTTGTTTGTTTTGCAGCACTCCAGTAAGGAAACAGGGTAGAATACAAATTCATCACTGCCTGGCAAAAGGAGAAGTCAATGTCCCTCACTCGACCTCTGTTGACACCTGAAGGCAGGGGCCGTTGGGGGCGGGATTTTTCCTTGTTATTGCTAGGCAGATTTGGGAGTTCTGGCTCCCCTCAATCACTATAGTGGGATAGGGGTGGCTTTTTTATCTGAGTTACTATGTAAGTCCGGACTCTCCATTAAACTTCTTCTGATTCCTTCTTAGTTGGAGAGGAAGGGGACCCCCATTACCACTGAGTGGGAGTAGAAGTCTAGGCTGTTGCATGGACTCCACAGCCACAGGGTGTCAGGGGCTCATTGCCATCTCGCAGGAATCCTTGCTTGGTTTTCTCTGACACTGCCCCGACAGCAATATGGAGATTCCAAATTACAGCTTAGCGAAGGTAGGGGCTATCATTTGGTAGGTGTACAGGTCTGTTAGAGTTTGAACTGTGGCAATTAGCTAGAATAAAGCAGTACAGTCTTAAGTTTTCAGACTTGCAGCTACTTTCCTGGTACTTTGGTTGGAGAGAATACTTTTACTTGGGGCTTTTTGGTCTGAACCATTGATGGTTCCAGTTTTCTGGTTGTTGTTATTGTTGTTGTTTGTTTTTTGTTGTTGTTCAGTTTTGTTTGGGTTTTTATTTTCTTTTCCTTCAAGTCTAGAATATGCAAGATACAAATATGTGTGTGTGTGTGTGTGTGTGTATATATATATATATATATACACATATATATATATATATATATACATATATATATATATATCCGGGGAACTCCTAACTGTACTGTTTCTCTTGTTCTAAGGTCCTTAGTGGCTCTACCTTCTTCTCCCCACTATTTAGTCTTATGATTGGCTGTCCTGAGTTTGTAGTTGCATATAGAGGGAGGAATCAGGGGGATTACATTATTCCATGTTCCTGGAAGCAGAGACTCTCAATTTGCATGTTTAATCTGATGAATTACAATGTAGTTTAAACTACCAAATGAAATGAAATTATGTGGCCATGACCAGATAATTTAGAACTCAAAGGAAATGATAAAATGACTTTCTTTTTTTATATTCTGATAATGCAGTTTTATATTTTACAAAGATTGTTACAGAATATTCTTTGAATGAATGAATGTTGTATTCAGCTTTTGCATCACAGTAACAAAAAAAAAAAAAAACTCTGACAAGAGAAACTTAAATGAGGGAAAGATTTTTTGGGGCTCATGGTCTCAGAGGTCTCAGTTCATAGATGACTGATTCCATTGCTCTGAGCCCAATGTAAGGCAGCACATCATGGGGAAGGGCCCAACAGAGAACAACTGCTCAGCTCATGGTCAAGAAGCCCATGTGGGGGACAGGTCACAGGCAAGATGCACTGGGCATGTGCCCAGTGACTCAAGGCCCCACTTGTCTTCAGTTACTACTCAGTCCATTAAACCTAGGATGGACTGTTAGGTTACAACTTTCACAATTCAGTCATTTTACCTCCAACCATTTCTGCATTACTATAGCAGGTTCGAGGGGACACTTAATATCTAAATCATAATACTGATAAATATTAAAGCAGAGGCTATAGCTATAAATCAGTGGTGGGTCACTTGCCTACTGTGTGTGAGGCTCTCGGTTCAATCCCAGCACCATGAAGAAGGCGGAGGAGGAGAAGGAGGATGGGAAAGAGGAAGAGGAAGGAGAAATGTGAAGGTTATACGTATTTCAATGAATAAACTTTAAATAATTTTAAATAGTACATAACAGAAAAAGTGAATGTACAAGTTTATATACATATAAAATGCATATTTACATACATACATACCCACAAAGAAGATGCCGCTCTAGAGTTCATAATGGCACCACTGGAAATATTCACAATAATTATTAAATCCTTATTTTCCAAGGCACTCCCCTGGACCATGTGGAAGGTAAACAGATATAGCAATAAAAGTTTTTCCCTCCAGACACTTACAACCAAGTGGTCCAGGAGTTAGATAAATAAGGTCAGGTAGGCAACATGGGATTTCAACTGAGGGGACTGGGCAGGCCACATCCAGAAGGAAAATGTTCAAGCTGAGCTTTCGGAAAGAGAAAACACTTACTGAGAATCAATTATGTGCCAAACAGCTTTTATGCATGGGGAAGGCATCTCTAGCCAAATTAACAAGCTGAGTACAGGCAGAAACACACTGAAATAGTTCATGCAACAATAGGTCTCTGAGTGTAACTGAAAGCAGTATGTGCTTAAAAATGAGAAGAAATTGTGACCTCCAAGTTACGAGGAGTGAGGAACATCTCACACCCCCCTTAGGAGCTCAGATGCCACACAAAAATCACTGAAGATTTTGGATAGGGAAAGCGACTGGCACTCATGTCTTAGAATTAAAATACGAATGGTGTAGCTATAATAAAACAAAGAAGGAGGAAATCCTGCTTGTCTCAAGCCAGTTTTATGGGACACATCAATTTGAACTCTCTCAGACACCTTTTCCCCATTATTAAATGAGAATTAACTCAGTCTCTCGAGAATTCAATAAAGTCCTTTGATAATAATGGGTTTTTTGTTTGTTTGTTTGTTTGTTTGTTGTGGTATTGAGTTTTATTGCAGGACCTCGTGCATGCTGAGCAGGCTTTCTACCACAGACCTATATCCCCAGCCCTTTTTATTTCATTTAAGTTGCCGAGGTTGGCCTCAAACTTATGATCCTCCTGCCTCAGTTTCCTGAGCAGTTGGGATTACAGGTGTGCACTACCATATCTGGCTTATAATAATATTTTATAAAGAGTAAACATGTATCATTGAACACAATTATTGGGTTAAAGAGAGGGACAATAATAACTTAGAGGCTTACCAGGAGGCAACTAAAAGCACCAGCCAAAATGCACTAAGGGTCTCCATTAGTGCTTTTGCTGTGGAATTAGACTGACATTTCTGGGAGAGATGCAAAAGACCATGGCAGCTTTGGGGATGTAGGAGGAGAGGACATCACACTTTGAGCACTTTGTTGAGCTTCCTTTCTTGGACACCCTACTTCTTTACTGCACTCTTTCTTCGTCTTTCTCTAATCCCTGTTTTATCTTGCTCCTCCCTATTCTTCTTTTATCAACCTAAAATTGTTTTCCTTGATTACTGGTTCTTGTCTTCTTTCTCTCCCCTCTGCCTATCACCCTTTCAACCCACCCCTCAGACTGCAACAAACCCCACCACGTAGCAATCTTCACATTGCTTTCCACCAACCTCTCCTCCAGACACTAGGGACTTTATGCCCTTTGCAGGATTATGCACACTACCGTCATCTCAGATTTAAAGTGTTTGCAATAACTCTTCATCTTCCCTTCTTTTCTTGTAATAATTTGCCACCCCTCCTTACACCATTTGAAGAAGAGAAAAGACTAAGAGAAATAGAATTTGAATGAACTTTGAGGTAAGATGGAATTTGATGAACAGAAACGGGAAGCATAATAATAACATTCAGGTATGTCATTATGATGCTTGTACACGGTGCTGTGTATGCTTGACTATCTTAGTAAATACCATCAGTCATTCAGTCAATAAATGTTTAATGTCTATGATGTATCAGACACTATTCTAAACTCTAGCCATCAAGTGGTGAAGGACACTTCTGCAGGGTCCTGGTCTTGTGGAGCAACCTCTAATGGGGAGAGATAGATATTATTCAAGTGAACACACTAACAATTAGATAATGGTGATTGTGTGAAAAAGCTGCTCTTATTGAAAACAACAGATTGTGATGAAAGAGAAATGAGGGTAGGCAAAGGAGGATTAGTTTAAGTTGAATATCAGGTGACATCTCTGAAAACGACACATTAAGGATTAGTAGGAACCAGGCAGATGGAGAGTGGAGAAAATGGCACCTTCATAGACTCTGTGTGGGGAGAGAGGTCTGGTCTAGGAGGCCAGCATAGGCAGGAAGAGGGGGAGACTGGTTCAGATAAGCAGGAGAGGGAGGAAGACCAGATGACCCCATGCCTGCGCAGCAGGTAAGGGCCAATTCAACTCCAATGTGATGGGAAGGTTTTAATCAGGGAGGTAATGTGATCAGATTTCATTTTATAGGAAAATAGAAGACAATAAAAAAGAAAGCGCAGTTTGGGGACACATTGTAGGAAGCCTTCAGTAACTGTCCTGGGAGTTTTCACTTAATTCACAAGTCAGTGGAGAGTTCTCAAGGATTTTATTTTTTTAAATAAAACACTTATTCCTAGGTTTATAACACAATAAATACACATTGTAAAACAATAAGATACAAATAAACAGAAAGAAGAATATAAGCAAGCATAATCCATAACCAAACCAGATTTGAAAGACAAACTCTTCTACAAAACCAGGGCATGCACATCGTGTTTCTGCACTGGTCTATGCTGCTCTGTTGATTTTTCAAACTATTTCTCAGTCACTGATTAACTACTTTAAACCTCATAGGCCATGATGCATTTTAATATCTTCAATGACAAGTCATTCTTTATATTCTTCTTTTTTAGAAATTTTTAAAAAATGTTTGTATAGGTTAACAGTAAGCCTGAAACACAACCTCACACTTTACTAGGGAGACCAAGAAGGACAAAGAAATTGCCAAGGCAGATCCAGAACTTAGGTCTCAAACATAATTCTTGTAACAAGATCAAACTATCAACTGAGCACATAAAAATTTTTTTTTACTGACATTAAATTATGACCTAATGGTCCTCATATACAAGCTCCAAAGGAAGTGATTAAGAACCCAAAACTGTTAAAATGACCTGGAGAAATAATGAAGGTATGCAAAGCTGTTAGCCCTGTTGAAAGACATGGAGGAGGCTGAGCCATCAACCCTGGGACAAGATATTCTTCTACTTTGCTGCTGTTCTAGCATTACAGGACAGAAAGTATTTGAGTTTTTTAAAATTTTTACAGCAAATATGACAGAGCTAAAAATTCTGCAGATAGGTCCCTCCCAGAAACACACACACACACACACACACACACACACACACACACACATCTGACAAAATGTACCAAATCAATATTGCAGGACTTTAGGACATAGTCAAATGTTTACAGCATCCAAGCCAAAGTTTAGTCATAGGATAGACAATTGAAATCTTTGCCACAGTCTAACTCACCCTCCCTGGAGGATGAGGAGCTTAAAGATGACAGCTCACATTCAGGTGTGGGTACCTAGTATTGAGGAAGCAGAGCAGACTCTGAGCCCAAGAAACTGTGACTGTTTTGACCTGATTGGGATTTTCCCTAAGGACTGACACATGGGGATTCCCTTTGTTTTGCCTACCTCAGAGTGCCAATGCTATGTGGAGGGGGGCTCCCCAAAATAGCACAAGACAAATGACCAAGCCACTGCTGCCTGGAGCAAACAGTTACAGTTGGAATAAACTGTAAACACACTGAAAGTCTGTGACAAAAAGCCAGCCAAGTGAGATTTGGGGGAAAATAAGGGGTTTGAAAAGTTCTTGCTATATCAGTGTGACAGTTGTTCCACAAGTTAAACCTAGAATTACCATATGACACAGCAAATCTTCTCCTAGGGATGTATCTGGAAGAACTGATTATAGGTATTCAAATGAACACAGATGTTCATAACAGCACTATTAGTAATATCCAAAAGGTGAAAACAATCCAAACATCCATCAATAAACAAAGAATAAACAAAATGTGGTATGTTCATATAAAAGAATATTATTCAGCTACCAAAAAAGAGTTACAGATACATGCTTCAAAGTGGATGAAACTTTTTATGTTCCATGTTCATTCTATCAACATATCCTATTGATGACATCTCCAGAAAATATCCATAATTGCCTAATTTGGGACATCTCTGGTGATAGCTCCTAGTGCAGGACACCAACATGTCTCTGAGACCTCACAGTAACCTCTCATGAAGAAATGGTCAGCATCATTTAAGACACACTCATTAGTCATGCTCTCCCACATGAATTGAGCCACAACCAATAGCTGAAAACCTAGCTTGAACATGGGAAGCATACTCCTTGAGGGTCACCTCTTGGTGGCCTTGGGACTCCTGAGCCATCTCTTGGTAAATTTGTTATTCTTCACCGATGCACCAACTAACATTAAAATAAGCTTGGGTGTTGGGGATACAAAAACCATAGTGCTAAGCAACTTGCCTGGTCACCATCTTTCAACTGAGTTATGGTGTCCTCCCTATATGTATCCAGTGTAGCACTCTAGAACACAGCTACTTCACTCTCCTCAACCGGATCCATCCTGCAATTTGTCTATCCCAGTCTATCCCACTGGTAATGAAGAGACCAGTTGCCTTGCCCATCCAGTCTACAGCCAGCCACTCTCCAGGAGCAGAAACACTCAACTGGCCAGGATTTCCTAAGAAGTGTTATTGGAACTGAAAATGCTTGAGGAGCCCTGTCTAGAGCAGTAGCTCCACACTGATGCCTCTAAACCCTGAATGTATTAAAGTTTTGTTGTATGTCACCAAGGCGTGCAGGAACTTCTTATTGCAGCCTCTTCCACACCTGCTCCCACAGTCCACATACAGCATAGCTGACAATGGGGCCATTATAGGGGATGGAAGGGTCAGGGTGACTGGGGGTTGGTCTGTGAAGGCCACCATAAACCTTAGCTATCACTCTCAGTAACCTCAGGAGCCAATGGAAAATGAGTAGCGGAGAGGTGATACAGTTCACTAGGGATTTGGAACGATGACTCTGTCTATTATAAAAACTATATTGGATAAATTCCTATCTCCAGAATGCTCTTCCCTTGGGTATGTACACTATCCTGCTTCCACTCATTTCTCCAATGTCACTTCCACAGAGAGGTCCACCCTGGCCACTCTATTTTAAATTATGGCCCTCCCTGCAGCTCACTTATCCTGCCTTATACTTTATCCTACCTTATACTTTGTCTAAATTTAAATCTTTATTTAAATTCTGATCATTTTTAGCATAATATAAAAACTACTTATTGATCATTCTGACAGCAGATCTACCCCCAAGAGAATCCCTGTCTGCATGGATCCCTGCATTATGCCTGCATGGAGTAGGGATCAAAATGCTCAATAATAAATCTCAAACTTTAACTCAGATGACTTAGGCAGTAAAGAGGCCCTGAGACAGTCCTGAAGCTCTGTGTTTGAGAAAACACTTTAGGTCTCAGGAAAATGTCATTTTTAAATCTGTAACCACAACTGGCTCATCCTGGTCACACACAGGCCATCATCATCCTGGTTATACAATCTTGGTGACCAACACATATAGGGCAGCTGGACATGGATGGGAGTCTTAGCCTTGATGCTCTGTGTGTGACCCAAGGCTGCTTCTCACCAGACATAGGAACACATGCCTGTAATCCCAGCAATGTAGGAAGCTGAGACAGTAGGATCACAAGTTCAAGGTCACCCTGGGCAATTAAGTGAGTCCCTAAGAAACTTAACAAGGACCTCTCTTAAAACAAAATCATAGAGAGGGTTGGGGATACAAAGTACCTCTGGGTTCAATCCCAGTATTAAAATTTTTTTTTAAAAAAAGACTGCTCCTCAGGCTCCTTCTCTGGACTCTGTCACCTGTATACTCACTGCAGCATTAGAATATAGGGCAGATGGCATAGATGGGACATCCTTGGATGTCCACAGCCAGGCAGTTGCTGGTGCTCACAGGAGAACCTTCGGGATGTAGAAGCAGGCCACTGGTTGCTGACTATCAGGGAGAGCCTACAGGGAGCCTGCAGAGTTCAAAAATGCCTTTCTGCTCTGCAAAACAGCAGCTTATGCCCCCCTACAAATACTGTACACAAATCTACAGTTTTTGGCCTTTGCCTCACATTATGTTGCTGAAAAATAAAAAGAAAATTCTGCTGGGTCTAACATGACCCTGAACAGGATGTGAGGGGGCAGGTATTGCTCAGCGGCCCATGTGGAAGGGCCAAGTTAGAAGAGGGTCATGCACTCAACATAATGAGATGGATGTTGCCTGGAGGAGAGTCCCTTCCTGCTTACATCTCACAGCAGTCGTCCTTTGCTGTCGTGACCGACAGGTTGAAATTAATACAAAAATACATGGTGAGGAATTTAGGTCTCTAAGCCAATCTTCTGAATATAATCAAAAATGTTTTGTGGTTATACAGTTGTTTGTTTACTCCAGATGTGATTAGCTCAGCCATTCTTTCTTGCATATTCAAATGTGTGTGCACTTATTTCTGGTATTTCTTATAAAGTAAATTTAAATAGTTGGAGAGTTGGAGAAGAATATGGGAGAAAGAAACATCAAAGAGGGTTCCTTCCCACGACAGGACCCCTGGAGCCATGTGGAAAAGATCCCAGGTCACAGAGAAGAACCCTGTGATCAGTGTTTCATCCTGACAAGCACCCAGAGTGAAGAGGAATGGTATTTGCTCCAGGGATGACTTGGTCCAGTCATCGAAGTCCTCTGCCAGATGAGAATAATGATCATACTCCTCATGTTGCCAGCAGATTATACAATGCTAAACTCTCTGTTGATCCTAGCAGCTTCTCTTATCATTGGTTATGATGAGATGTGAGCAGGACTCCTGAGCCCTTTCCTTGGTCCCCTGTAAAACTCCTTTTGGGGTAGAAGTCAGGACTAGCTGAGCACACACAGAACAGCTCAAATGACACCACTTTGGCAATCAAAGCAAGCACCAGGACAATTCACACTTCCATGGAGTTCCATAGTGAACACTGGCCAAAGTCATCTCCAGAATTCTCCATGTGCCACCTCATGGGTGCCATCAGCACCAAGTTTGTCATTATGAGTCACTAGAGGTGCAATCCCATATGCAGGAGATAGGGGTTCAGTGTAGACTGCTAAGGAAAGTCACCTATGCCTGTTGTCAGATACCACATAAAACCCAAGTGGCCATGTGACCTTGGGCAGCACAGCTAACTTCCCAGGACTGTGTTAACCCTGTGGCTTAAAAGCAGCAGCATAATAAAGAACAGATGCAATCCGTGGGTCCAAGCCATCCTGGAGAAGTAATTTGCACACACCAGGTTATGCCCTTTGTTCCCTCTACTTCAATAGAGATGTTTTGGGAATCTCTCATTTGGCCATAAGTTTATATAACCTCTCATCTGCCAAATCTAATAGAGAAAAATGCTTGAGGTTTTACAGAAGGATTATGTTCACATAAAAACAACATTAAATTCTGCATTTCAATAGGTGAAATAAATCCTGCCCAATTTTCATCACTAATGATAATAGAAGGAAACACTATTTGAAAGATGGCTGTTCTATACCTATAGTTGCCAACAGTCTAGTCATTGTCAGAGAGACAAGTACAGATAATCTCCAAGGAAGATTAAGCATTATTTTTTCTGGATGACTTCCTCATTCATTACCAGTTATTGAACTTTGAGTTCAATTTCTAGACTCCATGCACTCTTTTTCCCCAGTGCTAAAAAACTCATCAATTTGTGCCCTCACAAAATGGTGCGCTGCGTGACTAAATAACATCATTTGTTCATGTGGGATTTGAGAGCGAACACAGTCAGCTGAAGTTATCCAGAGCCTAGATCAACTGGGGAAAGAGATGAAGAGCTATCACAACAGTAAGTCCATCATGGAAGCAAACACAGGAGTCTGAGAGTTCATAGGAGCTCTTTGCTAGCCTCAGGAACTCTTTGCAAGCATTACTTAAAAGTTAAGTAGGGAAAGAATTTCAAGCAGAGGGAACAACAAATTCAAAACTCAGAGAATGAGAGCATGTGTTTATGTGAAGACACAGGATTTGGAGGTTCTGATGGTAAGAGAATGGTTGAGCTTTAAGCAGAGGTATTAGCAAAAGCATGATAAGAATTTGGAGCTCTATCTATAAGGCTGTGGGAAGCCAATGATGTATGTGTGGGAAAACTAGAGAGTACAGAGCCACTGAACCAAGTAAGAGAATGTCATAAAGTAGGGGAGTCAGTCTTGCCCAAGGTCATGGAGAAGCCAAGTAAAAGAAAGAAGAGTCCTAGGGATGGTAAATAGCTCTAACTGCTATTACAGACCCCATACATCTGCCTCAACACTATGAAAGCTGGCTTCTCACTCACAAGGACTACTGCAGATGTCCTTGGTGAGTTACAGTCTTCAACGCAGACATCAGGCAACACGTACATGCCTCTTCTTGGTTCTCTCAACTCAGGATGGGACAAGGATGGTGAGACAGGGATAGTGAGGTATAGGTGTTGGGAGGTGGTACTCATTGATTCTGCCCATATTTCCATAGTCAGAATCAGTTCTATGGCCAGAGGGATATGAGAAACTCTCATCTAGGTGTGTGCCTGTGATGACAGTGGAAATGAATTTCTGTTAACCTATAATCATCTCTGCCATAGGGATTTAGAGGAAATATCCTTTAGATTTAGCCACAAAAGATAGATTGGATCAGTTAGCTATTGCTATCTTACAAACTACTCCAAACTGTATGGCTTTAAAGAGCAATGCTCCATTGTTTCTCAAAGTTCGATGGAGTGGTTAGAAAACAGGGTTCAGTTGATGTCGTCTGGGTTGTCTCATGAGTCTGTCCTTAGTGCAGCTCAGCAGGGGACTGACTGTCCAGGATGGCTTATCTCAGTCCATGTAGCCTCTCATTCTTCAGTAGGTTAGCATGGACATTTTTTTTTCTCACAGGAGTGGCAGGGTTCCAAGAGAAAGGATGCTTGCAGATCCCTTGAGTACAGGTCTCAGAATTGGTGCATTCTATCACATTTTATTGGCCTGGTGACTACTAGGCATCCCAAACTGGAAGATTAAGGAAAAAGATCAGACCCTTCATAGAAAACCTGCAATGACACATTGTCAGTGCTGTGTTTATCTTGGCAGGGAGTGATAGAAAATCAGGGCTAATTTTGAAGTCTGTCTTTCAGAGAACAGGCAGGAAACCTGAATGAGGAATAAGGTGTGAGGTCTGAGTAGAAGCCCTGGTCTCAGAAAGAAGGCTGTCATAATTGCTAGGATCACTGCTTAAGGTAGCCCACTCCCAAAAAACTCTACACGAAGAATACAAATAATCCAATCAACAAATGGGCTAAGGAAATGAACAGACACTTCACAGAAGAAGATGTACAAGTAATCAACAGATATATGAAGAAATGTTCAACATCCCTAGTAATAAGGGAAATGCAAATCAAAACTACCCTAAGATTTTATCTCACCCCAATTAGAATGGCGATTATCAAGAATACAAGCAACAATAGGTGTTGGCGAGGATGTGGTGAAAAAGGAACACTCATACATTGCTGGTGGGGTTGCAAATTAGTGCAGCCACTCTGGAAAGCAGTGTGGAGAGTCCTCAGAAAGCTTGGAATGGAAACACCATTTGACCCAGCTATCCCACTCCTTGGCCTATACCCAAAGGACTTAAAATCAGCATACTACAGAGATACAGCCACATCAATGTTCATAGCTGCTCAATTCACCATAGCCAGATTGTGGAACCAACCTTCAGTTGGTGAATGGATAAAGAAACTGTGGCATATTTATACAATGGAATATTACTCCGCAATGAAGAATGATAAAATTATGGCATTTGTAGACAAATGGACGAAATTGGAGAATATCATGCTAAGTGAGATAAGCCAATCTCAAAAAACTAAAGGACGAATGATCTCGCTGATAAGCGGATGAGGACATATAATGAGGGGTGGGAGGGGTTAGCATTAGGTTTAGGGTTAGGTTTAGGGTTAGGGATAAGGAGAGCAGTAAGAATGAAGGAAAGAAGGACTGTATAGAGGGAAAAGAGGGGTGGGAGGGGTGGGGGGGAAGGGAAAAAAATAAACATCATTGCTCTATGTAAACGTATGATTACACAAATGGTATGCCTTGACTCTATGTACAAATAGAGAAACAACATGTATCCCATTTGTATACAATAAAAAAAAAATTATAACATTAAAAAAAAAAAAAAAAAAAGGTAGCCCACTCCCTAGCTAGGAGTGAAGAAAAGGATAAAAGAGCATGATTTGAAAAAGAAAAGAAGAACAAATTAAGGATAGCTATAGGAGAGGATACACTGGAAAAATTTGTGTAGTATAGAAGTAAAAAATTGAAAATAAAAACTAAAAATAAGTACTCTGTGGCCACTCCTTCAATCCCAGAAGTTCAAACACAAACTGATTGGCTTAAGAAAGGAGAGATAAGAAATATGTGTATATACACACACCTAATAAGTAAGGATTGCTCTAAGACAATATTTCTGTGCAATAGGAAGTAACCACAGTGAGAAAGCATCTGGACTACACAGGGCCATTCCCATATCAACAAAGATGAATTGAATGTTTCTACATGTGTAGTAGAAGCTTCCCCGTTACCTGAAAGGACCCTATATGCCAGACTCCATGCCAGGTACTGGAGCACATGCTCCTAAAGGGAGCCCTGTGCCTGCCCCTGGGGCTACATTCTTTGCCACTCACAACTCACTCCTGCAGTGACACAGATGCTAAGGACAAAACAGTGAAGAGGGACAGGTATATGAGCAGCACTATGGTTTGAATAAATATGTCCTAAAGACCCAGGTGTTGAAGGCTTGTTCCTCATCCTACAGTGCTATTAGGAGGTGGCAGTACCTTTAAGAGGTGGTGTCTAGTGGGAGGAAGTTAGTTCTTGAGGGGCATTCCCTTAATAAGAATTTGGGTCTCTGGCCCCTTCCTCTTCTTCACTCTTTGCTTCCTAGTCATCGTGAGTGAGCAGCTTCCTCTACCACACACTCTCTGCCATGGTGTACTAGCACATAGACCCAAAAGCAAAAGGCCAACCAAACATGAACTGAAACTTCCAAAACTGTGAACCAAAATGAACGTTTCTTCTTTTTAAGTTCATTTTCTCAAGTGTTTTGTTATAGTAATGCAATGGTGACTGACACCACAGAATAATAGTGATGATCAGATTGCTCTGAGTTTGTCCATAGGATTCATTGGCTGATTTAAATCTCTACCAGGTTTGTTTTAAATATTCCTCTTTGGATAGCTCAGGCTCTTTCAGTGAGGTTCCATTTCTGAGTTTGCCTGTGGCCAGAGGGAGGGTATTTGCAGTTTCACGTCCAGGTAGGTGTTGAAGTGATGTGAGTGGAGTGCTCCTAGGAGCTGCACTCTCCTTTCCTGGGAGGTAGGGATGCCACTAGTCCTCAAATTTTCCAGGTTCCCTGAACTAATCTGAGTGTGTCTAAATCAATCAACTTGAATGAGACCCTACACTCCTAGACAAACCCATCACATATGATACCCTAAAGTCTCTTTTTTCCCTCTTACCCTTAGTGCTAAAAAGAAGTGGAGCATTAGGTGTACCAATCTCTTGACCAAGGAGGACCTCTTTTTCCTTGGAGCAGCATCATCTTGGTGGCATCTTCTTTATAAATGTGGGTGACACTGCACTCTGGAATATCTGTGTTTAACATGCTTAGAAAGTGTGAGCACTCTGTGTGTGTGTGTGTGTGTGTGTGTGTGTGTGTGTGCAAAACTTTGCTTTCAAGCATATCGAGTAACCAAACTAAACCTGGATTTGAATTTCAGGATTGAGAAATGTCTTTTTTGCTCGATAATTGCTTGCCCACTTTCTGTAGAAGCAAAATCCAGTGCCTCCTAAGGCTGTCCATTCTTCAAGCAAATAGAAGATTATGACAATTCCTCTGGAAGTACTATCAAACTCCTATTCCTTTTACACTATAAGTAGTAGTAGTAATGCTGTTTCTAATGACAATAATTGTAATAATAATAAACAAATTTAAATTTAAATAGCAAAGCCTGCTCAGCGGGGAAGGGTAAGAGATGGAAAGAATATACCATCCCTCTAAGGAAGTCTTGGACTTTCTTGGTTATTTTTTGCTGTAAAATATTTCCCAATAACTCAAAGCAAAGAAAAATGTCCTTTACCATTTATTCATTCAGCATATACTTACTAAATGCCTACTAAGCAATAATAAATTTCTAGCAATAAACTAGAAACAGGATATATAAGTCAGATGTGAGATGTATTATCCAAAAAGGAAGACAAAAAAAGGAGATAAAGCTTTCGGCATTTTCTGCATAGCTCTACCATGGCACCAAATGTTTACTAAGCATTCCTTACAGTAGTGGTAACACAGCCAAGCCAGCCTTACATCAACGCTATTACTACAACAGGCAAGTCTTTCTGAATTTTTTAAATTTTTTATAATTTTTTGTACATGACAGTAGAATGCATTTAAACATTTTGATAGATCATACATAGATGGAGCACAATCTCTCATTTTTTGATTATACATATTGCAGGATCATATCAGTCATGCAGTCACATATGTACATGAGGTAATAATGTGTTTCACTCTACTGTCATTCCTACCCCCATACCCTCTCCCCTCCCTTTACCCACCTGTACCTAATATAAAGTTACTCTATTCTTTCCTATCCCCACTTACTGTGAATTAGCATCCGCATATCAGAGAAAACATTCAACCTCTGGTTTTTTGGCTAGATGATCCCCACAAGTGGGTAGCATCCAGCCCATCTGGTCAAAGCCCTACCCTGTTAGAGTCTCTCATCTGTCATTAATAGCTAAGGGATAGTCAGCCCTGTTTTGAACAGTCAACCACCTTGTTGGGGTCTGGGGGCAACTACTCACTCCTTGAAAAAGAATGATGAATAGACTTAATCTACAGAGGTTTTAATTCTGTTTTTATCTTTTAAAAAAGTCATCCTCCATAGCCAGGTGGAATGGCTCACACCTATAGTCCCAGTTGCTTGAGAATGGAAGGTAGGAGGATGGCTTGAGATCAGGAGTTTTGAATGCAGTCAGCAGGGCAATGTTGAACTAAAAAAAAAAAAAAGAAAGAAAGAAAAACCCTCCATTACATGATCTGATTATTAAATAGCCCATATAGCCCATACAGAAACACACCAGGAAGTTGGAAATGTTCCTAATGTTTCTCTCCTCCAATGTCTCCAGATAAAAAAGACCAGGGCAGGAAGCTCATCCCCTCTTCAGATGGGAGTTTGGTCATAAACATTTCTGAATTTTCATCAATACCACATCCTTAGAAAGAGAGACTACTTCAAAGCTCCTTCTTGTCTGCAGGTCCATTCCATAAGAGACAAAAACTAAAAAAGTCATCGCTCTCCCATTCATCAGATAGTAGATGACCACCTGACTTTCAAATAAGAAACCTAAAGAGGCACTCATTTTTTTAAGTCTTCCTTGTAGTGAACTATTAAGCAAAAATTATTGCAAGCATAAATTATTGAAAAATAAAATTTTGTAAAGCAATCAAATGGAAAGAAATAAATCTTTAGAATATATCTAGGTTTCATTTTTAGTCTTGGCATTTAATTTTTGTGTGGGGGTGGAGGATAGAAGATTTCTATCTTATCAGTCAAATCAGAGCAAAGCCAAAATTGTCAAATGGGTATGAACAGAGGAGAGAGTGACTAGCACATAGGTCTGTCCAAAGAGGGGCCTGTAAGAGGTCACTGAAGACAAACAACCCATCAGGAAGAAGAAAGTGAAGTTCCAAAGATGCAGGTAAATGCTTTGGATTCAGAGAGGGTCATGGTTTCTTAATAACCAAAGAGGAAGGTAATTTTGCCTTTTTATTTGTTCTCTTTAGTTATACATGACAGTAGAGTCAATTTTGACATATTTATACAAGTAAGTAGTGTACGTTATTCTAATTAGGATTCCAGTCTTATAACTATAGTGATATGGAGATTCACTGATGTGAATTCATATATGTACATAGGAAAATTATGTCAGATTTATTCTACTGTCTTTCCTATTCCTATCCTTCTTTCCTTCCTTTTATTTCCCTTTGTCTAATCCACTGAAAATCTATTCTCCTCTGCCCCCTTGTTGTGTGTCAACATCCACACATCAGAGAAAACATTCTACCTTTGGTTTTGGGGAGAATGGATTTTTTTCACTTAGCTTGTTATTCTCCAGATCCATCAATTTACCCGCAAATGTCATAAAGTCATTCTTCTTTATGGTCAAGTAATATTCCATTTTGTATATATGCCACATTTTCTTTATCTATTCATCTATCCCAGGTTACCTAAGTTGGTTCCATAGTTTAGTTACTGTGAATTAAGCTGCTATAAACATTGATGTGGCTGTGTCACTGTAGTATGATGATTTTAACTCCTTTGGCTGTATGCTGAGTAAAGGTATAACCAGATCAAATGGTGGTTCCGTTCCTAGAGTTTTTGAAGAATCTCTATATGCCTTCCTAAGTGGTTGCACCAATTTGCAGTCCTAGCAGCGATGTATGATTATACACTTTCACAATTATTGTTATTTGTATTCTTTATAGTTGACATTCTGACTATAGTGAGGTGAAACCTTTGTGTAGTTTTAATTTGCATTCTCTAATTGCTAGAGATGTTGAATTTTTTCATATATTTGTTGACCTTCATATTTCTTGTTTTGAGAAGCGTCTGTTTAATTTCTTTGCCCATGTTGCCCATTTATTTATTGGGTTATTTCTTTTTTTTTTTTTTTTGGTGTTAAGCTTTTGAGTTCTTTGTAGAATCTGGAAATTAATGCCTTATCTGAGGTGTGCAGGTAGCAAAGATTTTCTTCCATTCTCCCATTCTCCCATTCTGTAGACTCTTTCCTCATGCTCTTGATTGTTTCCTTTGCTGTGAAGATGCTTTTTAGTTTGATACCATCCCATTTATTGATTCTTGATTTTACTTCTTGTACTTTAGGAATCTTGTTGAGGAAGTCGGTTCCTAAACCAACATGATGGAGAGTTGGGCATACATTTTCTTCTAGTAGATGTAGAGTTTCTAGTCTAATACCTAGGTCTTTGATCCACTTCAAGCTGAATTTTATGCAGGGTGAGAGATAGGGGTTCAATTTCATTTTGCTACATATGGATTTCTAGTTTTCCTAGCACCACTTATTGAAGAGGTTATCTTTTCTCCAATGTTTATTGTGCCTTTATCTAGTATGAGATCATTGTATTTATGTGGGCTTGTCTCTGTGTCTTTTATTCTATTCCATTGGTCTTCATGTCTGTTTTGGTAACAATACCATGCTGGTTTTGTTACTATAACTCTGCAGTATAATTTAAGGTCTGGTATCGTGATGCTTCCTGCTTTACTTTTCTCACTAAGGATTGCTTTGGCTATTCTGGGCCTCTTATTTTTTCCAAATGAATTTCATGACAACTTTTTCTATTTCTATGAAAAACATAATTGGAATTTAAATAGGAATTGCATTAAATCTGTACAACACTTTTGGTAGTATGACCATTTTGATAATATTAATTCTGTCTCTTCAAGAACATGGGAGATCTTTCCATCTTCTAAGGTCTTCTGCAATGTCTTTCTTTAGTATTCTGTAGTTTTCATTGTATAGGTCTTTCACATCTTTTGTTAGATTGAGTTCTAAGGTTTTGGTTTTGTGGTTATTTTTGTTTGTCTGGATGCTATTGTGAATGGGATAGTTTTCCTAATTTCTCTTTCAGTTGATTCATCATTGGAATATAGGGATGTAATTGATTTATGGGTATTAATTTTATATCCTGCTACTTCGCTGAATTTGTTTATGAGGTCCAGAAGCTTTCTGGTGGAGTTTTTTGGTTCTTCTAAGAGAAGGATTATGTCATAAGCAAATAGGGATAGTTTGAGCTCTTCTTTTCTTATTCATATTCCCTCCATTTCTTTCTTTGGCCTAATTGCTCTGGCTAGAGTTTCAAGGATCTTGAATGGAAGGGGTGAGAGAGGGCATCCCTGTCTTGTTCCAGTTTTCAGAGGGAATGCTGTCAATTTTTCTCCTTTTAGAATGATTTTGCCTTGGGTTTACCATATATAACTTTTATAATGTTGAGGTATGTTCCTACTGTCCCTATTTTTTCCAGAGTTTTGAACATGAATTGGTGCTGTATTTAGTCAAATGCTTTTTCTATATCTATTGAGATAATCATATGATTCTTATCTTTAAGTCTATTGATGTGGTGAATTACATTTATTGATTTCTGTATGTTAAAACAACCTTGCATCCCTGGGATGCACCCCAGTTGGTCATGGTGCACTATTTTTTTAAAAAGTTTTTGTAAGTGATCTGCCAGTATTTCATGAAGAATTCTTGCATCTATGTTCATCAGGGATATTGGTCTGAAGTTTTCTTTCCTTGATGTGTCTTTGCCTGGTTTTGGTGTCAGGGTGATACTAACTTCATAGAATGAGTTTGGAAGGGTCTCCTCCTTTTCTATTTTATGGAATAATTTGAGGAGTATTGGTGTAAGTTCTTCTTTCAAGTTCTAGTAGAACTCAACTCTTCTTTGTTGGTAGGCTTTAATACCATCTTCAACTTCATTGCTTGAAATTGATTTGCTTAAATTATGTATGTCCTCCTGATTCAATTTGGGTAGGTCATATATCCTTATAAATTTTTTCTATTTCATTTGAGTATAAGTTTTCAAAGTAGTTTCTGATTATTGCCTGTACTTTAGTAGTATCCATAGTGATATTTCCCTTGTCATCATGAATTTTAGTAATTTTAGTTTTTTCCCTTTTTCTCTTGGTTAACTTGAATAAGGTTTTATTAATTTTATTTTTTCAAAAACTCTACCTTCTTATTTTGTTGATTTTTAAAATTGTTTTGTTGTTGTTGTTGTTGTTGTTTCAATTTCATTGATTTAGACTCTAATTTTAATTATTTCCAGTATTCTATTGCTTTTGGTATTGGTTTGTTCTTTTTTTTTTCTAGGGCCTTGAGATGTAATGTTGGATTATTTATTAGATGACTTTCTATTCTTTTAATGAATAAGCTCAATGCTATGAATGTTTCTCTTAGGACTGCCTTTAGAGTGTCCTAGAGATTTTATATGTTATGTTGCTATTCTAACTTACCTCTAGGTATTTTTTATTTCATCTCTATTTCTTCTTTTATCCATGATTATTCATAGCATATTATTTAATCTCCAGGTGTTACAGTAGCTTCTATTTTTAATTTTATTATTGATTTCTAATTTCATTCCATTAGGATCTGATAGAATGCGAGGTATTATCTCTGTTTTTTGTTTTGTTTTGTTTTGTTTTGTTTTGTTGTACTTGCCAAGAGTTGCTTTGTGGCCTTAGATTGATCTGTTTTAGAAAATGATCCATGTGCTGCTGAGAAGAAAGTATATTCAGTCATTGATGGATAGAAAGGTAATTTTGAAGTTAATAACTGTTGTTTTCCAAAGGTCCAAGAAGAGGTACAAGTGAACTATGTTTCCCATCAGTTAAACGGTGAAACTCAAAGGTGGCTGTTCAGAGATACAGCAAGTGCCTAAATGCTGATCAATTGCATGTTACTTCTTTCAGAAACAGCAAAACACTTTACTGAAATGTCACTAATTTTCATAGAATTCCTGAGAAGGGTCACAAAAGCAAAAAGAGGTGGAATTGATCTTCACGTACAGAAAAGTGTCAAGGTGGGGGCAACTCCCAGGTGTCATTTTCTATTTCCTGATTTCATACAAATTCCAAGTTCATTCTAAATGTTTGAAAGAATTTACAGTTTAGGACTTTTGTTTTGTTGTTTTTCTGTTGTTGTTTTGTAGTACTCTTTCTTCTTTGTTTAATGAGGTTGAACAAATGTTATTTAGAGTGTGAATCTACAATCTGAAGGAATTGTCTGTCACCTAGGTTTACATCACTACTAGGTCTGAAGATGGACAAGACACCAGATGATTTTTTTGAAGACAAAATAAATAAAATGAATTCTCAATTTATGTCCTTTAAAGATTTTGATTACGATATGTGTCATGTTTCTGTGTTTTTTTTAAATCTAGGTAAAATTTGGAAAATTAAATGGGTTTAAGAATAATTATATTTATGAGTACAAAAAATATGAAGTTTTATGAACTGTGGAAAGAATGAGGGTCCTTAGCTGGCCAGCGTACGCAAAGACAAAGGCGATCAGTTTATGGGGGTTAAATAAGCACAATATTTTATTTTATAGTTCAAATGAATCAATTTGCCACAAGACTAATTCGAAAATTGGCTTACCAGATTCAGTCTCTCCGGGGACACAGACATATGCACTGTTCTAAAATGAAGCCATGCCAAGGGACAGCAGACACCCCAGAGTGAAGTTCAAACACTCAGACCAGCCTTCTGCCCTGGGCTCAGCACCTCTGCAGTTCTTGCCTATTTTTCACTTCACTATAGACTACGTGTTCTGCAACCCTTAAACATTCTTGGGTTGGAGTTCAGTAACCAGTCTGTCAGAAGCAGGAAGTACAAAGAATGTGTTTAGGCAAAAAAAAAAAAACTCATGGCAAGTCAATGCCCAGAACAAGGTGTGGGGAGGGGCCCCAGCCAGTAGATTGCACAAGGAAATGATGACAGGATTTGTAAATTGGTTGATGACACCACTTTCGATGGATAATTTTTTTTTAGAGATCTAAGCGAATACTTGCAGAGCCAAAATTCCAAGCTGGGACCAGGAACACTGCATATGAGGCAGTGGAGAAGCCTGTTGCTGGGCTGCTCTCCCTGAGCCCCCAGGAGCCAAGAAGACCCGCACAAAATAAACTTCCCTTTTCAAGTATCATTTGGCCAACCAGGAGCTTGTTAATTGGTGCCAATTATTGGTTTGCCAGCAACTCCTACAGATTAATACTTCAGGAGTTAGAAACCCAGCTGAGCGTGAAAACAGCATCTACTCAGAGTTAGGAATCACATTTCAAAACTACAGGGAAAAGAAAGAGAGGAGAAAGAAATTGTTTCTCAAGTAAAGAGGAAGAGATTCATTCATCTCGCTAATACTCAGGACTCTGGAAGTCTGAATCAGGTTCCCAGATGCAGATCTGATCAAGTGGTCCTCCAACTACATCAGTGTACCCCTATGGTTCAAGTAGCACTTAGTTTTTCTGCAGCAAAAATAAACATGCTTAAACTTCCTTCAAGAAAAAGTACTTTTCAAAAATGTGTTTCTGAAACTAGTAACATGACTTGAAAGTGATCCATGCTCTCCTCACAAGATGCCAAAGTCCTTCATTCACAGAAGACACCACATACTTGTCCTCTGCTCACAGTGAAGGAGTGGACCAGGATGCTTTCTTTGCCCCACTAGCCTATTTATTTTCTTGAGAGGTCCCCAGAAACAGGAAGATCAGAAGCTGAGACTCTGAGGCAGTATAGTGTGTACAACAACCAACCATCCTAAGCAAACAACCAGGCCCAGGCTGAGCACTCCTGGTTCCCACCAGTACACAGATTTTCTTCGATTCCTCCATCACCCCCAAGCTCCCCTTCCCCCATCTCAGCCCTGCATCCCTATTCCTCCCCCCACCTGATCCCATGCTCACCACCTATACCCAGGTTTCCCTGGGCTCCTCCCCAGACCCCCAGCTCCCACCCACATCCGGCCTCTCTGAGATTTCCCTAAACCCCCCTTCTCCCCAGACCTTAATCCCCCACCCAACCCTGGTTCTAACCCCACTCCAGAATCTTCCTACATCCACCCCCAGTCTTCCACCCAGAATGCTGCTCCTACTCCCCCCAACCCTGATCACCCACCTTCCCCCTGCCCCCAGCTCTGGGCTCAGGTGCCCCCCAACCCCCAATCCCATCCCCTCCTCTGCAGGCTCCTGGCTGCCTCCCCTCCTCCCTCCCTGAAGCGTTCCCTGCCTGCCTATCATCTTGCTCTAATTGTTTCCAGATTCGTGTGGGAGGTCAGGGCCCGGGAGTGCTGCTTCATGCCAAGTTTATAAACAGAGCAGTGTTTCCAGATGGCCGCTGGCTCCAGCCTGGCGAGCAGGTTGATTGGGACCAGAATAACAACAGGTGGAGCGCAGACAATGAGTTCCTTGACACTTATTTACTCCCTCGGCTTTTTCTTCCCCTTGCAGCCCTCCACTCCATCTGCCATAGGCACCAGGGCGGATTTCCACAGCAGTCAAATGAGAAGGGGGAGGCAGTGGAATGCAAAAGAAAACAAGTTATTTCCCTAATGAGATCGGCAAGTTAGAGGTGGAGAAGAACAGGGGGAGCCATGAAAACACATTGATCTGAAGCATGAGTGGAGCAGCTTCCACCTCTGTGGACAGGCCCCTGAGCTGGAAAGGTGCTATGCCCTCTTGTTTCACAAAAGTTCCGAGTGGCACCAAGTGGAAAAGAACCACAGCAAAGTTTGGGCAGGGTCCTCTGCCTGGCTGTGAAGGAGGCAGGCAGTAACAAAAGGGGTCCAGGCCCCCCTGTTCCCCAGACTCCTTCCTCAAAAAGCCACCCCACCTCCAAGAGCTCATACTCAGATATCCTGACTGATCCCTGCCTGTCAGGACAACATGGTGTCAATCTTGTTGAAGCAGGGATTCTGGGAACTGCCTAATCATTCTCTGAAAGAGGATTGACCAATAGGCCTAAACTCCATTAAAAGATTCAAAGGATTCAAGTAGGAGGAAGTAGAGTTTGGATTTAAAATGGGAACCTGTCAAAATGAACCAAAGGAGTCTGCTGTGGAAGACCTGCTCCCACACACTCATCTCCTGTTGGCGACGGGGAGGGCTGGGAGTTGGCCCCAGGAAGAACAACCCAATGGGCCGACTGTTTTATGGAGTGAAATGAAGGGTTTCAGTAAACAGCAGCAAAGGTACCAGATGCCTCTAGTTAAACACAGAACTGCAGAGCAAGCCCTGCAGAGATGGAGAAACCCCACAGCAGATTATGCAGAAGGGAGTAAGTTATAAGTCACACTGTCGGGCGAGCTGTTCCGAAGCCCCAGCGATAGGGCTCCAGACAGAAGAGCCCCTGGCAGGGCGTGAGTGAGATCATGAACTGGCCCTGACAGGGCGGAACAGTCTCGATAGGGAATGATGAAGCGGCCAGAAGCCAGGCTGGCTTTGTGGTGGGAAGGATGACGATCACTGGTTTACAATCCTGACCTACAAAAGGACTGGCAGAAGAAAGCGCCTGTGCAAATAAAGCATATAAATATCAAAAGTACATTTTTAAGGGTCTCAGAGTTAAGGCCAGATTATCTCTGTGAGTCTTTTGAATCTGAGTTTCTACTTATAAAATGTAACCCGACACTCTGGCTTTGAAGATTGGGGATCCAGGACCAGGACTGTGTAATTTATCTGAACTGACAGAGCCATTAGAAGCCAGGCGCCTGACCCCACCTCCTGTGCATCAGTCCTGGATCCCTGACTTCCTGCAATCCACAGCATCACTGCAGTTTAAAATATATTGTCACTGTGATTATTTTGCTTCTTAGCAAAATGCAGGGTATCAAAAGTGCCCATCTAAAAAGCCAGGCTTAGGTATGTCACTTAGTCAGTGCAGCACCTTTATATAGAAAGAATATAAATCCATATTTCTCTAATTACCTTCACTAAGTTTTGTACACAGTAATCATCTATTGAGGTTTTTATCTGAAAAGCACCAAGAATTATACAGGGAATTCTTAAGAAAAATAAACATGCCTTAAACTAAAGAGCAACAAAATGGGCTAGAAGTAATACATTGGTAATGGGGAAAATGAATGGGGACCCTAGAGAATGAGAAAGGGCAGAGGGGCAAGTGTGGTGCAAGAATCAGCTCACATTCCAGGCCCATAAAGTCACTCACTTAAGGGTGAAGTCAGCTCTCCTTAGAGGATGTTCACCCCTGGAGGAGCATCTTTGAAAGATGCCGGAAATTTTCTGAAGAGATGGCATTGCTGATGACAGGTGCCCCATGCAAACACTAACTTCCCACAGAGTTTGGGAATATCAGAAGGAACCATATTTGTTGTAATTCATGAATCCTGGTACACAACTACCCACACACTTGGGAATGAGTTCTCCCTAGCAAAAGTGAAGTGCCAACAGCTGTTCATCTGAGTACTTAGTAACATTATTACCCTGCAGCTGGAGGCAGCCATGGTATAGTCCTCTGCCATACCCACCCATCGTATGGGAAAACTTTTTTCATTTGCATGCCAAGACTGAGCATGAAATTTTGTTCCCAACCACAAAGCACTGAGACACACCATTGTGGCATCCACCGAGTTTACCAGAACAGGGACACACAATTTGTACCTACAAATTGAAAATACCAGGTTAAACTGAAAGCTACTTTTATAGTTTAAATATTTAACACTCCTCTCTCCATGGTCAGTGCAGAATGGACATTGTTTTGGCTCTCTCGGTTTACATAATGACAAATATGTAGCCAAAAAATGGATCAAATAATAACATTTCAAGAGTCAAAACATTAGCAATGGCGCAGCCTCTCCTAATTTCATTGATACACAGAAATGTTTTATTTTAGGATTAGAAGTGCTGAATTACCAAGTGTCAATTTTTGTATTCCATTTGAAGGCTAAAGATGAAAAACATAAAAGACTAGAAAAAGAAACATTTTCATCAGAGAATTTTATTTTTCAAATTGAAATTTACTCTTGCAAATGGAGACCAGGGTATTTCAGCCAACACAATGTATTTGTTATTTTTATGTACTGGTAGTGTTCTTATGCAGAATAATGAGGTA
Source organism: Sciurus carolinensis (assembly GCF_902686445.1). Taxonomy (NCBI): domain Eukaryota; kingdom Metazoa; phylum Chordata; class Mammalia; order Rodentia; family Sciuridae; genus Sciurus; species Sciurus carolinensis. The sequence continues at coordinate 85,624,714 of NC_062213.1, forward strand.
ATTAGGTATGGATGCTGAGGTCTAAGGGAGGCCTTTAAATCACTGGTGTTTACTAGCAGTACTATCCTACAGAGCATGCTCAAATGCTTACTGAAATGAAACATGTTTAGAAGTTAGCCACACTGCTCTTGCAGTTAACCAGCCAAGCTACCCTTTATGTAACATTTAAAACACTTTTAACCAGAATTAAGGGATTTTTCCCCCCTTAAACTTGGCAAGCAACTGAAAAGACTAGTGTGGTGGAGGTGAGAAATGCCATTTCCAAATCCTGAAAGAGCCACGTAAGCCATCCACGGTGACTTAACCCAAATTCCTTCACAATGGACTATTTGTGAGTGCCAAGTTTAAGTTTAAGGAGGCAAAGTCGGAGAATTCTAAGTGTGTATGGTAAGTACATCCTTTTGGCTACATTTTCCCCTGAGAGTTAGCTCCTTTCAGTCACCCCTTCCTTTGCTTTGCAAAAGCCCATCCCCATTCACACAATGTCCTCAACAGACAGAAGTCATTGCTGCACCCACTGCTGGTAGCATCTCACTGTGGAGCCTGTGAGCAACAGACTGCAGAGTTCACCCTGAATCTTACCCCAAATAAATGCAACTGCAGCCAGTGCATGAAGATATTAGGCACTCATGGACTCAGGTTTGTAATCATATGTGCTTTCTTGCCTAACTCAGCCCACAGTCTGCAGGAGACCACTGCTCTCCAAACCAGTCCTAATCCCCTTAAGAACTCCAATTCACACCACTTGGCATCCCCTGTGTAAGGAAACAGGGCAATTACGGAACTCATGCTGTGCCTAAGAAAATGGCAAAGCCAATCAAACTGATACACCCCAATTCAGCCAAACTGGCAGGACTACCCGAATAAACCTGACACGACATCCCAGGGTTGCTGGCCAGGTTCTGTTTCCACGTTGCCTCCTTGTAAATTACTTTTACTCTAATTAGAATTTCAGGTGTTTGTTCAGGTCTAGAGCTATTTTTTTCATTCTAATCTCCAAATATGCTTCAATAAGACGACAGCTAAATTTGTACTGTGTTTTAAAGTTTTAATTAGGGCAGTGAAGGTAGAATAGAATCCTAAAGCAATATTCTCAAACCAAGCATCACTTTTATCTTGTGACCAGAGCTTAGTGAATTAAGATGAGACGTTCAATAAATTCTTGTCTGGAGTAACTCGGGAGACTGAGGCAGGAGGATCAAAAATTCAAGGCCAGCCTTGACAACTTAATGAGACCATGTCTCCGATAAAAAAAAAAAAAAAAAAAAAAAAAAAAAAAAAAAAAGTTGGGGAAGTAGCTCAGTGGTAAATCACCCCTGAGTTCAATCCCCAGTATGGCGGGGAGGGACACCTGTCTGGGCAATGACTATAAGTAATCACAGAGCATTTCAAATGCATCTGAATAAACACCAAAATTAGTAAACATTTTATCATACTTTTATTTTAGCAATTCTGAATTACACCTTTATGTTATTCAGTTACAATGCCTTTGAAGTCACTGTTTTATCTTAAAAGCTGCTGAGAAAATGGCTCTGATGTCATGCATTTGGTGATAAACCAGACTTTGTTTTCAACATATATTCACATAATTCAGTCTAAAGTTTTTAGGATGACTATGCATTGAAAGGTTAGTACAGGATCCCTATTGGTTAAGATTTTTTAACTGAGGATTTGTCCTAAACTAAATCTAATCTACTGGGGACAAGGATAATTAACATCTTTACTCTGCAGGTAAAGCAGCAAACAGACCTCTTGTTCTCAAGCCCTCCAACCACAGACTGAAGAGGGGCATCCAAACATAGCTGACCTCCTGGACTTTCTCTAACTTGGGTTTTCTACCTATGACTATGGGAGCTTTCACCATTTAATTCAAATTAGTAATAGCAGTTATAAAGAATTTATATATCCTGAATAAAAGATCTATCCAATGCCATTTTGTTTTCACTGTGAAGTCACTTTACAAACAACAAAAACAGAGCTCCTGGAATCTGAAATGAAGGTTCTTATTCTACAGAATTGTTTAAAAAAAAAAAAAAAAAAAAAAACCAACCCACATCACCAGGAGGCAATGATACCCCCAATCTTTATTAAGTAGTATAAAGATGAAAGAATTTTTTAAAATAAAATCAGTTATATCACAAAGCAGAGAAATCCAACACAAGATGATCTCATGTAAGGTATTATTCGGAAGAAAAAGTGTTTCCTAAGCTAAACTCAGAATGTCAAGGGTTATATGTTTTCTCTCATATGTGGAAGCTAGGGAGAAACAAAAGGAAAAAAAGGGGTGTGAATCTCATGAAAATAGAAGGGAAACCAATAGAGACGAGAAAAGGGATTAGAAGGAGGAAGAAGGAAAGGCAAAGGGGAGGTACTGGGGAATGAAATTGACCAAATTATGTTGCGTGCATGTAATGGACATGTAACAATGAAACTCGGTGTTATGCTTAAGTGTAATGCACCAATAAAAAAAGAAAAAGGATTTCCCTTTGCATTTTTTAATCTTTATTTTCATTCAACATCGTGGGGCTTCTATAACCTTTGATGTTTTTGAAATAGGAGATTCGTTTTAGTTGGATGGATGCTTACCTCAGCACTGTTTCTAACCTCACAGGTGATTTATTCACACGACCCCTTATTCTCATCATCTGGAGCCCAGCAATGGCTCACTCTCATCACTTCCACCTCCAGGTTCCCACCATGGTGCTGCTCCCAAGAGCCCCACACAGATAACAAGCAGCAGGCTCAGCAAAGACCTCACAGAATGAGAAACTACCTTCGCCTGGAATACTAAAAAGTTTTCCATATCTGATTTAGTTAAACTTCCTTCCAGGACATCATTCCCTCTAAGAGACAAATAAGCAAGTTGTAAATAATACAATTAAAAACTGTCATAACACTGAAATAAATTCTTGCTACAATGGAACAAAGTTATTTTATTTGGAAAGGACTAAAGTTACTAGTGTCCCGCTTGCTTCTGATAAAGATTCTTAAATATCCAAAAGGATTAGGAATGCAGTACTTAGTAATAATAACTTATTCCCAATAAAAATGATCTTTGGCTAAGAACCAACTAAAAGTTATGCAACCAAATTAAATTCATGACAGTTGAGAAAGGCTCACTTTCCAAAAGTCAACGTCTTCCAGCAGATTTTCTAATAACTACCTGATGGTACATTATTCAGAAAAATACAGAAAAAGAGAGAGAAAAAGGGAAACAACATGAATACTTTCTCAATTTTAAGAAAGACAACTCTAAATTAGACTTGAGCGCATTTCAAGGAACTGAGACATTTAAAGTGTGTGTGTTAAATATTCCAGGTCCACCTAGCTAATTTTCCCTCTGAGAATTCAGATGTGCCATCATAAGCCAGCAGAAGTTCTCTGATGTAAAGATCTCAAGTTTCCCTGACAGAAACAATGAAGAGAAAGACTGGACAGTCCATCAGGCAACCTCTAAGGAAATGGCAAGCTCCTTCTGATAAGAGAAAGTTGAAGATCCCAGGTGACTTCTGAACATCTAGGCTGGTGCAGACAGGGAGCTGTGGATAGGCACCTGTGCAACACAGGTGCATACACTCCACCTCCCCAAGGCATTAAATTGTGAGCCAAATAAAAGACTTGCAACTTGAAAGGCACTCTAAGAAACCATGTACAAAACCAATTAAGAATGGCAAGGTACAGATAGGATGGCTCCCACAGTCCCTGTGGAATGGAGGGTGATGTCAGCCCCACACTTCTACATGGCTTCAGGGCAGGTGCAATGGAAGGTGAAGCCATAAACCAGCGCACATTGGTATTCATAGGAATTAAAAAGACAGAGAAGATACCATACAGGAGAGCCCTTGAACATCTCTGGGGAAAGAAAACTCGGAATCCAATCATTCTGCTTCAGTTCAGATGTTGGATCTAAGGCTCAGGCTGGGCTCTGCATGTTCAGGATGCCCACTTTACAATTTTCCAGGAGTCTGCCAGCCTTTGATGGGCCTGGCTGCTCCTCTCTGTAACTAGCACCTGTAACCACATGCAATCTGCAACAGGCAAATGGTAAGTGCCAGGAGAAAGGAGCAATGGAAGACAAGCACAGGCCTGGACTCCTGTTCAGCCGAGGCCTTAGACCTGAGAGCCAATTTCCTCACCTATAAAACAAGATGATACCATGGCAGGGCATTCTGAGGGTAAAGATGATAAAGTCTGTATGAAGCTCCTCCACAAGACCTAGTACTGTATAGAAGCAGGTATTTTATCACAATAAGTAAAGCTGAGCTGACTACAGGTGCCTTGAGCCAGTAAGAGGAAAAAAGGCAGCTAAAATACAAAAGGAATGCAGATTCCAGAGTGCCAATCTGTGTCTAAATTCTGGGATTTGGGGTGAAAGCCATCTGTTTCAAGACTAGCTGCTTCGCTTTGTGAAGGCTCCAAAGAACCCTAAGCAGAGGTTTCCCATGGGTGCATTCTTCCTGTGATTTCAGAATGTCGATGTCTTGTCAGTTAAGAGATGAGAACCCAACAGTCAACCCCCTGGAACAATAGAGTTCTTCCAATCAGTGTTATGAAAACAAAAACTCTCCTTATATCTGAAACTTCCAGGAATCATCAAAGAAGTACTATTTATAGATGACAGAGACTTTAAATGGCCATGGTTATCTTATTACTAATTCTTTCCAAAGTGAAAGATCTGATGAGATTTCATTACAATAATGCAAGTTACAAAAAAATGGCTATTTCTATGGCATACAAAACAAACATACTTAAGGTATCTAAAGTTTTAGATGAATGCCTCTGAGGATTATAAGTGTTTCAAAGACAATGTGAATAAATTTGATTTATAAAAATGGACTTGTAATGTAATATAGGAAAATATTGTGATATATAGATATCTAGAGATATAACATATATAACATATAAGAATACACTATGTAATAAAAATAAACCAAAAATATCAAGAATATCCCAAAAAGCAGGTTCAAGGAATACCAAACATCTGTATTTTAATAGAATTTCCTAGGTATATCTCGAATTGAAAGCACCAGCCTTAAAAATAACCTCATGATTTTCCAGGGGCCTGGGAAATCCCAGAGAAAATTTTAGATATGAAATAATATCCTTGACATTATTTTACTTCACTTTCCACTTAGAAATCAATATTAGAAAGGAAAAATTGTCAGATCTGAACTACTGATAGGATTTGGGGTACCTGAGAAAGAGTATATAACAATTCATTTGATAATAAAACATTTTAAGACAACATAAAATTAACCTAATTAAACACAAGAAAAGTATTCTTACAAAACTAAAAAAGAATTTAGGTGAATACAATAAACAGTAAACCAAAGAATCAAGTCCTTTAAAATTGAACAAATTTTGCCTATATTTTGTAACATATTTCAAAGCTTTGTGGATTCATCATTTGTACTTATTTAACTCTATAAGCCAGTGGAACTCTTTTAATCTTTAGATCAACTTCTTGAAAATTCCTTCTGAGCACTGTATTGATAAATCATTTCATTTTAAAAGCATGTCTCTGTTTTCTTAGACAAGATAGGGCAATTTTTTATTCCAATATTCTTTCAGCATCTATATATATTTTTGCCAAGAGGTTTCCTCCTTTGAGGTTGAATACCAGAGGCAGAAGAATCTAGTTTTTTTATCTGCAAAATCAAAAACTTCTTCAGTGTTGGACTTTCCTTCCATTTGTAGGTATTTTCAGAAGGCTTCACAACAAGTTCTGAGTTCTGGGGTTATCTCCTGTTCTAGTGTATATTTATGTATTGATACTCAATTTCTAGCTTAACCCATTTCCAAAATTTGAGGAGGGGAGCAGGGGTTCATCTGACTCAAGGTCCACCAGATGCTGCCCATGGCGCCATGAGGCCTATCCCTGTGGTTTCTAAACTCTGTCCTGTCTCAGCTTGTGGAACTAGAGTACAATCTACTTTCATAGGAATGACTTTGAAAACAGCCTCCAAAAGATCTCTTCCGACACTAACAACTTTTCTGAGCCCCTCTGGTTTCCTATGAAATCTGAGATCTTTCAAATCAACTTTGGGAATTCCCATTCTGCTTTTTACACCCAGATTTTATAGATTTAAGTCCTCATCAATAATGGTGTATATCAGAGAGCCCCAGATTAGACAGTCCTAAAATTATTCTAAATCCTTCTTTGAATGTCTCTCTATCTAGTCAGTGATTTGGAAAATCTAACAATGATGTTCAACTCAAAAACAGAGCAGGGCTTCAGAACAACAGAGGGGCTCCCTGTTCTGAGGGAGGTTTGCTTCAAGAGACAGCTGAGTCTTGGGGGTTTCTGACAGATAAAGAGGAAAGGAAGTGGATCCGAGGGCAAAATAGGGGCAAAAGGAAATGAAGCATAAGATGCAGAAGGAAACAGTAAGAGAAAGGCTGTTAGGTTCAAGTTGTGATTTACAAGCATCTAAAAAGTCTGATATTTTAAGTTTTTCACATTTTCTCTTCTGTTTTAGCCAAGGAATCTTTTAAGGAAGAGGTTTTTGACAACTAAAATTTTCTTTTCTTTTCTTTTTGTTTTATATTTCCTCATTCTAAAGAATGGAAATTATTGAATTTTGAAATTTTAGCTCCTTTTTCTTCTAAGAAACTTTCTTAGTCATATTAAAAGTTTCACAAGCATAATGAAATCATGTCAATTAGAAAGATTAGCACACGTTAGGATTATAACATAAACACATTAATGGTAAAGAAGGAACCCAACCTGAACTCAACTTTAGACTGAAACAAATCTATGACAGTGTGGGAATGTTCTGTTCACAAATACTGCTTCAGCACTCAATTCCCCAGACACCCAACCTAACAGATGGGTCATCTAGCTACAGAACTCAAGACTTGAGAGACCTGCTGATGTCATATCTCCCAAAACCTGCCTCTGTCTAACAGAGAAAAACAAGACTCCAGCAGTGTTAATGAAGGACCTAGACCAAACTTTGTCCAAAGGCTGCTGGTCTTAGAGGAAAACCTCAGAACTTCTCAGTACCCAGCACCAGCTTCAAGAATGTGTTCACTTCAAGGTATCCTTTACTGAGGGCAATAAAAATGACATGGACAGAGAGAGAGACCAAAAGCAGTGTTAATAATGAGATTGGGGGAAAAGGAAGGAAAGAAGGAAGGAAGGAAGGAAGGAAGGAAGGAAGGAAGGAAGGAAGGAAGGAAGGAAGGGAGGGAGGGAAAGAGAGGGGAGGAACGGGAAAAGGCCCTCCTCTGAGACCTGTGGAGCTATGGATTCTACTAGTGAGAAACAACCATCTCTTTCC